>NC_080641.1:29380386-29724136 GCF_027579445.1 Ammospiza nelsoni
AGTATTTTTAGATAAATCAGTCTTCTATAAGGAACCTAGCTACCTTTTTTTTTGTCCCATATACTTAACTCTGGTTTGTGAGAAAGAAGAACTTCTTCTGTTATCAGACTTTTTAAAAGTAAAGAAAGCTTTCTATTTAACCTATTTTACATGTATTTTTATAAACCACTAAAAAAAAATAGGAAAACCCTAATGTTCACCCATAAAAGTTCAGAGGACAAATAATTTTGGTTCACACTGAGAGCGAAGGCTGACCAGAGAGTTCCACGGCAGCCTGAGAAGGGAGACCACCACAGCATCCTTATTTAAAACACATCCTACTCAATCATACCTTCTTTATCACCATGGCACACCTCACACTGCAAAGTTTCACAAAAACTGCAACTGATCTGTGTCATTTATTTCCACTTGAGCCAATTAAAGAACAGTGATTGGAAAAGCATTCTCTGTAAATTATTTCCATTTGGACTACAAAGCTGGGCAAATCTGGAGTTTTGTGATAACCTTGTTTCAGTATTTTTAAGCAACTGATAGATAGAAGAGAAACAATACCAAACAGATTAGGGCATTATCTATCCAATTAAGAAAGAGAAAGGAACACTCCAGCCTTGGATGATTTGGCAAGTAATGCATTTGTGTGCACTTTCTTTTCCCTTTATTATTACAAAGCAATGACTTGGACCCACAATGCTTTATTGTTGTAAATATTAAGCACTTATAGATGGTTCAGCTTCATTTCACTAAACCATCTTCTATTCACCTCCTTAAATGCATGCAGGCACAGGGAGGAGGAACTTGATGATAAAGGTAAACATATCACATATATTTTTGGCTCGGACCCAGAGGTCAGGTCTTGCTGCATCTCAGTACAATGGGATTTTTTCACTGACTTCAGTGAGAACAGGATTGGACCACTGGGCTACAATAACCCCATCCCAGCATTGCAATAAACAGGGACATAAGACTCTGATCAGTGTGTTCCTGCACTGACTGGTGGAAGAGCTGCCAGGTGTCATTCAAAAAGAAATTTCTCAGTCGAAATTTAAGCCACAATACTAAGTAGATGGTTCTAAAACTTTAGGTGTTATCAGTGGATTTCAAGTTACCTGATACAGATGCAATGAGTTACAGCAGAACAAGAAATCACCTATTGCACCTGGGTATGCCAAAGTACCTTAGAGCATATCTCAGCTTTAACCAAGAAACTAATGAAGACTTTGTGGATGAGGAATGGGTCTGAGAAACAGCTTACTCTTTATATTATCTTCCTCTGTGACCATGGGAAAAGCATTCATCTTGTTTACTCCATCTTTAAAATCAGGCTAAAAATACATTATTCATCTTTAGGCAGGGCTGAGTTATTGATGGCAATGGCTGTGTAACTGTTCACCATTATTTATTATTATCAGAACTGAAAGCTTTGCAATGGATCAGACAATAAAATCTAATAATTTCTGTTTATCAGTGAGCCAAGCTAAACAGAACTTGATTTTCTTGTAACAAAACCAACATATCTGTGCTTTCCCTCTCCTTCTCAGGTAATCCAACGATTGAATCCTCCTACATTTAGAAAAGCTATTGAGAAAGTTAATGTGCAGAAAGTTTGCCATGGAAACCTATTGGACTGTAAACCTGGACTTCCTGCGTCTTTTGACTTTAATTTTTTTCTCATATACTACAAAAGAGATTTTGAAAGCTGACGTCAGTAGTTAATCACAGTGGCATCTTCTGAGCATCATTTTGTATTCCAAGAACTTTACTGTGTTAAACTCCATCTAACCCATCTGCAGCCCATTCCCAGTGAATCAGAGATCAATCCCTCTGACACCAGGAAAGCCTTCACTCCACGCTCTGCAATTTGCAGGGGCAGCTGAGGCAAGTCCTGGAAGGAGCTGAGGAATTAGCAGCTAGAAGGAAACACAGAAAACGTGTGCCCAGTTGCCAGTCAGAGAGTCAGACATCTCCAGGTTAGAGTTATTTCACCTTGAGCCCTAGAAAATCAAGATAAGAGTTGAAATTGCACATTTCATAATTTTTTTTCCTAATACAATGCAGTTCACTTTCAGAGGTAGGAGGCTCATTTAAGAGGGTGCATTACTGCAGAACTCATGAGCACAAATATTTCTGAGCTAACCTGTTTTTATTTAATGGAAAATAGGTTGGTGCAATGCAATTGTGCTATCCTTAATCAATGGATCTCCCATAGAAACTCCCTTCTCATTTCCCCCCAACACAACAGCTCCAGAGGAAGCAGAATGTTGAAGAAAGAATGTGAAAGATCTCTTGACTGTGTTTGTTGCAATTTCATATACAGACTGATGGCAGTGTGAAGCATTTATGTCCCTATAAAATTAGTGCTTAGAGCTTCTAAAATATTACTCTTTTCCAACACAGTTTATATTTTTTGACTTGTAGAAGTTATAATCAAGATACCCTATGGATCTTCAGTAATTGATGAGATACAGAAATCAAAGGCTACTGAAGCACCACAATTTGGTATATTACATTATTTATGCAAGCTAAGAAAAAAAATATAAATTTGCTCTTGCTGGATGACTGTCACTAGTGGACATGTAACCCACAACATTTTGTCTACCTCCATGAATGATTAGTTAAAAGAAAAAATAGTTAATCAAGATAAACTTCTACACCTAGCTAACAGAGAACTGAAAGTTTATCATGTCTAAATATGTTTCTCATACATTTACTGCAAATTAGTTTTTGAAAGTGAATTTCAAGGTCTGCTGGCTCCAAGGTTCACTAACTCAGTTTTCATTAAGTTTTCACAAATGATCTACTGTAGCATTATTCTTTTATAGTAGTGGAGATTTAAGGCCCAGTATGAAAAGCAATTATACTGTCAGAAAAGTGTATTTTGACTTATTAAAATATTGAAAGGTTTTGTGAAACTATTTATTTTGGTCCTCATTTGGAGTGCATGTTGACAGTGTTATGAAGAAAGTCTTGTTTTGGGTTGTATCTCTCATTTTACCTCCTTGTTGAAAACTTGAGATAATCTTACTTAGAAGTTATGTTAAATACTTGTGTAGGTAATAAATACAAAGTGATTGTGGTTCTGCCCTGCAGTTGGCCCACTGGATTTATTGTGCTTGATCTGTTTTATATTAATGATGCTTATGTGTTAGTTAAAAGTATATTAATTTTATTTCTGTAAATACTGAAGATGTTTAAAAGAAAATCTGGATATTTAGCAGTCTGATGAGTTACATGAGTCATATCAAGAAACAATTTTGTCCAATTTTCTTGGATCACTTGTTTCAACTGCATTGCATTAACTTTTTCCAATTACCTCATTATCTGTCAGAGTGTTATTTTTATATCCTGTTTGAGCACTATTCATCTCAAATAACTGACTTGGAGAGCAACCACAATGCTCTCTTTTGGCAAAAGTCTGGGGAAAGCTTAAAATATGAGGAAAGGATTTACCCTCCAATTGTTTCATGGCACCTAGGAATAAGTTCAGCTGTTTGCCTCTTGACTTCCCTTCCAGAGCAAGTGACTAACAAGTATTTAAGGAAAGGACAAAAAGTGGGTGATAACTGATTCAACTTAACCCTTGATCTTGTTACACAAAAGCCATTGTTCAAGACACAAGAGGAAGAAGAGATGACATTACTACTTAGTTACTTCTAGAAGTCAATGCCTACACAGGCAACAGAAAATAAGGGGGTTTTTTCTGCCTCTAAAAAAAATAGTACCATGTAACTTCTTTTTTACCCATCTCAATTAGATTACTTCGATTACTGTGTACATTAGTCATGAAAAAGAATAACTGCCAAGTTTATCATTTTTGCCTGGATTTGTCCAGTTGTGTAATCATGTAGATTGACATGAAATTCTAGGAACTACCAGAAAGGAGCTGGTGGTTTTCTTTGCAGGAATCTCATTATGTCCAAGCCAGAAAAACAACAGTAGGTGTGAGATGAATGTATATGCTAATGCAAGGCTTGTAGGAAATAAGCAGGAGGAACAGGATGTGTTAAACAACTAATAAAAACCTTTTTTTTATTAGCAGCAAGACTTGGAGAAATTATGCATAGAATTATGTGTAGAAAGGTGTCTGGGGTCTGATTAAACCCTACAGAAAGGAAGAGGGCAGTGAAAGGAGGCATGGATCAGATGACATCCTTTGAGAAGGGAAAGGCAGAGAAGAGTAACATAAAGACAAATAAAGGCCTACTTTCAAGACCAGTAACCTCTGTGAGCTGCAGGGTTAGATAGCACAGGACACAAGTGTAAACCTATTAATGACACAAATACAAGTCATGGCACCATGCAAGAAGTGTGCTCATTTTAGTGAGAGACAAACTTGGGGAAATCCCAAGCTCCCCAGTGACCTAAAACGCAGAAAGAAATGGCACAGAACATGAAAATAATATTACAAAAGTTAAGAAGTAGACTTTGGAGAATGGAAAGAAATAAAAGGGCCAGGATACAAAGTGAGATACGGCAAGGAGGTCCAGAAAATTCCCTATAGGAGCATTTTCTAAATTCAATAACAGTAGAGCTAGATCAAGAACAAATTGCTCACTATTACCTACAGAAGAAAAACTAGCAGCAAACATTAAGATTGCTGAAGTATTTAAAACCATATTGTTCCAGCCTCCCTGAAAAAGTTCAATTATTAAGAGGAAGTTGTGCTCAGAATGCAAGCTACACAGCCCTTTGACTTCCCTCAGCAGAGATCTTTGGCTCTTGCACAGTTTTAATACAATAAATGCAGTATGGAAAGCCATAAAGTTATTTCTACCAAATAAATGTATTCACAGTACCATAGCATGGTTTTCATTTTACCTTACAGCCACTTTCAAAACAATGGCCTCCATACCACAAGCACAGGAAAAATTCAGTTTGAAGTCATGTCGCATGGTACTGGCCCTACCAACTCCTGGTTAAATGCTGACACATTGAGATTTTGCTATTTTATTGATTTCCCTTAATTACATTGATTGTAGAGGTTATGCACTGTTATTGTTTAAGCTGTAAATACTCATTACATCCATTAGGATCGTTACTTTGAGAAGTGAAGAGGAAGCTCTGTAATAACTACAGAAAAAAAGTTTTAGTTATAACTTATGGTACTAGAAACAAATTGCCAATAGGATCCAGTTCTTAGGTGTTAGTAATGAGTCTTTTCATCAACAGAGTTAGCTACTAATTAAGCCTCCAAGCTCGTGGTCTATTAGCATACTCTCTCTAAATGCATTGATACTCTAGCACACAAGGTAAGGGATTTATTTTCCTAATTCTAAAAGCTAAGGGGCTGTTCCCCTTTTGACAGGTTTACAAAACTCTTCATATTTTTAATAGTTCTACATGTAAGATCTTGCACTGCAAACAACCTAATTAGGACTAAAGGAACAGATACAGATTTAAATAAATTAGTGTGGATTCTTTATAATTAACTTTCCATGAGTTCTCCTGGTGTTTTCCCAGCATGATGTGGCTTTCTCCTGGCTCTTCACTTCTACATTGTCCGCTCCTCCAAAGGCCATAGATCATTTCCTGTTCTGCAGCTGAAATAGCACAGCTTCAAAGGCTGTGACTAACATCATTTAAACCATTATCATTTTTTACCCAACTATTATTAAACAAATTGATTTCCCCCCAGTCTCTATGATAAAGAAAATCACTCATTCATTTTGTGTGTTCTTGGAAATCTATGTTTCTTCTTTAAATCACATAATAGCAGGAATTAGGAAAAATGATCATTTATCTGATGTCAGTAAGTTGGGCAAAGCTATTACATTTGTCATCATGCAGGAAACTGCCATTACATTAGGCCAATTTTTGCAACTAATATTTTTTGATTCATTCACTACTCAAAAATTATAATTGTCTTTGAACCTTTTTAATTGTCCCACTGGAAATAAGAATACTTTGGACTGTATCTGATGTGACTTAAAAATAAAATTTTTGTTTAAAATAATCTCTTCATGTTCCTCATAGCAAAAAAACTTTTCTAGACAAAACAAACAGGTTTTGAAGATGGGAAATGTTAGCAAGATACTAAAATACTTTTTCTTTTTCTTTCCACCTTAAAATCTAAAGCACTTGCCCCATAAGTGTGGCATAGAGACTGAATGATCTGCCACGTGTCATGTTCCATCATCCCACAGTCCTTGTCATCCCCTCATTGCATATTCTGCCTATGCAGTAGGACTGAAGTGAAAAGGATGATGGTGTTTTTGCCAGCCATAAAGTCTGCATATCTCCACAAAAATCTTTTGTAAAAGGATATAGAAAGTAATACAATGACATCTGTGATGAATCTGGGTAGCCATGTGAGAAATACCAAGCTCAGCACACATTCTGGTAAGAAACAGCTGATATCTGTTCCCATTTAATAGAACTACTCTTGCTAGTAGAATAAACAAAGTTTTTATTTATTCTGCAGTTAGTTATATAAAATCATTTTGTGTGAGTGCCTGCTAGCAGAATCTGAAGAAAGCAGCCAATCCTGTTCATTTTCATGACAGATGGTATAAAGTAGTGTTTAAGGCACTGGTGGGAAAATGGAGAGAGAGATTTTAATCTTGAATTCCCCATGGTGCTGCAGTACAGCCTGTAATGCCAGCTCACTGCTCTGTGCCTCTGTTTACCTTTTCCCTTTTCTACATTTCAGAAGGGAGCTTTTCTCCCTGGGTACAATCATCCAGTGCCTGCAGGAAAAGGCCACAGTACCAGTGAGAGCACTAAGCAGTGTCCCAGGACCAGCAGTGCCACCAGTTTTATGTAAACCTCTTATTTACTCCATAAAAGCACTGCAGTGTTCAAACAGGATGCACTGAGAAAGACTCCCTGGTAGAGATTTTCTCTCTGAACTGTTTTGCCACATAACAAGAGCTTTAAGACCGCTGAAAGGGTTATCTGAATTCCATGGCTAGTAAATGAGCGAGGTTTTTGGCAGTAAATTCATGCAAAGCCAGGGCTGCTGAACTTCAACAGCTGACACTGGCTTCTGCAGGTGCGAAATCACAGATGGTTACATGTCATTACTGCCACAGAAGTGCTACTGAATTCACTAACATTTGCCAGGCTGTGCAGAATACTGTACACACAATATGCTATAGGATTCAGGCAGCCCTGGACACCACATATTCAGGGTACTCCTCTGTGCTCAGTAATAAACAAATGATTCAATGTGTAGGTCCTATATTAACATCCATATCTTTGTTCTTCAGACTTCACCTTCTCCTTTTAAAGAGGATTACAGTTCACACCCAAGAGGACCTGGTTTTGTGCACAACAAATGGCAAGGTCAAATTAGACATATATAAAGCTTTAGTCTCCAACACGGTGTCCCTGACACTGTGTTGTTAGGGATGAGAGTTTGGCCAATCATCAATAACAATTTTGCCCTTGCTTTCCCTCCTCCTGCTGCAGGAAGCAAGCCCCAGGCTACTGCAGGCACTTCATACACTGGGACAGAGCAGGCTCAGTAATTCAGGACCTATTATTTAGCAAGAGAATGGGCTGTGATCCTTCTGATCCTCCACAGAAAATAACACAGAATCCAACAGGACCTTATGTTTGTAACAGTCAGCTCACACCTTCTCATTGCTTTAAGTTCTCATTTTTCTGTCTCACTTTAAGAGGAATTTTTTTATATTGAAATTGCACTCAGGGTAATAACCAATTTACAACTTTTTCACATTCCTATTGCAGACAAATAGATTGTGATCAGAAGTGTTTTAAAACCACAATTCTACTAATGCTATCTACTTGACAAATTGCCCATAATACGTGAGAAAACCAAACAAAGTCATACTAATCCAGACTTCAGAGAACAAAAGTATCAGCTATGGCTCATTTTGTAGTTCATTTTGCTTCCACTCAGATACTTAGATCCTTATCCTTAAAATGAAACAGAGATGAAGGACAAAAAAATACTGAGAACTCTCTGTTACTTAAGAGGAGCTTTACAGATTGACCACTAAGTTGCAGGTGTCCAGAGGGCAAAATCTGGTCTTTATATATTTTCTGAGATAGAGAACACTTGCTGTAATGGGAGATTATAGAAGTGGAAAGAGGTATTACTTTTTTTTTTCCCCTAAAAGATAGTGGAGAGTAACTACAGGCTAAGAATCCTCCTTTGCTAACCTGTCTAAAATACAATAATTACACGACAGAGTAAAAGTGATCCTGTGCCAACAGAAATCCATGGCAGCTAATCACACTGCTGTATGGCTGACCACGTACTTAGTGATATAAACAAATTAATTCCCAAAAGATAGCTAATCCAGCTTTTCTAGCCCCCTAGTAACATTGTGGAGCCTGTGCACTAATACCTAACAGCATGTACTTTATATCATTTGGTGGCAACTTTTCCATTAACTGGCAACAAAGGACTTTTTTATTTGGATTTAGAAATTCCCAAAGCAAATTTCTGAAGGGCAAACTTACATAACACCATTTAATTTGCAATGATTCCAGATCCCAACAGTGTGAGAGCTCCTACTGAAGCCTGTTCTGTTGTCTTTAACCAGAAATGTGATGGTTATAACAACAGACCAAACCAGCAATGTGCCTGCAATGTAAAAAAATATTTTTACAGATAAAAGATGTGATGAAAAAATACACATTTATCACACATTTTGGTTAGACCAGCATGGGGCTGAAGGAAAGGACACACAGTTGTCTAATGAGCTCCTGGAGCTGCTCTAAACAAAAAACCAACAAATTAACCAAGAAAAGGGACCAATTTCTCATTGCCTCATCTGCAAACCCCTGCCCTTGGTTAAATGGAGGAAGGGTCTGACTCCACCCAAGTTTCACCATCTGCTTCTGAGGGGCACAAAAAATAACTGTTGTGTCACATTCCTATAATTATGCAGAAATTATTAGCTCTCATAAATTCAAATTAATAAAATAAAACAATCTCATATGATCCTCTCTCTTCCTTCCAAAATAAATACGTCAAATTTATCTCAAAAGCTACTTTCCATAAGTGTCCTATTTTCCTTTTACATTATGTGGCAGCATTAGAATATCATTATTCTCTGAAAATGGATGTTTAAGAACACTTTGATAGTGTTTAAATTTTTTCCCTTTTTCTACTGATTTATTGTACATTCCAAAAATACCCTGGAGCAAAACATTTGTTTTGGTTTGGGAAAGGAAAAGTCAAAAATATATTTGCTATATTTGTCTCAGTCAAATCCAAATTTTAACTCAGTCTTCAAGGTCCAAAAAACTCCCCAGAAATGAAACAAAAACATATATACCCCTTACTTCTGTCCTTCTCCTTCGTTCTCTATATTGATACAGAATTTGTGTCACTAGAGGCATAACCCTTTATTCCTGGAGTTAATTTTTTTCCTCCAGCTGGTTATACTGATAAAAATTTAATATCATATTCTGAAGTCTTTGACTTTCCCTTGCATATCTTCATTCTTTGCGATTTCTGTTGTGGGCCCATATCTAACCTCCACATTCCTTTGCTGTAGGAATGTAGGAAATAATGAATATTTGCATAGTTAGTGATAAGTGATGAAAACTGGGACAGGACAGCTGCATAAATAATTCTAATTGTGAAGGAAGGTCTAATGACCCACCTGTAATTCACCCTGCACCCTGGTAAAGACACAGGGGCTGAAGTTAAATAAAAGTTAGTCTAGGAATCCAAGTTAGAACAATAAATATTTAAAACATAGTTATTAGTGATTGTTAAAAATTCCTTTATACTTTAATAACTGTTTCTAATAGAAAGTTGCCTGTATCCTCAGTCCACAGATGGCTGACAAATATTTCTTAAGAAAAGCAGGAAATTCTTCTGATATATAGGTAACTGAACAAAACAAACAACTTAGCAATGAAAATTTTCCAATAGAACTTTCTGATACAAGTCCATATATTTCATCTGTTACTCGGTGTAAATTCAAGAGCCTCCCTCTGCCATTTTGGGATGGTTTTGGTCTGCTGGGGGTCTCTGCCCTATTTGCTAAGCCAGTGTGAATGCCTCAGCTACTCAAGGGTATCTAAAGCAGTCCTAGAAAAACTTCTGAACAACTGAATCTTGTCTCAAATAATGCCAGAAAACTGGAGTTAAACAAGTGGAAGGAAGATCAAATAAAGGCGCTTGATGTCAAAGATGTTACACACTTTCTACTCTCCAAAACTGATAACCATGCTGGGAAAATTCTCTCATTTAATTTATGATGAATGGTATTCTACATCCAACAAGGAAATATTTTTCTCACGCTTCTGACTCCATTTTCTCTCTTTGATTATCTTTTACATTGTCTGTAGCAGTGTTCCTTCATGATCAGCTTTTTGAAAATACCCTCTAAGGGGAAAAGACGAGTCATTCTGAAGAAGAGTTGTTCTCTTTGGACTGACTTTAACTGGTGCAAGCTGACACCATCTTCCATTTATCATCAGGTCAGAGCACACATATAAGCAGTTACTATGGAGCAGCTTATGCATTGCAAATTAACACCTCTGTTTAAATATCACTAATTTATTCACATGCTCACTCCCTTAATCTTAGCAAGAGAATTGCATAAGACTGCAACAGCCACAGAAAGACAAGAAATAAGTTATAAACAAGCCACATTCATATATAAGATTTTATAATATTTTCAAATACTCTTTTGACCCGCAATCCTCAGTATTTACAAAACAAAAAATTATACATTTCTAAAGAGATTGTTAAGAGAAAATTCCACTAGTACTTGAACGATTCAACACCCACTCATCTTTCTACACACAAAATATATATTGGGGGAATGGTGCATATGGAAAGCATATGGACTGTGGCTAAAATGGAGCAAAACCACCTTTTTTGGTAAGAATTCTGTGTGAAGCACTCACATCTGCAGAGTAACAGTGATGGCCCTTTAACATATGCAAGTTATTCTCCCCTCTGAATTCAGCCAGTGGTTCTTTAACCGACAGACACCAGTAAGAAGCCGTGGCTTCATTCCCAGTAAATTCATCTGTCTCAGGGAGCAAAGGAGAATGTAACATTGGAATTATGCATGAGAACCGAGCATGGAAACTTATCTGGATTGACCAAGAAAGGAAAAATAGCCCAGACATATGGGGTGGTGTAGGAAAAGGCACAGATTCTCCTGTAGGAGCATGGCACTGCCAGAACAGCTAAGCATAAACAGCCAGCTGAGAGCAAGAAATGTCTGAGAATGAAGGGCAAAATGAGCTGGGTAGGAGGGAGAAGAAACACCAAGTGGAAAATGAAGGGATTTGGTTTGGTTTAGAATGAAAATATAATCTAGCTCTTGGACTTCAAGAAGAGGGTAGTAGAGAGTATCAGGTTAGCAAGGCTAAGTTAAGGGTGAATTTCAAGGTTGTTCACTCTCCTTCAAAGAATCCAGAGAAGTTTATAGTGCAAGATGCTAAAAATATTTCTAGATACTAACCTAGCAATGCAGATCACATTAACATACAGCTTTGTAAGGAATGGTATATAAATTAGAACTATTTGCAAAGGAATGGAAATAATAAGCTCATATAGAATGATAAATGTGTGTTATTAATACTCTGTTGTCTTAATTGCAAGCCTTTTGTTCTCTAATACAGAATGAGAATATTCCCTGCAATACAATTATTCTCTTGATTGTTGGTTAGATTAGGATTTGCCACAGGGCTTTCTGCTTCACAAAATATTTTACTTGCATGAAGAAACCATGAAATGCAGGCAGATATCAAACAGTGAAGTCAAAGAAAACAGATCATGTTTGCTCTGTCATACTTCCTTAACCATCTAACTGGTCATTTATGGATGGGAGTGCCTCCCACTGAAGGAAGAAGTGAACAGGACTCACATGCTCAGTTCAGAATTTGATGGGTGGGTATTCTGTGTGCTATTCCAGAAAAAAAAAAAAAATTAAAAATGGAAGAAAAAATTGTAAGGAGCCACTTTATTTGAGCCATTTCCAATTCCTTTTGGCCAAACCTGAAATAATCTTATTTGTTCACACACTGCCTACTGATAGAGTAATATGAACATCATGGAACTGAAAATACAAGTAAACAAACCTTTCTTTTAAGACCTTTATGACTCAGCAGGTCATGATTTTCCAATCACTAGGTGAGTCAGAACTAAGCCTGCGAAAAGGTGTTAGAAAGTACAAGACTTGATCATCTGCAGTGCAAGAATCACTGTCCTGACCATCCTTGTAATTAAGTTATCCATTTCTGTTGTAATGGAATGTGTTCCATCCAAATTCCCACTCTGGTACTTTCTCCCTGTCCCAGCTTGCTCCTGAAATTTCATTTGGGTGTAGAACTCAGTTTGTTCTGCCCTGACCAGGGAGCTGAGGCTGTGTGTGGCTAAATGCTGTCCTGGTTAATGTTTATTATGATGCCACTTTGAGATACTTTAGTGAAAAGCACAACAGAAACACAAAGAACAGGTCCCTGACTCCAGCCTGGAAGAACCAGATCAAGGGAAGATATTTGAGAGACAGATTGAGAGAACCACCCTGTGAGGTTTCCACCCAACCAAATGGAATCTTGCAGCATTTTTGACAGTAGCAGCAAGGTTTCAGGATGTGTGCATATCATGGCTTGTTGCTAATGGAGATTATTGTCCGTGTTTATTCAATCAATATCAGCATGTCTGAGGGGACTGGAAAGGCACTAATAAGGACACACGTTGTTTGGGGTAAACACAGAGCTGATTACAGCCACATCCGCTTGGTTTGGAACTAAGATGTAAATGGGTATTTTCGAGATGCTGATAGTGGCAAGTACAATTCACCTGGCAATGAGAGAAGAGGACAGAACCTTCTGGGCTCTCTGTCACTCCCAGAACAATCCTTGGACTCACCATGGGTCTGGCTCAGCTCCTGGCAGCCTCTCAAGCCACTGCATTGAGAATATTTAGTGTACAGCTACACTCTGCAGCAGGCAATGCAGACACAAGCCAGGTAACTCACCTAGATATTCCTCTCCTATTGTGTATACCCAGGCTGCCAAACTGTGCAGCCTAAGAGACTGCAAGCCAACAAAGGATTTGTCACAGAGAGTATGTGCCATGGGACAATGAAGCACAGAGATGCTCAGAAGTTGGCTCTGAGATCACGGCTGGAAACTGAATGTAAATTACATTATGGAAGTCTATTGCACATCGACTTCAGATTTGATCAGAAAACAGAACTGTGTGATTGCTGCACAGTGAAGAAATCCTTTGAGAATAAATATTCACACTGTTATTGTTTAAAAGATGAATGATCATATTGGCCCTCAAGAATGCCCTCACAGAAATAATCTGTTCAGACTTTTCAGTCAGATATGTGTATGCCATTTTAAGTGAGGAAAGAAGCAATCTTGCCTCGATAGAGCTTATATTCTGACAGGAATGTCAGCTACATCACCAGGGACTCTGTCTAAAAAAAGGACTTGGAGGCATAAAATTGAAATCAGGAGGAATTTTGGTAGAGAAACCCAGAGCTGTGATCCCGAGTTGTGAACCTCAGCTGCCACTTGTATCCCATTCATTCAGCATTTTGTGGCTGTAAAGCTGACTAGAGACTAGCAAGTTCTGCTTTGGCACCCACTCAGAATTGCCTGAGTTTTGACAGAGCTGAGCAGTTTGGCTCTTAACCCAGTCAGGCAAAAGGAGACTTGGCATTGCTGATGACAAAGAAAATAGTTTTTGGAGAAGTAAATGCATTTTTTCAATTTGCTGAAATAGAGTAATTCCAATCATTAGCAGAAGTACAGAATGGCCTGACCATTGCATTTCAGACCTTAGTTTTTCTATGCACACAGTGGTACAGCACATTAACTCTTCTGCTAAAGTAGCCCTGGATGACATTCCATCTGTACTATGATGGATCTCCAGTCACTTCCTGGAACACACTGGTGCAGTGCACAAAATCCAACTTTGTGCCTACATGGATTTTTTTCAGATATAGGAACTTAGAAACCAAGAGCAAAACTGCATTCACATAGTACTCAAACTTTGTCACTATTTTCTCATCTTTCAGAAGATTACTGGTGACAATTGTCTCCAGGTCTGGTGGTGCTAAATACCTGCAGTTCCTGTGAAAGTTCAGTAGAACTGAGAATGCCTGATAATTTGACAAACTCTCACAGCAATTTTATACTTGCTGCCAACAGAATAATATGGGAAAAAAATAACATTTGGTATTTTCTTAGAACTTTGTCACAGAGCAGTATCTGTGAAGAAAAATAAATCTCATGGTCATCACCCATAGACAAGTCTGGAAGCTGATACCTGGAAATACTTTAAAAGCAATGACAAAATTTATTCACTTTAACAGTGCAGGACAGCACACATGAAAAGGTTGTTTAACTGTTTCTCTCTGAGTTGTAGCATTCAGATAGACACGATTCTGGAAGTGTTCAAAACCTGAAAAGCAGCCTCTGAGATCTTTGACAAGGTACAGAAATACCTCAAAATAAGCAAGTCTTATCACCATAAAGGAAAATTGCACATGGCACAGCATCACCTCCTCTCAACCTCCACCTCCCTGGAAATCCACCAAGAGTTCTGAGGGAGAGGCAGAGGAAAAGGGCTGGGAAGGCAGGCAGGAACAACACCATTTGTGCAAGAAATGTTAGATTCCTCTCTCCTTTAAGCTTTTGCACGTAGATCCCTCGCAGAGCAGGGAATGTTAAACACTGCTATAGACTAAATGTCATTCCTTTACTAACCTCACAAGCTGAATGAAGCCAGGAGGAATTGCTCTCCCAAAAGTTGCAAAGAACAGGGAGTAAACAGAAATTCTTCCAAACCCAGGTAAGAAACTGAGGTGGCAGCAGACTCAGATGATCTTTGCTCCACCTGCTCATGGGGACTTTGCAGGTTCCAAGCAGGGAATTGTTCATTCCCAAGTTTTTCATATGTACTTGTATGTATGTTCATACATACAAGTACATATGAACATAAAATATGCTATGTTCAAAGAGTTCCACGATAAACTTCCAACATTTCAACAAAACAGTCGGAGTAAAAGAATGAACTACAGTATTGGAAACTGAACAATGAAACAAAACAAAACAAAATCGCAAACAAACAAAAACCCCACAAAACACCAAACAAATGAAAAAAAAACCACCCCAGAGACAAACCCTAAACATATGGCAGTAGAATTCAAATACTTCTTTTCTCTTTATTCACAGCAAAATGCTTATATAGACATACAAGCTACAAATGTCACTGTCTAGTGTATCTAATATGCAATATATAGTGTTATACTGTAATGGCTAAAACTTTCATCTTCTTCATGTAAAGATGAATGTACTCTTTAACTGGAAGAAGCAATCATAAGGACTGCATCACTAGGGCTATTTACTATTTGTTATTGGCTGTTCAACATTTCCAAGCATGTTTGGAAGGAATATTTGGACAGTGTATTCAGCAATTTTAAAGATTGTCCTGGTATTATTTACAGACTCCAAGCAGAAGTGTTATTTCTAATAATTTAAGACACTGTTCTCAAAATTCTTCTATCTAACAGTTGTGTCTTGTCTCTCTCACAATACATACATTTTTTACCTCTCTTAAACCTGGTTATTCCAATCCTTATCCCATCACGACTCCACTTTTACTAGTTTAAAAAATGCCTGTGGCACCCCAAATGCCACCAGCAGCACTCTGCTATTCATCCCTGCTCCTCTTCTGTACATTGTCTGCAGGTAAATATCACATTACTCCCAGGATTACAAATGAGCCTTTGGGATTTTTCAAATGGAGGAAAGGCATTTGTGGGGAACAAAATAACACAATCCTTAATCTTCTCCCCTATAAAAGGAAGTCACAGCTTAACTTGAGACTGGTATAATTTTCTTAAATCTCTGCACCTTCAGAGGAGCAGTCATCCTCAGGAAGGTCAGCTCATCCAAGTCACCCCTGACTTTTTGATGTGATAAGCTCAGAACAACACATCAAACCTGAAATTCAGTGTAAATATCTATCATTTAACTGCTTTGCAACAACTCACACGCAAGAAGTTCTTCCCAATTTGTCACACCAATGGCAGGCTCAGTTTAAGGTGTGATGATGACCACTGAAAATTGCACCCTTTTGGCCAACATTAAGACAAAAGTTATTTTTAACAGACATCATTACCTGTTGAATTAATGTTTGCCTGTACATACAGGCTTATATGTGTGTGCCTATATGTAATTACATTTCACCCTCCCCAGCCTTTTCCTCTCTCACATTCCCACACATGCATCCTTGGAAAGGAGAAAAACCTTCTGTGTATTTTTATTGGCCTGTCAATCTGCTAACTTTTTTTTTTCTCTTCCATAACTGGAATGTCATGTAGCATGTCAGTCCTCCTGCTTTCCCTTTCACCAGAATTAAGCACCCTGCATGACTGCAGAGAAAGCTGCTGGGGGAAAAGGCAATTTCTTTTCAACATTTAGATTTGATACAAGAGGTGCCATACATTGCCTATCCAGGAAAAGAGACACCAAGATCAAATCCAATATTTTAAATCCAAAGTATTCCATTTCCTGTCCTCCGTTAAAATACATACTAAGAAAAAGACACAGATTTCATTTGGTGGAGTGAAACCAAGCAGAATTCTTATCAACCTGGGAATCAAACCCAAAGCATCCATAACAGGCTTAGAAATGAATCTTTGAAGTCTCACTTTAAAACTGACCCCTGAGGTTTTGGTGACCATCAAAATGTTACAGCATGAAATTTAGGAGACAGGGTTTATCACTGTTTCTTTAAAGTAACCAGCAGGTGATGCTTGCAGTGATGCTGCCATAAGGATACTCACTCACCATTCCAAATTTTCCTCTTCCATTCTGTTATTCCATCCATCCATCCATCCCCCTCCCTCCTTTCCCTGAACACCCCCAAAAATATAACACTTAAACTGGATGAAAAAATACAGTAACTAAAAAAATTCCTATAATAAGCTGGGAACTGGCATGACTATCTGTCTTTAAGTGTGAGCATTCACAGCTCTGTTTCAAAACCTATTCAAACCTGGATAGCCTTTTGTGGGGACAAATGGAGCTGCTGCCAGTTTCCACCAAGTTATAAAATTTTCAGCGTCACAATAAATTGTGAGACAAGGAGAAGAGAAATTCAATTTAACAAGGAACTCGTAACTTTTCATTGAAGGAGTGCTCACTTGTGGGACAAGGAAGAAAGAGTGAGAGGTACAGTGTGCATCAATATCTTATCCCTTTCTTTCTGGGTTGTCCTTGGAGGCTTGTCCATAATTTACTTTCCCAGGGGAAATTTAACACAAGTGTAGCAATTTTTCCTTTCATCCTCCTGATGGACTAAGCTAGCCTCAGAAAAAAAGGAAGGGGTAAAAAAAAGAAGGAGAATGGGAAGATGCACAGATATTGTTTACCCTGCAGATCATGTATTATTTTTACCTTCAGATGTACATATTTTGATAGTAGTGCTAACTGTGCACACACACACGCACACGCCGGGGCAGTGTGATCAATGGCAGAGGTCAATAATCCCATTTCAGAAGCAGTTCTGCTGCAGACTGAAATGAAACAGAGTAAAGTCTAAAGTAATGAAATGTGACAGAGCCACATTCACTGCCATCCTCCAAATATGGGGAGAAATACATTTCTACACGAGGAAATCCAAACTGTCAAATTAGCTCCACTCATATAATAAACAGGGCTACACATGGCATCATCCTCAGAATTTGCCTTCTCCAATTAACTATAATATGATCTCACAAAGTCGGATTTTTGTCGGAGCATGAATGACTAACCTTCAGGTTTCCTTGTGAGCAAATAGCCTATCTCATTAGTTCACAATATTAATCAAATCTTTTATTCCCTCTTTATATTTGCTGTATCACAGTGATACTATACCTTCTTCAATTGGTTAAATCAAAAAATGATCTATAAACAATCACAGTGCATTTAGTACCATAATTGTCAATGCATCTCGTTACATTGGGCAGGGCTGGTGACAGCTGGCAAATCTGTCTTTGATCTATGAGCAATCCCAGGCCTGGCTGAAGCTGCCCCTCAGTCAATATAAACGTCAGAAGCAATAGCACTGTGTTGTAAAGTGTGATCTCAGAAACAACGGAGCCTCCTTCCAAAGCACTGGGCAGATCCAAGGCTGCGAGCAAGCCTAGGGGTCTCCCTGTGGCAAACTGTGGGTATGAGTGCAGCAATATCGATTTGGTGGAACTCTGCACCCCTGCATTACAGCAGCCTAGAGGAACAGGAAAAGCAGCAGAGCAGATATTTAGGACTTTCACTGCTGGAAGGAAGCTGCACAGAGATGGGTGTTTTCTTGTCCTGTCTTTGGGTTTCCCCCATGTCATAAATAAAGTTAGTTATGGACAAAATAGATTGGTTTGTGTATCTCTATATTAGCCATTTACTCATCCTAAACCACCTTTTCTGTCCTACCTTTCCTTTTCCCAACTTCTGCTTCTGGAATGGTGACTTCCATTTCTATAAAATTAAAAATCTCAGTGCAGACAGGAAATGTAAATGATGTCTGCAGAAATAATTTCATGGAGCTTTTGACTTATTTCCAATTGTCACTAGAATTTAAAAATGGATAATTCCATTAATTTAATAAAGTATAAGTTCAGTTCAGGAAGTGCTAATTGAAGAAAATTCCCCAGAAGTAGTAATTAAAGAATGAACATGTGATGCAGATGTTTTTGATGGAAATCCCAAAAAATAGGTATTACCTAACCCAGTCCAATCTCTGCATTGAGAACCTAAAAGAAAAGGTGGACGTACTACAGCTGTCATATGTGGCCAGCAGAGAGCTGGAGAGGTGACAGATGATGAAGAGCAGGTTAATCATAGAAAACTGGTCACTGTGTTCTTTGGACCACTTCAAAGTCTGTGGTCTAGATGCAAGGAAATATGGAAGTATACATTTATGAATAAAAATATCTACAGAACAAAGGAACTACCCATCTGGTAGGGATAAAAGTAAAAATCCAAATAAGTGTGTACATGAGACACATACATACAGAGACATCAAGGGTAACAAAAAACACTTTACAAAAAAAAAAACACTTTATAAACAAAAAACACTCCAGTAAGAGTGATATCAAGGGAAAGGCTACTCTGCTCCTTAAGAAAGAAGTGAAACATGATGGATGATGGCAAAAGACTAATGAATATCTAATTTTTTCACCTCAGTCTCTACTATAAGGTCAATCACAATCATGTATCTATCACAATTAATTTCACTGACAAAGGGCCAGACTTGAGCCTCAAATAGGGAAGGTACAATATTTAGAGTACTTAGATAAGGTGGATGTTTTTAAACAAGGTGAGTCTAATGAACTTCATCCACCAGTACTTACAGAGCTAAATGGGAATCTCAAAGTCATCAGGGCTTATTTCTGAGAACTTAAAAAGGACAGTGGATAAACTGGAAGCCCTAGGAAAGGGCCAGTGTAATGTCTACCTTTAAAAAGTATTTTAAAGAAATAGGCAAGCCTGATAATTGTAAGCCAATCAGCTTATCTTCAATTCATGGAAAAATACTGAAACAAAGAGCCCAACCCTTTGTGAGTGCCCGGAAGGCAATGAGAACATGTATAACATCCAACATGGATTTGTCAAGAGCAATCATGTCAGAGCAATCTAATTTTCTTCCCTGATAAGGTAACAGGCCTTGTGGACAGAGGGAAAGCATCAGATGTCATTTGTACTCTGGACTCTTTTTGATCCCCTTCCCCATATCAATCTTCTAAGCCAACCATGGAGGCACAATTCAGATGGAAATAGTACAAAGTGGCTGCAACACTGATTCAGAAAAAACATGCTTGGAGTGTGATTAGCAATGTTCCTATTGACATGAAATGCTACCTCAAGTGACAATCTGGATGAGGCCCTCCTAAGTCTGGTAACATTTAGGATTTTGATTAATGACCTGGAAAATAGCATCACATACACACTTGCTGTGACAATATCCTTCTCAGAGGCATTAAAAATACACTGGATTTATAATGACCAGAATTCAGAGAAAACTTGATGAATTTAAAGATCTGGTTCGGAAGCCACAGTGCTTGTTTAGTAGGGATAAATGTAAAGTACTTCACTGAGCCAAGAAAAATTAACTACTTGGGATGGAGAACCACTGACATTGGTAGCCATTCTGTAGAAAATTAAAACTTACTGTGGATCACAAGCTGGATAATCCATCAATAATATCACACTGCTCCAGTAAAGATGAATGTCCTACTGCAATGGATAAATTAGTTCTACTTTGTTTGACACAGAAGAATCTTTCTACTCAGCACCAGGAAAGCTGCAGCTGCATTTTATTTGATCCAGTCTGAAGAACTGCACCTCCAAAAACTGAAGACCAACTTGTGATAACCCAGAAGAAATTTATGATTTAGGGAACACAAGTAAGAATTGAGGTTGCTAAAAAAACAAACAAGGAAAAAAAATAAAAAAAGAAGTACAGATATAAAGAAAATGCTGCTAAAATCTAAAAAAATAAAAACAAGCCAACAAAAAAAAATTAAGGGGGGAAAAATGAAAAAGAAAGGAAAAAAGCCCCAAACCACAAAACTGGTAAACAGCTCTTTGTGCTGATGTTAGATAGGGTAAGGCAAAAATGACTTAAAGAGCAGCCAGGGAGTCTGAGGCTAGATTTTAGGGAAAAAACTATCAGGCAGTAAAAAGCAATAAACAGTAGAGAAGACAGATTGCCTGTGGAAGTTCTGGAATACTCCTGGAAAAATCTGTCAGAAATCACACAGAAATCCTTCCAAAATAAATGTGGATCTTGCCACACTAAAAGGGTGATCCAGGCTGCCCAAAGGTCCTTCCCACTGGTGTGATTCCACGAGCCCTACTGAAATGTCCCAGAAATCAGATCCTTGCATATCATGTTTGGGAGCAGTGAGCAAAATTAAATATCTAAATTTTTACAAATAAAGTATTCTATACAGCTGAATGGAATTATGGAAATTTAGAACCTATATTTTAAAAAAAGATGTTGAGAAACTGAAAGACACAGCAAGAAGCCACAGGAAATACTTAAGGGGGGAATATATCTTGACATGAGACTCAAATACTCCAAAGTGCTGCATTACAATTACCATTAACTTCCCATCTCTATCCCCCCGTAGAAGCAAATGATTTCTTAATCTTGTAGCAAAAAATTAGCTACCAGAGGAAAAAAAATTACATAATCCAAGATTAATTCAACTCAAAAATTAGATTTATGTTTTTAACAGTGAAAGTAATCAGACACTGGAACAAATTACCAAAGGAAGCAGTAGATACTCTGCTTCCTGACGCCTTGAAATCAAGACTGGATGCTGTCCCAAAAGACAGACTTCAGTCATACGTAGGTTAAAAGTTCAACCCAAGGCAATACAGGTTTAATTTAACAGTCTGTGATGTCCTAGAGGGATCCCACAACTGTTCAAAGTCCAGGAATTAATTTAAAGTGAGCCTGAACTTCTTTTCATCTGGACAGGAGGGTCCCTACACCCAGAGACTGGTGTTGCAGCCTGAAGTGGCATTGTCTCCACTGCCATGGGGTATTTTCATACACTGGGCTTCTTTTTCATAGCCCTATGAACTCAGAAATATCCTTTCCCAACAGAAAGTTGGGAAATGAAAAAATTATATTTTAAAATATAATTTTAATATAATAAAAATATGGTATATAAAATATAATATAATATCATAATATATATAAATATATATATTATATAAATATATGGAATACACATAAAATATAATACTCACCCTCCCAAACCCTCAGAACTTATTTTGCTCAAACAGCAGAAAATGAAAAGTTCTAGAAATCCAAATGGGTAATTTGTGATATGTTTCTTTTTTTCAGAACTTTAAGAATCTACTATTTAATGCCTTATTTAGTCTGTAAAAGTTCTGCCTGCTTTAAGAGCAAAAGGATTAATGGTTTCAAATTCCAGCGTGTTGACCTTTATTCAACATTAAAATGCTTATTTGAGCATTCTGCCATGGTACCAGTAAGCCTCTGTCTAATGAAAATTGTAAGGGAAAGAAAGTTTAACTCCCATATGCCCACAAATAGAATTATTTTGCATTAAGAGGTTTAGGGGATCTTTTGTGCACACACACACAGAGGTAACATTGGTGCAAAGTGCTACAACCACAGAGTGCACATGCTGCTGCTCTGGCCGCAGGCTGAATGTTACAGCAATATTAATGATGATGAAGAATAAAAATGGTTAAGAGCTCCTGCTCCCAAGTTATTGCCCTGAATTATTTGTGACAGCAAATAATTTGAGGCAAAGTCAAACAAAAGCAAATCATACCAGTTGCTTCTGAAATAAATTACAGAACTTTGCTTCCACACACCAAAAAAAAAGCCTGATGAAAACTGAAGAAGGAATTTGCATACCAGGGTACAGGGCGTGTGATAAGAGAGCAAATCAAAGAGGGGAAGGGGAGGCCAAGGTGGATTTTGGGTGATGCTGAACAGGAGAGAGGGGAGGCTGCAAATGCTGGGGCTGGCACAGCAGGATGGGCTGGAGAGAAGCCGGCGGCAATGAAGAGACATTGCTGCTGCTGCTGCTGCAGACCTGCAGGGCACCTGCTGAACACAGGCAATCGTCCCCAGGGGCTGATGCCAAGAGAGAAAGCCTTGAACACTCTGAATCACCGCTCTGATACCGACTCCAGTGTCAGCTGTGCAAAAAGCAAAGCAGGGGAACACCTTTGTCGAGGCAGGCTCCAACTCACCCCTCTCAGCATCAGGAAACAGGATCAAGTGCAATGCACAGCATCACAGGGATGGCACATGCAAGGAATTGATTGCCAGCTAAGGTTTTGTGATCACACTCTTACCATACTTCAGTAAATCTTTTTCTTTTTATGAAAGATTACAGGTCAGTCTTTTAAGTACTGAAAGGCTTCTTGGGCAAAACCACAGTTGTTACAACAGTTTTTTGAATAAAAAAATAAATTGCTCAGAATCTAAAGAGCTGAAATAACTTCCCAATGGTAAAAAGCAATCAACAGCTTATCTGAAGAAGGGGCATTGAGCAAGCACATTTTAAAATGTTACAATAATTTTGTAAGAATTACAAAATGTGTCAGAACTGAAGTTAGTCGTGACTAAGAAATTATGCATAGGACAAGTAGAGGAACAGCAGAATCAACACTGCAGGAATGTGCAGGTTTAAGGAGATGAGAATAGGAGACAGGAAAATCAATTTATTGCATGATAAATGTTCATATGCAAAATAGCATGAGCAAAAAAACCCAGCTGTGAAGAATGTGGCAGTGAAGGGGATCAAATCATTATGCATCAGAGTGAATATTTCATCATTCTAATTCAAACTTCCTGTGCAAATATTAACAGAACCACAGGAAAAGAAAAATCCTATAAAGCATGCCAGCATTTTGCTAAAAATACATACAACCACTCCAGAACTGCAAATATAATTCGAAATTCCCAACTCTCTTAGAAGTCTGACTTCACTGAACATAGAATAAATTCAGGCACAGAGGAAACCAGAATGGAGAAGGTAGAGGTGGATTTATTTCTGCCTCTTAAACAACTTTAAATAAACTAAAGGCAAGGCAAGACATGCTTAGAGTGAATAAAAGGAATAAAGTTGGAGAGGGAAAAAAAGTGTTCCATAAAGATTCCTTTAAAATTATGTTCCTTTATTACGTATTGAAAGTCAAAGTAATTGTTTTCTAACCTAACACTAAAAGGAACAAAAAAGCTTTATTTAAAAAATCCAATCAGTGAGTGACTGCAAAAATAATGGTGTCTGCCAGGAGCACTGATGCCTCTAAAGAAATATATATTTAGTTTGGCTTACTCAGCAGTGCTCAAAAAAACTCTAGGAATCATTCTGGGTAGAATATGCATTTTTAATAAATACCAACAAAAAAAGGGGAAAAAATCAATTCAGCACAGAAAAAAAGGCCATAAAGTTTCTTCCAGCTCTGAAATGCAAGCATTGTCTTAGCCCAGCTCCTTTTTCAGTCATATACAGACAGCACAACAATGAAACACAGCAAGCTTGAACTGAGCTCTCTGACTTTCTGTAGGTAAAAATGATGGCACTGTATCCATCAATCCTACTGCAAGGAATTGGCTGCCAGGACGAGGACTGGGGGATACCCCCAGTGTGCCATCCCACACCACAAGGAACAGAGGGATTGGGGCCAATCTATGCAGCAATTGATACTTACTGCTGCCATAAATCTCACCTACAAACACTGTTTGAATCAAAATATCATTTGCCATAGCTCATTGTTCATCTCATTCCAAATTTAATGCCATGCAATTAACAAAACTACTCTAAATTTATCCCCAAAGCTTATGTGCAGCATGCTGGACTTGTGAGATGAAACAGGCATGTGGTAAAACATGCTCCTGTTTTTGCTGATTCTCAGCATAAATGTTTCCTCCCCTCTTATCAGTTGCCTGAACACCAGCATGCTACAATCAACTTCCTGCTAGTTAGTTAAGATTCTTGCCTGCTTGCCTTTCTTCTCTAAATACAGCTCTCTCATGCTGCTATTGATCAGTGACTGAAGAAAAAAAAGGCAGGATGAAACTCCTTTTTCTTTCCTTTCCTTTTTTTTTGTTATTGATATTTTTTTAAAAGGTCCTTTCATCTCCTCCTCTACCAGGAAAGCATTACTGGATGGAAATACAATAATAATGAATCTAAAGCTGTTCAGCACCAAACTACCTAGAAATGGAAAACATCCCCCTAGAATTGAGCCTCCTGCTTTCCAGTGAAGCAGCACACATGCACTCCAATTACTTTCCTTGTTACAACATTAGTAACTCAAGGAAATTCTGCTCCAGTCAATTGTGCTTCCAGAGATTACATGCCATTGGGAAAAAGGGCAGAATTTGACCCACTTCTTTTTCGTCATAAAAAACTATCAAGGATGATAGGTAGCACATCAAAATATTTAATATGATTTTATAGTTTAAGATTTATTGCGTCACACTGCCCATGAAGTCTCTACTTCTAAGCAGTTTATGCCATTAGCAGGAGGGGTTAATTCCAGCAGAACTTTTGAAAGCCACTTCCCACTTCTCTGGTCATCCCTCAGAGCACAGGAGAACCAGAGGTAGCTGAAAACAGAGCAATGTATATTTAGCCTGCAGTGTTATATAACCTGTCTGTTAACAAATGCAAGACACAAAGTAAAGTCATGTAACCCAATTGAAACAGTTCGTTCTGGAGGTTGATTTCCCTTGGGAAACTGAAACATCAAGTAAGAAACTGAACCAGTTAAATATAACCTTTTTAAAGGGCAAAAGAATTCAAAGGTAATCAAGGATTTTTTTTTTTTCCTCAGAAGGGCATTTATAATTATATTCCACTCTTATTTATAACAACCCTTTTAATGTTGGTACTACAAAGAGCTTCACAGAAAGCCAGCTTTGCTTTATATAACAGGATTCAATCTCCACGTGGTTTTTATATGCAAAACATCTTCTACACAAGGTATGCAGTGACAAAAGCACATTTCCCTGAAGAAACAAGGAATGTGTTTTCAAAGTGGTTCATGAGCCTTCAGCCACGTGCCTTTTGCTAATATTGTGGGAGACTCGAGAAGAAATCCTTAACTCTTGTTTTGAGAAAATAATGGCAAGTGACTCCATGTGCAAATACAGTGAGCTCAGAACCTAGTGGATAATTCCCTTTGTTAACCTAGAATAGAATGGTTTGCTTTAATCTCCTGATTACTGAGGAGAAGGAAACAGAACAATTACCAGACTGTTTGTTTCAGTTTCTTTCCACTGGTTAGGCAGGTATAAGCTAAGAAGTAGAAATGATGGGCACGAGGCAAAACCTCCTGAAGCAGAAGCACTTTTCAAAATTCAGCACCAGAGTGACCAGGTGGTCTGTGATTAATCATTTAAGATCCCAAGTTTCGTGTTCATGTTGTGTTAGGACACAACATCTTGTGTTATGAAAACAACAGTGGGAATTTCAGAGTGGGATCTGGAGGTGCACAAAGCCAATGAGAAGGAAATCTACAACAAAGGGTAAGGATAGGTTTGGGTGGGACAAGCTCCTGCACAGAAGGTCTGCTGGATGCAGTAGAAATGAATTATACAGAAACCTGCTGCTGTGCATCTTCTACAGACGCAGCAGATACTCACACAGTCTCACTCTGCAGTCTGTTACCCTTGAACAATAAAAACAATGCAAAGGGCAGAGCCTTCACACAGCCAGAGGTGCTCTCAAATTATGCTGCACAGATTAAAAACGTGCAGGAGTTTCCCAGGATGCTATAAATTATTGATCTATCCCATTTCTCATGTTGCCCAAATGCTTGTAAATGTTACTACACAAAAGACATCTGTAGCAAACCGCCCTAATAAATTTATTCCGCGAAGAAAAAGAAAAGTTAATTTAATCTCAGAATTACATGAGAGACATTCTGTTTGAGTAGCAGCAAGCATGCAGGATCCCAGCATGGATTCCATTGTGCATACCTGCTCAAAGTCTTAGCAGACACACACTGAACACCTGCAAGAGCCTGACAGAGGCAATCGGGCTGGTGATTTCTTACCCACAACAGGCAATCTGTTGATACACTATGAAACCAGTATTAGGAGATGCTTTAGTCAAAATGCTGCAGGTTATTAATCACAGCTCTGGGGTTTCTGACAGGATGTTTTGATAAAATAAATCTATTTTAAGTGACTGTAATGAAATACTAACCGGTTTTTGAAGGGCTTTTAAGATGTTTTTAAGAAGTTTCAGATCAAAGGCTCAGTTAATGTAACCTCCATGCATTAAATATTTAGTACTTATTCAGTCACTTGAGCACTCAGGCATCTTGACATTGTAAAAGGAGGAGAGGGAAATTGAGTTTAAGTCAGTTTTACACAGTGGGATTTTTCAGTTTTTATGTTAAAATCCCAGGCATGTAATTTTAATACAAAGGGGTCTATTCTTCTACAACAGTATATGCACCACCCATTAAAAGAATTCTTTGTTCACCTGCATAGATGGGAGAATAAATCCTCTATAGAGTCACTTCTGTAGAAACTGTTGTGCTGGGATTAACATCATGATTGAACATTATTCTGTCTCTGAGCTCTCTGATGGACAAAACCAAATGCACACACTTCTCCTTCCTGAACAAGTAGGCTCTTACAAGGAACAGAGAATTTTAACAATGGCAGATAGATTTAAGCAAGTTCTTTTTAGATATTTGGATTATGTGACTGTAAGATTTATCCCCTTTCTAGCATCACCAAATTCCAACAGCTGCTCTTTACCATTTCATTTCTTCCAAAAAGTGCTCAGAGGTCTCCAAAACAGATGAGAGAAATAATCCTATTTGGGGGCTTATTAAAATAGATGTCTTAAATTAATAAACTGCAGATAAGTAGGGTCTGGATATCCATGCTGAAAATGCAACACTGTATATAAATTTTACAATTTCTGAAGCACCACCTTCCTTGTGAAAGCTCAGTGAGTGTAGTAGGAGCTTGAGGATGACTTCAAGCAGAATGATGACACTCCTGAGTGCATTTCTTGGCTCACTTGCAGAGGATTATAGACACTAAAATATTAAAAATTGCCTTTGAAACTATTGCCATGACCCACATTAGCAGCTATTCTCAGAATCAAGGAAGGTATTGTGCATTTCCATCCTGTTTAACACAAACATGGACACATCCAAGTTCTTTGATTTGCACAGTTGCTCCAAGGCTCTTGTATTTCGCATAAATTTGTAATAAATAAAAAAAAAGGAACAACCTTACCTCAAACACTACCCATATATGGAAAAAACCCAGCAAATGGTTCTGCACATCTTTCACAGACATTTCCCAAATTTCATCACAAACATTTTCCCAAAATGTACAACGTGATTGAAGATGACTGCACCCTAACTTGAAAGAAGCTAAAACTGACCTCTGAAGTAATGGCAGCAATACATATTCCCAAATCTGGTAAGGCATCATCATTGCATGACCTTATTTGTCATAAATGTCTTCTGAATGTTAAACAAGCACAAAGGCTGTGTGTCACCACGGGCTGAGCTGTGACACAAAGACAAACAGCCACTGAAAGCATCCACATGGATCTCATGGTAACCCCATGATCTCATCTGTTTTTCTCAAAGAATTGTCGTGTTCTTCCCTGCTTTCACTGCTGGCCATGGCTCTGGAGCTCCTGTCTTCTCTGCCATCTTAAATTATATAAACACATGGTGCAAGAAGGTGCAAGGTGATTTTACAGGATTTTACATTTCTTTGTACATAACTTGAGTATTTCTTATGCATGGTTGCCTCTGTGTGCATGCCACTGTGAGAAACTCCCAAACAGTAAATTAAACAAATTTATCCTTGCTCTGCTGAAGAAGAAACTATGTCAGAACTGTTCTATGCAAAGAAATCCAAACCACAAGACAACCCTTGCCACATAAAGAATGTTAAATACTCCAACAGGTCCCTCACTGATTTACCCAACAGTCAGAATGTGTCTACAAGGTACTACTGAATAACCTCATGTCTGTGTTTCTTTTGTGGCTTCTCTGATTGTTTTGAGAGTGGAGACCTGTGTTAAAACCACCTAAACAGCCAATGAATCAAGATGATTCCTGAATAATTTAGCTGTGTGAAAGTAGATCTCTAAAGATCTCCTGGAATCTTACAAATCAGTTATGTCCTCAAAGCAGGAAGCTTAGGAAAAGGCAGAGATAAAAATATGGTTAATTATGAAACAAAAAACAAATAATCTAGATGTAATCTAGGAGAACATTTATGGTAACAGCTCAGGGGAAGTCAGGTTTCAGATCTTGTCCTGCTGCCTCTGTCACTGACATTGCACTCCAAAGGAAAGCAGCTTGGACAGGGGGAGGGTAAGGAGGTTCTGACCAATGCTCCAGTGCAGGTGCCATGAAAAATGAGAGGAACAATAGTCGTGGTTTTGATAATAGTAAAAAAAAAAGGCCTTTACCCAGTTCTATAGAAACTGAATTCAGCATTATGAAATACCCAGCTTGACTATGGCACTTTCAGATGCTCTGTCGATTAAAAATGAGAAAGGAAGGAAAAAAGAAAAAAAATGGAAAGGAGAGGCTGTCCAAAATTAGCAACATTAAAACATTAAGTATTTCAAATGTTATTGATCAGAAGACAGGAAATGTGAGAATTATCACATATGTTTCCTTATAGAAATTAAAGCCATTTAGATAGATTCCAGTCTATTGTTAGTTGCATGTTTCAACTTGCAATGAATATGACGTTTTGAAATCAGGATATAGCCACACATAATGCTTTGAGATGCAATGGACTTCTGAAAAAAAGCAGTCTTGGCTGTATGTTAGCTATTAACAGAATTGTCCCAGGCTTTCAGAATTTGGGATCATTGAGTAACAATCAGTTTATTCAACTCTAATAGGGTAAAGGTGTCTCTCAGAGAGATTAAACGTGGACTGTCCTTGGAACAAAAAGTGTAAAATTTTGTGCTCATGTTGGCTGCACCAGAGGTGCAGATGGGTATTCCCAGCACACAGAAGGTGGCATGAAGCTGCTGTAAGGAATTCTGTCCATGATCATTGCTGAAATTCATCTGCCACCAGTGCTAAGTGCAGGCAGGGAGATCTGATCCAGAGGTTTACTACTACAACACATTGCTGTTATGCAGTCGGCTGTGATCCTTGCCTTATCATCATTATGGGGTTTTTTAAATCAGAGAAAGAGTATGTTGAAACACCTTTGTGATTTCTAGTAAATTTCTGTGCAATACAATTCCCAGAAAAGCCCAATGTTCTGAACTCTGTGCACATGGGCTCCCTGTTGTGTTAAAGCCACATCTCCTGTTGACATTTTCAAATAAATCATGGAGTGTGTGCTGCTATCCTACTTTCTAGTACAGGCTATCCTACTTTCTAGCACATGGAACAACTTCTGAAACTAATCAAAGAAGGTGTCTTTTGTGAATTAGTATTTTAGGGATGTTAATCATCACCAGTCCAAGGTCTTTCTAAACCTCTTGTTGTGATTCAGCACTATTGCATGTAAAGAGAATAACTTGTGACTGTATGAAAGAAAAGAGAGCTTATCTGCATTTCAAAAAATACATAGACATAAAAAAGGGTCACTCCCCTAGGTTATCTTAAAAAAGGGATTAAGGACCAATTACTCTGTGGTCCCCATTTGCAGGAGAGAATTTCTTTCTTTCTGAGTAAGTTTTCAGATTGAGCATGTCAGGAAATTTGTGCCATTACATGCAAACACGTGAAACTGGGGTGAAAATAATTTCTAGAATCCAGTTTGTTAATGAATGAACACAGGTGCAGTTCTTATCAAACAAGGAAAGACAGACGTGAACAGGAAAATTTTTTGCATGCAGTTTTCATTAATTTCCACCAAAAATTTGCTTGGCTGGTGTACAGGAGTTTCTGGAGATGGCTGCTACAGGAGCCATCAGTTTACTTTCCTTGGTACCACCTGATGGTTTCTACTGTCTCTGCAGTACATAGAAGGGGAAGTAATTGCTGTCCAGGAGCTTTGCAATACATTGATTTTCCTTTTTTTTCTGATTTAACTTTCTAATGAGCAGAGAGACTGGCATACATAAATTCTTTGCATTGTAACATAAATAAATTCATTGTAGTTCTAAAGTAAGTCCAGATTTCTAAAAGAAGAGTTTTTATTTGCCTATATTTCTCTAGGAAGATGAAAAATCTGAGATTTCAGAGACCACAGTCATTTTGCTCCATTATTGTCATAGCAACAAATTATCTTGAAGCACTGTATGCAACATCTATAGCCATTTGCAGTATAGCTCTAGCTACTAACTTGTTTCTGTTAATGGCTGGCATGAACCAGTCTCTGTAATCTCTGCAATTTAATTGATGAACCACAAAACAAATGGTCATAGTTAATAAAATTATATTTTGCCATCTGTGTCCAGTAATGAGAAAATCTGAATTATAGGAATGAAAAAGAATGAAGTTTTCTTCCAAACAGATCAATGCATCCCACCTCTTTGTCAGCATTAAATTAGATGTTATCTGTTGCTGTGTATTTCCCTCTTTGGTTGCCATGGCTAATGGGAGTTTCAGCCACGATGGACAAGAATTCTGTTTGACCATGGGGAATATAATACCTTTTCCTCTGTTTTCCTATGACTCTGTGTGGTATGAGTCTACAATCTTATTTGGTCTGAGTGCATCCAAGTCTCACTTATAGGAGGACAATTTTGTTCAGCTCTGGAGTGTTATTTGCCGTTACAAAACCTTATCTATTTCTATAAAAGAAATCTAGAGGATGTGTGCAGTTTTATTCCTAAAGCTCTAAAGGTTTTCAAAATCAGCTGGAGCTGAGGGCAAATCTGGTGCTGCCACAGTATCTTGTAAGGATGATTACAACAGCACTAAGGTACACCTTTGGAACACATATTCTGTTCTCCTGAGTTCACATTCTGAGCAGTTTGTTCCCTTGAGGGCAAGGACATAAATTGTCTGGACTCTTCATAAAGAGACCACTACAATTTAAAGGAAAAACCAAAACAAAAAACAACCCACCCCAAAACCTTTTATAAATTTTCTAGGAACCTCTATATCATTAATTCCCCTAACAGATGGATGGTCCCCACACAGAAGATAGCAAGGTAATTTATGGTGATTAGTTGATTACCTAGACCTTGCCAAAGATTTGGAGCATTTCCTTAAGCTTTAGAGAGGAAGACAGACTAAGGCAAGAAGGAGAGTATATTATATCAACTCACAGGAGACAAAGAAGATGCAATGCTGCTGAGCACCCTGTTGTGTGCAGCAACACTATTCTTGTTCTACATAGTACCTTTCAGATTTTGAAATATTCATTGTTTGGATTAATATCTATGTCTAGGTCTCAGACAAGCCTTGATGGATCTGACTGTATTGCCAAATACCTCCTCTTTTTTCACCACAGTACCATCAACCTCTGTTTTAGTCATCATCTGTTAATCTATAAAGTGCCCTTAATCAGTCATCTCTGACATTCCTATAAATTTCCCATCAGACATAACACATTACAGGCTATTTTTCATTCTCAGAAGGCAAATAAGAAAAACAGACTTGAGGTCTTGAATCACATAAACTGTGCAAAATAGCAGACTGCATTTCTAACTCTTTTCCTGAAAACCACAGCCATCATTTGAGGAGCTCAGTAGCGACAAAAATAGGGCCTGATTTCCAAACCACTAAACTTATTTTTGGGGTGAAAGTGTCAGCAGTTGGGGCTCAGTTTTGTGCATCAGGAGCTCTGAAAAGAGAAGTTTGTGTGAAGTGAATGTGAAAAGGCGCTGGGAGCCGCTCGGGAAGCGCGATGGGCTGCGCTGTCCAGGGTCCTGACAAGGATGGGAGAACTCGATCCTGCCCTGAGCTCTATCTAAATTGTCTGGTTGCTGAGGCTGACCTCTCAAAATGAACACCAAAGGCTTTCCCACAGGCTGCTTCCATGCAGTCCAGGTTTCTGCAATAGTCTCCTTTCCCATAAAATGACACTGCAGTCAGAACAATGTTATGAACCTTAACTTACTGATATTTATGCAATATTTCGGAGGCTGTCAGAGCAAAAGTTCAAAAAAAAAAAAGAGTTTTCTTTAAAGACAGGCATGAGATTTTCCCTTATTCCATGCTGAGAACAGTGCAGCACTCATACATATGGAAAGACTAGTTAATATTTTAATTTTAAGCAACATAGATGTTTTTAAAAAAGGGGGGGAAGGAAAAACAAACAACATTTAACAATATGCAGCTGTTACTAATGAATTTAGAAGCTGATTAAAAATAGAATTATGGATATTAATGCATTATTATAAACCACCATAATGTAGGAGAAAAAAATTATGTATTATAAAATCCTGAAGTTGTCAGATTTTGAGAAAGTAATAGTCGCCTTAAATTTTAACTAATTAGGACTAAGTGCAAAATTGGGTGCAATTGATGAGAAATTAAAAATAAATGGGAGGGAAATTATTTCTAAAACAGATTTTTCTTTCATGCATACTCATGAAAACTCCTGAGATGGATGGTACCTCTCCTTTGTCTTCCTCCATGTCACACATTTATTAGAACATCAGAAAAGGTGGTTCAGAAAAACATATTTTCTGTAGAAAGGTATGTCCACAATTCTAGGGAATTCTGAGTGAAAATATTTGACTGTGGGCCTAAGGCTGGCTCTTTTTTTTCCACTGGAAATGTCATGTAACTGGGGCCTTTTCAATCCGTGTTCATTTTCTCAGATTGTTCTCTGCTGCCACAGTATGGTGCTCAGCTGCTGTTTGAAAACATGAAAAAGAGGATCTTTATCAGAGACTGCAGTTCTTTTCATGTACCAATATGACTGGTTGCCATGTAAGATCTCTTTTAGGGTATTAAAAAGGCTTTAAGCTGTATCCTATATTTCCTAAGAAGTGAAAAAACCGATTTTCAATTAAGTACCTACTGCTTTACATTAAAAAGTTTCTGTCTCCTTGTGTTATTTGTATGTCATTTGGTCTTCAAAACAAAGATAAATATTGCTTTCAGTATTTGTGGATAATAGCAGCACTTCAATAGCAGCAACATTTTCTACAAAAACACTCTTTTTTAATCTTTTCCAGGAATATCATAGTCTTCTAAAATAAAATATGTTTGAATGGAACATGATGTCTTAAAATAAGGATGGTACTGGCCTCCCTCACATGTAAGTTTGATGTGCTTCATCATTGCACTATTCTTTGATTCAAAAATACTTTGCTAACAGTGCAGAAAAGTAAGGGTCATTAAAATCACACTGAAATCAACAACAGATCACAGGCTACACGTAAAATATCTCTCAGCTGTGCTTCCTTGTATGTGCTATATTTTCATGACCCTTACTTCCTCTCTTCAAGTACCTATCTTCAAATACTTGGGTCAACACTAAGGATGCACTCAGCAAGCTGGGGCCACATGAGTTACACTGCCTTGGTCTCTACTATCTTATAATCTGCATCGAAATATGTTCTTATGTCTTTATTTTCTCATTTCTATATGATATCTCCCCAAATCACTTCTGACATACAGGCAGAAGTCTTCTTAGAGCCTGCTTTTAGCTTTCAAGGCTTAAGGACAAAAGAGATAAAGTCTTACTGAACATGTGCATGGCAAGGATAAAGAACTCCAGGATTAGCACAGATCCCTTATGCAGAAGACCTCAAATGCAAAACTTATTCATACACTACTAAAAAAAAATAAAGATTGCTGAGCAATGATGGGATTCACTTTATACACAGATATTTAGCATATTTATAGAAAAGTGCAAAAATAGGGGTTTTATTATTATTTTTTGCCTGTAGTCATGTTGTTATAGTGGTAGTACAAGTTCACAACGAAACATTAGGGCACCAGGCCTAAGTGCTATTTGTTTTGACCTTGGAGCTTAAGGACATTTTACATGCATTAAACTTGATGCCATGAACTGTGCCAGTGTCTTCAACATGCCTATTTAACATATTTAACAAGTTTAAATCTACACTTAAGGGTTTTGCTGGATCGAAGCCACAATGCTCAGTTTACATAAATTATGTGAACAAGATTTTGCCTGAGGTATTTAGAGATTTTAATATATTATACGTACAATCTAGAGCTGGTATAAAGTTAAATCAAAAAATAGTTCTTTCTTTGGTTAAATTAAAAGGCATAAATCCAAATCATTTGGACTGTGCAGACTTTGAAATTCTTAAATAAGCCTTCAATCCCAAGGTTTCATCCCTACAGGTAATGTGAGCCAGGCTAACCATCTTTGGGGTCTACAGTCAAAGAATAAAGATTAAAATACTGCTCCAGCCCCACAGATGCATTACACAGCCACCACTCAGGAGATCTGAACAGAAACCAACTCAAAGACAGCCAAAATCCCAGCAGAGTCAATGCAGTGAAGTGCTACGGGGCAAATGTAGTTAATAGCTCCACATAGCACAATTTCCCCTCCGCGCCAGCACATCCAGCATCACTATCAACATGGTAATTATTGCTTAGTGCTCTGCTGCAAAGCAGGGAAAACACATTTCTGGAAATGGAACTGCAAGAAGACTGAAGGCATTTTAGGGTTTTCTCAGGGCCCTACACAACCTCAAAACATACTCATGTTTTGCAGGGCAACAAAATAGATTTTAAAACCATGAAAAAGCTTTATGTTGGTGTACACACAGGACCTCAGACTGAGGGGGTTTTATGAGATTATATTAATTGGTTGTGCCATGTTATTTCCCAAACACGAACTAAATAACAGGGATTCTTGCCAGCACTGAACATGGGAAGTAAAAATAGGTTCTCTGTGTCCCCAGAAGCTTAGGGTGCAGTAACTAAAGGCAACTGCATAGATCTGAAGTTCAACTCACAGTATGGACAAAATCAGTAGGTTTCCCACTGGGATTAAAATTACCCCATGGAACTTTGTGGAACTCAACCAAATAGGAGAAAGTGCTGAGGACAGGAATGAATAAAACCTGCCTTTTACTTGAAATTTGCCATTGCCATGAGAAAAGGAGCCAGACCCTGAAATGCCTTCCTGCACGTGGCTGTGAGCTCAGCCATTTCAGGACATCTGACTGGATCTCTAGTGTTCCCTTTCTGGGGTGAAACCTGGACAAGCAACATTTTATTCCAGCATTTCCATAAAATGCAGGAGTACATATTAAGGGATGGAGCAAATAGGGAACAGAAAACACAGAAGGGCAAGGAAGACAAATCCTAGAGCAGGATGTGAAGTCATGTGAAGTGGCACTGAGGTGGGGATATGGAGTGCATAGAGGAGAAGACGACTGCCTTGTGCAGTCCTGGTATTTAAAAGACCTCACAGCTATTTTGGATTTGCCCTTCACAACTCAAAGAGATAAGGGGAATGAATAGGAAAGAACAAAGCAGGATAAGTAACATAAGAGCAGAAAACAAATACCACAGCTTTTTTCTTCTAGCTATCTTAGGAGTACAAACTAAATGTAAAGAAAAGGGAAGGTTAGATCTGAGGTAAAGAAAGGGCAAGCCAGATGAAGGACAAGTGTGGAGTAAAGGTGAGATGAAGAGTCTGACTTGGAAATGGGAAGAGCCATGAAGCAAAAGGCCAACCTGAACAGCTACAAAAAGTCCAGTGAAAACTTCAGAAAAGTCACTGAATTTCCAAAGGTTTCCCTGAGTGGCTACAAGATGAAAGGGTAAAGCTTGGGACCTGTGCAAGAAAACAGATTGCATAGACTAACTTTGCCACACACAATTCATTTGCTGTCATTTCTTTCAGGAAGTTTCTTCTTAATAAAATAGATCATAACATTTTTTTTTCTTCAGATGATTTCTTACCTCAATGGGCTTTTTGTGCTCAAAGCTTCTTTTTTGGTCAAGTGCTTTTTCCAAGTGTTTTTATTAAATGGAGAATAGTAGTTATAAAATGTGAGCTGCAAAATGGACTTAAGATTTGAATCCTTCTTCACAATTTAAGATTTTTTTACTCATAATTAGATAAAGAGCAATTAGTGCAAATGCTTCTAGAAATTATTTTACTTTATCAAACAGTGTTCTTTCTGTAAATTAAGAAATAACCAGCTTATGCACTTAGTAACCTTGCATGATATTAGCTGCAAATTATGGTTTCATTGTTTGTTTTTTTCAAAAAATATATACTGCTGCCAACTTACACCAAAGTATTTCTTGTTTTTACCATGAACCCTTGTGTATATCCCACAGACAGAGGGCAACATTCAATAGTAACATCATTTCACCTATCCATCCTACTCTGTGATTCCCACAGGCCAGGTTATCTCCCAGAACTCCCTTTAAATTGTAACAAAGACATTTTCCTTAAAACTGATGGTATAGAATAGTCCCCTGTAATTTTTCATGTTATTTATATAATTTCCCTGGTAGCACGCTGTGCTATTATATGCTATAAATCATATTTTATTTTGGAAAGAACTGCTGGTGGTGCTATTTTTAGGTCTAAATCTACTTCTGCTGATATCCAATCCAGCTAAGAAAATAGCTGTAGGAACATTTAAAATCTCACATACGGTGTTGGGATGACATCCACATTACGAATGTTTTGGGAACAGCAGCACTATAGGAGTGAAAAATACACCACTGCATAAAGATAATGTGTCCTGAACATATACATAGCTGCACTTTTAAACTACTGAGAAATGAGAAAGGGGATTTACTTTTCCTAAGCACGATTTCTGTGGCCTTTTTCAGGCCAAGTAAATTGCCACAAATTACATTTACATGACATTTCAACCTAGTTGCAGTCAAATCCATTGGAAAATACAGTATCTGACACCAACAGGATTTCAGAGGTACATTACATTACACAGAAGCCTGTAACTTCTATTTTTTTTTCCAAAGACCAAGAGTATACTTTTCTTTTACAGAGCTGTTATTACATAACCCAGAGTTGAATGCAGAAATGGGAATTTTAACCTTAGAAAAACTGCCTATTTTCTTTGCTTCATGCTTTAAAACGTTCATAACTGAGCAGTTAAAAATGGACCAGCAGAAAACGGCAGAACCGATCAAGAATTTTTACTGGGGTACGAAGTCATTTAGTCAGTAAATAAAGGAAATTTGGTCAACCAAGCGGCAATGTGACATCTGGTGTGCAGTTTCACAGTCTTAGGGCATCATTCTGCTTCTCTCTGGTACCAGCATGAATCAGGAGTAACTCATGTAAATTAAAAGCCAAAGTGGTGTGGAGCCAGGAGGAAGCACTCTGTTTCCCAGTCTGTCTTTCAGTGTTCCATATCTGACTTAAGAGATGGGCTCATTTACAGAGCCCTACATTAGACATATTGCCTCCTTGTTTTAAAATATGTGTGTTTAATATTTAATTTAACAGGACTCCATATTCCAGTCTCTGTGTACTGTGGGAGTCCCTTTGAGGCTCGTGGTTTGCATGTGCAGTCACAATTCTCCTCGAGTGTAATTTGGAAGCACCATTGCCTAATGGAGTGAAAGGAAGTATCTGGCTCTGATTAATCCTGGTTCTCTTTGGAGTGAGTAATGAAAATAATGCCCAGCCAGTGTCAATTTGTAAAGTGGGCTGTAGGAGTTGAGCCAGGCTGTCCAAAACTCATTTAATTTATTATGTATGTCGGTGGAATAGTGGTGGAGGCACAAGTCCCATCAATTGTCCACACACTTCAAGCACACACAGGCAATTTGAACTACCAGCTTCAAATGACAACACACTCCAAAATTTTGCCAACTCTTAAAAATTGGTTATAATGCTACACATATAGCTATTGCACATGAAACTGAATAAGTATCATAAAATAGGTACTGTAAATATAAAATGTGCCTGTGCTTATATTTTCACAGAAATATAAAAATTGGTTTAATTTTGTTGTGCTGTGGAATATTGCATAGCATTTGCTGGGAGGAGAGACACATCAATGATATGCAAAAAAGTAATTCCACAATTCAAAAAAGTGCTCACAGATTTTGGATTTCTGATCTGTTGGGGCAAACCAAAGAAAATCTGAAGTTATCCAAGGCCAATAACAGCAGAATGAAAATAGCAGTTTAAATGGTACCTGGGTGACCATCTCAGCTCACTTGCAGGAGAGACTATTTTCAAGAACATTTGGCACATCTAGTATGTGGGATAGCTCTCTGAAGTAAAGAATATAAGCATTAAAAGGTCAGAAATAGTACAGCTAAGTTATCCATTTAAATGGGAATGGCAAACTTTGCCATTTGGCTCTGAACCATTTTGTCATTCTCCATCCTAATGACAATTACATGTCCCATACCGATATTTCACTTTCAATTTTCATAGAATTAGTGATAGTATTTCAGGAGTTAACGGAGGCAGAGTACTTTCTTTAGAGAAGATATGAAATTAGATTAGAAATTAGATTGCCTTGAAAACATTATATGCAGCAAAATGTGCACTCAGCCTCCAGGAGTAATCCTCTAGGCATGGCTTCTTGTGACTTGAGTTTTTCTTTTTCACAACAAAGGAAAAAAAAAAAACAAAAACCAAAAGAGATCCAAAAATCTGTGGTGAGATTCTGCCATCTCCAAGAGACACAGCTCAAAACCACCTAATCCAGGAGAAGAGAAATTACAAACACTAAACACTTTCCCATCCTCCCAGTCACAGACTGCAGCGGGGGGCTGTGAGATTCCCCGGGGATGAACCCGAGGGGACCAGCAGCTGCGTGGCAGCTGGACAGATGTGCTGCAGCTTCCCCTTCCATGTTCTCCCTCCTCAGCCTGTGCCCAGCATGAGGAATCAAACAGAGTTTGTCCTCAGATGGCACCTTTAAAATACCTTTCCCCATGTGCTGCCAGGGGTACCGTCCCTTGGCCAGGAATAGAGCTTCTGAGGGCCTCTTTATGCCAATCTGATTCCTCTTATCTTACATAAGGGGCCAGGGCAGGGACAGAGCTCTCCTTCTCAGCTCTAAATCTATCCTATATGGCACGCAATCCTCCAAAGTACAGCCAGCTTCTGCTTTTATGGAGCACTGTGCAGTGAAGAATGAAGGATCCTGTTTTTCACCATTTAAAGATGTATGATAGCAACAAAGCTCTATGTTAAAATATTTAACTTGCAGAGAACTTATGGAAATTGTCTATTCAAGCTCAGCAAAGACATTAAATTACCAAGCTGTTCTAGGACAGTTGTGTGTGGAGAAAAGCCAGAAATGCTCTGAGATTGTAATGTTGCTCACAAAGATTGCAGCATGAGCCTGATTCTGAAGCTTTTTTATACAGCTTGGGGAGCTGCAAAATGTTACCATATCAATTTATGCAAAACATACTGTGTGTGTACATATAGATATAAAAGCAGGACTTATACACAGCACATTTCCTGCCACATTTTGAGTGGCATCTGTTTGTTTAGCATGCTGAAATATGAAAAATAATATTTAGCAACTACTGGTAACACAATGTTAACAAGATTTAAGAGTATAGCTCTGTCTGTCAAAATGCAGATAAAAGACAAATCCTTCAATCTCTGTGTTTTAATCAGTCAGATCAGAGGTTTGATGAATATGCAAATGAGACTGTTTATACACTGGTTTCACAGTGAAAGGAAACAAATTCAGTTTCATTATAGAATTAATGACAGCTCTGTCCTCTAAGATTAATAATTAAAGCCCTACACACATTAAGATGATAGTGCTCTTTCCGCCCAGCCTCTGCAGATTTTACTTTTCTGTTTTTAAATACCCCTTTCCCTTATAATTGTTTGTCCCCCTAATTGGAATGATTAATAATTAATGCCAGTTCATGGATATGCAATAGTCATCTTTAGAACAAGAACTGTAGTTAACCTACAAAAAGGGTTAAAAAATTACTTCTTTTTTAATTCTGATTTTGCTCTTGCCTGTAAGTTAATTTTTTCTCCAAGTTTAATGCCACCATAGGAATTTCAATGGCCTGCTTTAATGATTGAAGCTTTTCATTTGTTTCAGTGCAGGACATACATATGATTTCATTTTGATGTTCACAATATATGCTGGGTTTCTTTTCAAAGCCCCTGCTGCTGGTATCAGCAGCCTTCACAACTTTCTGATTCTGAAAGACACACTACAAGTTTCAACCAAATCAAATCTCAGATAAAAGATTAAGAGTGTGGTACAAGTGCATTATAAAGTTTGAGAAAGCAAAAGTTAAAAAAAAAGAAAAACAGAGAAAAGAGATTTGAGCTATTATTTTTTAATCTGATGATTTCTGAGTTGACATGGGAGTGGCTGAGTCATGCTTGCCAAATCCCCTGGACAGGCAACATTTCAGAGGAAGATTATAGCAAAGTGAACAGAAGTTCAGCCTTACCATTAACTCTCCTTTCTGCTCCAGAAGAACTATGACACTTCATTTTCTGTGGCCATTAGGATCTACACAGAGACCACTAAATCCCTTCTAATTGCAAATGACCAAAGCACGAATTTTTAAGATAAAAGAACATTGCTGGTTTGTGCATGTTTTGCATTATTTTATCAAGAAAAGTTGTCTTCTGGGTCAAAAACCCCATATTTCTTTCTGAACAGAAAAGCTCTTCCAGAAAGACAAATGGTCAGAGTACTCTTAAAATCACATTTCTACAATAAAGCTGTTTGGGTTTCATATTTTAATTTCTTTAGAGGTGAAATGATCCTACGGAGGAATCCAGCATTGGCTTGACTATCTCAAAGGAAATATTTTATGTGACATTAAATTAGCATTTGCCTATACTCCACCATGCAGATCCACCCACTTCCTCCTGTGTTATTGACAGCAAGAAAACAAATCTGTGTATGTGGGTGCTTTAGCAAGGACGATGAATGGTACTCTGGAAGCATTTTAGGGTGGATAGACATCCATAAGGAAGCCTGCTGGTACTTACCACGCTGAGCCCCAGCAATTCCCTGCAGAAGTAGTCCATGTTCCTCCTCTGGAGGTTGTCCAGGTAGTGCTGCAGGCGAGTGTAGGTGTAGGGGTAGCAGTAGGCAAACTGGTAGGTGTCGTCCTCTCGGTCGAAGCAGAAAGCAAAGGACATGACATAGTTCTTCCTGTGGTCTGGGCAGCGGTAGTAATACACGTTTTTGGAGGGGATTCTTTGCCTGAAAAACAAAAACAAAAATGTGTCTGTAAGTTAATTTTTTTCCTCCAAGTTTTATGCCACCATAGGAAACTCAATATGTATGAACTGATGCATATCGACACGGACATTAGAGATCTGATCTGTGTGAGATCCAGATTCCCTCCAAAGTAAATGAAGTGGAGCAGCTTGAGCAGCTCAGGAGCTGGTGAGGAGATCCCAGAGCCTGTGTTTGGGAGCACCTGTGCAGAGCAGGGCTGTGACAGCCCCAGTGCCACTGTCACCACTGGGAGTGCAGCTCTGCCCTGTGCCCAGGCTGGCAGAGCCGCCAGAGCAGGGAGAGCATCATTCAGCCAGGGAAACCCATTCCCACAAAGTGAAAAGGATGCACAGGCTGTTCAAATATCCTCTACTTCACTATCAGGCTGCTGCAGCCTCACACCACTCATAACTCGAAGACAGGCTCCAGCCAAACCTACACCTTTTCTTACAGGTTCAATTCACCAGCACAGAGAGGAGGCACAGCTAATGAAGGAATGCCAGCATAAGACAACACTGACAAAACTATTCCTGGAAACCAGAACAACTTTTTATATAGATATCCTTATCAACATCCAGCCAATGAAAAGATAAATTCTTGAGGTTAGAAAACAAACAAACAACAAACAACCTAAAAATCATACAAGAAAAATTCAGGTATGGGAAATAACCAGATCTTAAAACAGAAAGCAAAGAAGAATTCCTTTGTTGTATTTGTTCCCATTCTAAATAGGACTGCTGCTCTCCTCAACATTTCTGGTTTATCTGACAAGATAGAAATGAATGTACACAATGGTAAATAATTATATTAAAGGCATTTATGTAATTGTTATCAAGGTGGTATCTCTTTGAGGAATAACAAATATCTGCCTGCAATCTCTCACACAGCTCAAGTTATTTTCTTACTTTTCAAGAGAAATAAGTAATATTTCAGAGGTGGGGCAAAAATTTGTTCTATGGATGGGAGATGTTCACTATTTCTGCTTGTATGCTTGGTACATTTCTTAGGTGGAATTTCCAGCTTCATTCAGACAGGAATAGTCTCCAATCATGCCATGCACTTGTAATTTGATGTAAGTAACTTACCAGTCATGTTTGGCAACAAAATGCTATGGTCCTGCAGACTTTACCTGATTCAATTACACAATCTTATAAACAGGTCTCATCTAATGATTGAAGCAGATCTCAGCTATACTGGGATCATGGTGGGGGAGAAGCATAACAAGATTTACAGACATAGCACCAGTAATGTGTGTCTTTGTAATCATTCCCAGAAGCTGGTCTGCTGCAGAGCCTCAGTTTTGGCCTCTCATTGCTAATCTGAATTAGAGGACAAAACCCTCTCCTTATACACAGGTACATATTTGCCAATTAGCAGCAGTTAACGAGTCTGGCCAGCAAGACTCAGGATCTGCAAAGAGAAACAGAAAGGAATTGACATCTTCTTGAGAAAGCAAAATAAAGAACCAGTGATCCAGTTAATTACAGTCAGAAAAAGAATTTATCTGCCCTTTTTAATGCCCTGCATCTTGAACATTCAGGACCTCAATAACTTCCCCATCATGACTGAACATGAGCCAGCTGTGCCCAGGTGGGCAGGAAGGCCAGGGGCACCTGGCTTGTCCCACCACCTGGCTCGTGGTGGAGTCACCATTCCTGGAGGTATTTAAAGGATGCGTAGTTGTGGCACCTGGGAATGTATTTTAGGGGCAGCATTGGCAGTGCCAGGATAAATTTGTACTCAATGATATTAAATGACTTTTCCAACCTAATGAAATCTATGATTTTTTTTTTTCTTTTTTTGTTAAATTTGTTTACCACTAAGATCTGGAAATTCTATTTAACACTAATATAAAAGACAGAAAAACAAACAAACCTTTTATTCTTTTTTAAAAAGTATCAGTAGGGAAAAAATGCCACCAGCCATCTGCATGCAGCCCTCTTACCTAATGGTTTTCTTCAGTATCTTAACATATTTCTATCATTCTCCCTGACTCTGGAGTGCTATAGGACATCCCTCATTTGATCTCAAATCAAGCAGATGATATGGCAGCGGGTAAATCTATTCCAGCTCCCAGTCCTCAAACCGTAATGCAAGTTTAAACAGTGTGTTGCTGAGTTGTTGAACTTTATTTGTTTCCAAATTAGCATGGGGAAAATAATAAAGGACAAGCCTCACTCTGTGCTATAAAAATTTCATGTAAAATGAGACCAATAGGAGGAAATTCAGGATTTGAGAAAGGCTAATGCTAATTGAAATTCATCTGCTGATAGTTAATGTTTAAATGACACATAGTTCTCCTTGGTTCAATAACTTTCTACTTTTAAGCAAGTTGAAGACAACTTTGTTAATGTATTAAAGGCACTTTTGATATTTCATTCCCTTTCCCCTTCATTATAAAAGCTAAGCATCTGTTTTATTATCCACTTTGACACATCACTTTATGGCTGCATTTGGCTATTATGGCTAATCTTGATGTCTAGGACATCTGGTATTGACATTTCACTATCTGGTGTCTGACACAACAGCAGAAACCATCCTCAGTTCCTAGGTTTAAATTCACCCTCTCAGGGCACAAAGTGCCCAAACTCTTAATTCAAACCATATCTTCCAAAAATAATTATAATAGTACTCTTGTCACTGCTAATCTATTTTTATCTCTCCTAGCACTTTGTCACTGCTAATCTATTTGTGAGTCATACAGAGAAAGAGAGTTAGCATTTAGATACCAACAACACATCTTTACACACAGGAGCTTAATCAGATTGAGATCTTATCAGGGAATTAAAGAAGAAAAGAAAAAAGGGAAAGAAAAGGAAAGAAAAGAGACAAAGTGCTAGATATCACCAACTGAGTTTTTGATAACGAAAAGACATTGCTCAGTTCTTGAATTAACCTTTGTGTCCTAGACACACTATTGTTTACTCTTTCCCTTTTTTGTTCTATGCCTTCTGGAAAAGGACACCCACACACTGTGGCAGCAGCTGCTCCTATTAATTTAAAGCTATTACAAAAATTAAAATTAAACCCAATTACTTTGGCTGGTTTATAGCTGGGGAATGGCTTAGTCTGATTGTTCCCTCTGGTTATGGACAAAAACAATATTCCTACCTACAGGCAGCTGCCAGTGGAATACTAATGCATCTAGGGCCTGGCAGGAACAGATTCAGAATGCAGAGTCTAACTGCATTTCTTACTAAAGAAAAATATCTTATCACGGATCTGCAGAAATGCACCAAGTCCTTCCTTACTCTGAGTCACAATGAAGCTGATTTGTAGTTAGAGGCAGGAAGGCAAAATGATGGTGGAAACCTCAGTGCTCTGATTTGTCCCTCTGCATTTCCAGGCAGCTCACACTCAGCAATGCATCCTGCTAATTGATGCTCAGCTGCCCGGATGTCTGAGCTCCTGAGGGGTTCTTTAAAGGAGAACCACCCCCATTCCAAGCACAGCCACAGAGAATAACGTGCAAACATCTCGTTTCCAGTCTGATTTCTAGGTGTATTTAAAGAAATGGAGCTTGATATCATACATTGGTTTGACACTAATTCAGAATGCCTAGCCTTAAAGATAAACACAAAAATCTTTCTGTCCAAGGAAGGAGGAGGCACAGAAATGGAGAGTTTCTCTCTATTTTGATGCTAACAATCCAGTGGCAAAAGCTTGAGCCTTTGAGTGTCTTCTCCTCCTGTCTGACAAGGCAGCACACCCAGCCCAGAGGATTTGTTGCTCCAAGTGTGAATGTCCATGAGCTCTCCTGTTCCTCTGTCGGCAGCAGTGCAGTCTGGAGTCAGGACGTTTGCTCTGTTTTGGTAGTGTGCAGCAGGATCAAATTTGTCAGTGTACAAAGAATTAAAATTAAAATTGTCGTCCTTATCCTGATGACTTGACAGGTCCCAAGATCTTACTCCTTGATACTACAAGAGGCAGTGAGGGGTATAATTCAGAACTTCGAAAACTTTACTAGCTAACTAACTATACTTCTAACTATGTAACTAACTATACTTCTAACTAGCTATACTACTTTACTACATAAGTAATTATACTTCAAATTTGAATATAATTTTAACTTCAACTTAAGAATTTTGACTTTAAAATCAAACCTTTTATTATCTATCTTTTTTTTTTCTGCTACCTTCTGCTTATTTCCATTTGAAAATTGGTAGTTAATCAATGCTTTGGAGGACAAACACTGGTGGTACTGATGGTACTGCTTTGTGGGATGTAAGTTTTAAACATGGAAGGGTGATAATCAAATCCTCTTGTGGCACCACAGCACAAGTAATTACGAAATAACAATTTTTGGAACGCTTTCCTCTCCCTATTGCATGACCAAAGCAGGGAGCTATGGCCCAGCCAAATTCCCAATGACTTTAATGAGCAGCATAAATAGTCTTTGGACTGCTTTTAATATGGCACTCATAAAGTAATTATTCAGTCCCTTGCCTCCACAGGATGGGGTTAGACATAACCAGTCAGGAGACTTCAAAGTAAGATGATGATCTTTGGAGCAAAAACAAAAAACTGCAGGTGCTGTAAAAAATCGATGGCCAAAAAAAGAAAAATTCCTGGATCTGGCTTGTAGAGAAATGCTCAAGTTGTGGTGCAGCATTAGATGTGGTGACACACTGTGGTGAGCATTTCCAATTGCCATCACTTTGCATGGGGAGGGATAACAATGAACAAATTCACAAATCTCCAAGCCTGCCTATAGAGCTCAAAGGGGTGGGCCTGAGTCACAATCTCAGACAAAATTAAGCCTCCTGACCCAAAACTTGATTCTGATTCAACTTTGAAAAATAACCTCCAGGTATTTATTGATGTTGTCCTAAATACTAGATTTGGCTACTCTTTATGAGTGCTTAAATTTCAGTCCTAGAGCTGGATGTCCCCAGTTATTCACTGCAAGAAATCCAACAAACTCTGGACAAAATCTAAGGATGTAAATCTTGTGCTGCAAACTCCTCTTCTGGAAGGCAGCCCTTTACTTCCTCATTTCTTTCCCTGTTAGTCTAAGCCATTATTTTTCTCCTTGCTTATTCTTGTTGACAAGTGGAGCTGACCATCTTCAAAATTCTTAGCTTACTTGTGACAAAATAAGTTTGTAGGGTTTTTTTTCTTGCACATAATTTTATATTTGATTCACAGAGCATGGAGTGACAGTGAATATGTCAGATGGTGTTAAATATTTTTTGCAGACAACTGAATGGGTTTTGGCACAGCTAACTCAGTTTCAGACACTGCAAAACATGTCCTGCTTTCTTTCTTCCTACTGTGTATTACAATGTTCCCCAGATATATTCATAACTTAAGACCTCAAGGTTTTCCACCTCTAACAGTATCTGGTTTCTTCCTAAGTATAAAAATCAAAATATTGTATAATTCAATTTAATAAAAATCAGAAACTCTACACATTAAGCATGCAGCTTTCATTTTAATTGAAATAATTAACAAACATCTATCAAAACTGTTAGAGAATTCAAATAATATTGAATTGCACAAAGATTGCTTGTAAAGTCTCTTCATTCTTTACAACTTCAAGGAGACAACACTGCATTTTTAACCATTTTTTCTCTAAATTCCATTAATTCATTAAGCTTTTTTTTTTTTTCCTTTTTGAGAGAAAAAGCTGGGAAGAAGCAGGGAAGGGTCATGATTGCAGGATATGAAGCAACACTAAAAACCTGTCCCCAGGTTCTGCTGGCAGAAATGAAGTCACCATCCTTCAGTTTGCCAGAATTAGGAGAATTAAAGGGAGGGATGATAAAGTGTAAAGTGGCAAGAAATAATTTTTAAAATTACCGAATTAACTTTAAGCAACTTCATATCAGATAGGGCAACACTCAATCCCTCGAATGGCGAAAAGTGTTGGTCCAGCATCTCCAAACTCAGTTTGGTTTTGTGGGAGGAGGCTTCATTCAATGCCTCTATTACTTCCCACGTGTCTATCTCCCCTAAACATGAAATCTGTCCACAAAGGTCAAAAATTATCACTCTTTTGACAAAACACTTGAACATGTCTGAGAGCAGCTGTCAGCTGATAGCAAAATCCAAAATCTTCTGCCAGCAGCGGGTACAAGTGGGATTTCCAGTGCACAAGCGCCAATTTCCTTTCTCCCTCCCTCCTGCCCACCTTCAGAGCCAGAGCCACACTCCCCCCTCCATCTTCTGTTTATTCTGTCCAGTTGCTAAATCTCAAACTGCAGGGACTTTCCTCTGTTGGAGCAGCAGCTCCAACACTGCAATTATTCTACAGAAACTCTCTTATAAACTGCAGGGATAATGAATGGTGCTGAATTTTTCTTCAGTCAAAATATGATTTGCCTACTGACCACAGGTATTCTGGCCATAGATTGTTTCAATAGAAATATCTATGTGCAGTGCTTGTAAATGATAAAAAAGAAAGAGAAGGAGAAAAGACAACTTTCCATACATATGTTGTGATCCTCTGAAGATATCATGAGTGCAAGAGAAGGATTCAGGGGCCAGAATTTATGTCTTGAAATGCAGCTACCAAGAGAAAAAAAAACAAATTAATAATAAAATTTAAAAATACTTTAATTTGTGATAAGAATCCCTGAATAAGGAAAGGTACAAGGGAAGTAAAGGAGTGATACACCACTGTAGTTCCAAAGTTTGCAGTGTAGAAAAGAAGAACAAAAGGGTTTTGAACAAACTGAGAAAGGGTAGCCACAAATGCTGTAAATAAGTGGAAAAATTTAAAAAATAAAGTCAGCATAAATAATGTTGTACCAGAAAAAGGTGAGGACAAGAAATGTTCCACCTCAGCACAATGCCTGTCCTGGCTTTGACCTGTACCAGACTCTCTGGCCACAAAAGAGCAAAGTTCCTGACAACTTCAGAATGCAGTTTGCATATACTGACATCAGGGAGCAAATAAGCAAATAAAATCCAGAAGAATGTGTATCACTGACTGCATTGGGAAAGAAGGTAGGTCAGGAGACAGAGAGAAGGGGACAAGACTGGCACAGCACAAATTGGCCAGGAACAAGGTAATGGCATGACTTAAAATAAATGCCCTTTTAGGTCTTTGCTTTGTCTACAATCCCTAGAAAGAAAAATCATGCTTGAGAGAATCATGACCTGGACAAATTTTAGGAAAGGCTGCTTGGTGAGAAATAGTTAATTCTTACTAAGAATCTCCTCAAAACACATTTATTTCAATTTTTTTTTCAACAGACAATTCAGATGAATTCCAAAGAATTTCACCAAACAATTTATCCATTAGCACAATAATTTAACATCTTCATGACCAAATTCAGCATTTTACTCCGTAATTCTTTCCCGTCTCCACTATAATCTGACATACAACCCCTTCAGATTATGTTGACTGGAAAGCACATACAGGATGATACAGGCTGTGAAACCGAGTCCTTAGGATGTTTGGAGCATGTGTTGGCCTGGGAATGAGGGACCAACCTCAATCCCAAATTCAAGTCCCTGAACTGCATTACCAGTAGACCACTGGGTCAGCTCTAATAGCCTCTTAGCCTCAATTACCTAATTAGCCTTTTCTTCAGTCTCCTCTTCTCCCTTTCCCATCTGTTCATATATTCCCACCACTCCCTGTTCTTCTGCAAGAATAATTTTTAAAATCTATGTTAACTTCATTTAGGTTAGTCTCAGGTGACTTCTCTATGCAAGAATAATTTATAAGTCTCATAAGAGCCCCAGCTTGAAGAAGCTTTTCAGTAACATATGAATTCTGAAATCCATGCTGAAAATGTTGATGATCTCAACAGTCTAAATACAAAGTTGAGATTTTTAATTTATATCATTTAGATGTGAATTTAAAGTAACTACCAAAGGAAGGAGAACAGATAGGAAAGAGGTTTCTGCCAGTTGTAGCTTGGTTGATATTGAACTGTCCTTAGCAAGATCTCAAACCCTCTGGAAGCCTTTGCCTTCCCAAAGTACATTATTCCTGATAAAGATCAGTGCATCTCTGATAGTAGATGATGTATGAGCAGGATAAAGACAAAAGAAAACAGGAAATTGTCATCATGGATCAGACTTTGTTAGCTGGGGAAACTTCCCCATATTATTTTGCTTTATCCTCTCATCTGTCTACACACAATGAAGACTGAGTTCAGTAATTCATTTTTAATGCCCCATTTCTTACGCCTTCTAGCACCTTGTTCACTTTTTCTACCATAACAGCATCTCAAACGACTTCTGCTATGGAACTGCCAACAGCAATCTTCAGGGTTTTTCCCTTTAGTCAGAGGATAACGTTTTTGTGTGCTTTCCTCCACAGACTAACTTCTCATTTATCAGGAATGAACCTTCTTGCCAGATCACCCAGAAGTTTGCAAGAGTGTGCTACAGGCTTAAATTACTTAAGTAATTACACGTCATTTGTAAATGTTACCACCTAATCCTTCACCTCTCTCTCCCAGGATCATTAATAAAGATATTTAGCATGTGACCTGATAGTTAACTTTAAGAAACACAGCTGCTGGCCTTTTAGTGGGATGAAAACTGACCACTTAGCCCTCTGCCTTTTTGTTTCCTTGTCGGGTTTTGATCTATGGGGATACTTGCCCTGTCACCATATGTGACTACTTAGCCTTTGCAGCAGTGTCTTGTGACAGACTTTGTCACATGCTTTTAAAAAGTCAAAATACATTATGTCAGGCAGCTCATCTCTCCTAAGCCTGGGAGCTGAAACCCAAAGGCGAGGAAACATTCCCAGGAATTCCCAGGGGGAAAGTGCACCTTGGCATCCAGTGCAACCCAAGGGAGATAAACTGGGAAGGTTGGTGAGAAAGCCAGAAACACATTTCATTGGCAATATTGCAGCTATTTTTTCTGTTACAAAAGGAGTAAAGGAGTTACTTCATCACAAGGAGAAAATGTGGAAAAGACCACGTCAACTGACTGTCCAAGTGAGTCAATCCAGGAAGAATTATAAAGCAGCAAAATACAAAGGTTTCACCTTAAAAAAAAAAAAAAAAAAGTTAAAAAAAGCGGGTGGGGGGTAAAAAGGAGACTCGTCTTTAAGTCTTCTGCAAGACACGCTAGTCCCAGAAGCTGTTTAAGCCTCTCTTAAGAACTGGGAGCCTGTGCTTGGTTCTCAGCCCTGTGCTTATTTTCCAAGGTTTGAAACAACAAAACGAGTCAGCAGAGGGGTGGGAGATGATGGGAGCAGTGGGTGAGAGCACCATGGACTGCAGAGCACCCAGAGCTGTGGCCAGCAGAAGTTTGAGGTGTGGCCTGCCAGGAAATGCTTGGCTGGGGCAGTGAAGAGCCAACAAAACAACACAGTGGCCTCACTAGATGAAAATGCTGCTGGTACAGTTATACCTTGGAGCTGGTGATTGCTACTCTGAACATCCAACCTGTTGGAGTCCTCTTTGATCCTTTTCAGGAAAACTGAAAAGGGTGGTCTAACATTGCTTATTTTACCACCCAATTCCTATTTGTCAGTGAGGGAAATTCTCTCTCTGAGCACCAGTGAGTTCAGGACTGGTTTCTGGGAAAGGGATGATGTCAGCATGTCAGCAGATGACCCCCTGAAATTCAGACATGGCCTTTGTGGCTGTCAATCAAATCCAAGGGAAAAGGGTTATCTAAATCTTTTTATTCCTCTCTCTTTCCTGTGTGGCTGTGACAGGGCACTGACAGAGGCAGGACGCTGGGCTAGAGAGAATTTTGGTCTGATCCAGGATGATCATTCCAATTCCTTTTTATGGGCACATCCACAGAGTTCTAAGCAATGTAGTCAGACATGGTTTTCCTTTGCTGAAGCTGTTCTCATTAAAGTCTCTCACATCATGATCTTCCAGGTGTTTTATTATTCCCTTTTAAATTCCTGTTTCGACCATTTGCAATGTGCAGATGTAATGCTTACTGGTCTAAATATAGGATAAACCCCAGATACTTGCCAACCCTCTGGAAAAGAGCTTGGTTTTAATGAGAGTGCATATCTTTGTTAGCACTTCACCTAATTCATTCCTAATCTTCCTCAGAATTCTTTTATACATAAATCATGTGGGACTGATGATTTACTACTTTTTAATTAATCAATTTGCTCCATCTTCCCAATCTCTGATAGTGCCTCATCTTTATTCCCAGAAAAGAGCAGGTCTAAGATAGGTACCTCCTTTTTTGCCATAAAGACTGACTTATGCTCTAGAACTCCTGATTTCTCTGCGTGAAAACACATAATTTTAAAACATGTACAAGACATGACAATGTGAGAGCAAAATAATTTAAATTCAGCATCGAAAATTTTTTGTTTCTTCTCCAGGCTACAGATCTTGCACGTACACAAATTTTATTCTCCATGCTCCTCTGTAAGCTCCTTCAAATTCCCTCCTTTCTCCTCCCTCCTTTAAAAAACTACTTTATCACATCCTCCTACTCTTGAGAGTGTTGCAGAGTACCCACCTCCAAGGGTGCTTGCATTTCTCTACGACAAGGAGAGGCTGTAGTTCTCCCATTTACCCCCTGTGCCAGCATGTGGCCTGTTAGCAATGGCAATGCTGCATTTTCAGAACTAAACATGCTTTGTGCTGGGCAGCCCTGCCTTTTGTGTCCCTCGGTTATCCCTTCTGGAGACAGCACTCAGAGCTATCACATTAAACACACAGCAGAGGAAAAAAAAGAATTCTGGAGGGAAAAGCCTCAGTTTTCCCAGTCAGAAGGGAGCAACAAACATGGCGAGCCCTTTTCTTGAAAGATGAAAGTGAATGAAACAGGACTTCAATACTCTGGCTCACAGACCAGGGGCTGCTGCTTTGCAAGCACCCTGGGCCTCCCAGCTCCAACACATGCTGACCTTGATCCCAATCCCCACTGAGCCCAGCTCTAAGGAAAAACACCCCCTAGATGGCCACCTAGAGAATAAAATCCTTATTTTAGTGAGGGAAAAAAATCTAATATTTTCTTGCTGCTCAAATCCTTTGTCATCCCATTCACATTGCTATTTTTGCCCGCTGGGGCTGGTTCAGAAATAACCTGAGCAGGGTTTCTTCCCCAGGTAACAGAGATGGACTCAATGCAAAGGTGCTCAGTCTGCAGGGGAAATAAAAGACAATTTCCTCCTTCTCTCTTTTCCAACATTCCTAGCTACTGACACCCAGAGCAGTATTGATCTAAGAGAAGACTAAGTATCCTGCTCTCTCAGTTTCTCCTTATTTGCAGTACATGTGGAAACATGGGAGCAGAGGGAAAACGATGGGAGTGGGGGGCCCAGGCAGTCAGAAACCATTGTACACACCTGGGATTTCTCATCCCAGACAAAAAGTTAAAAAAATGAGATGCTGCAATGGTTGGAGCTGTTGAAGACAGGAGAAATTGAAAAATGGTGTGTTACACTAATCTTGTTTTTCCAAACTGTATGCGTGATATCACCCAGGCCACTCCAATTTTTCACAATAATAGTTACAGCATCATTTTTCTTGATAGCCCTTTAAAAAATATTCATTTTGGGAAAACTCTGTAGTTTGTTGCTTTGCTTTTTTTTTTTTCCTCTACCTGAACAGTCAGTGTCACAAAATGGAGCAACTGCAATCCTTATGCATATTTAAAAGTCCTGCCCCATTTCACCGTGCTGAGTTTGTTTAGACTACAAGAGCATTACCTCCTTTACCCTCTTCTGCAACATAACTAGACATGATGGCAAAGGGAAGGGAAATGTAGGATACATTTCGTTAAATTACACCAAGTTTTATTTAGCCTTGAAAGACTCTTCACATTCTCCTGCAGCTGACAAAGTTCCAGACACTTTTCCACTTTTCCTTCCTCTTTGGACTGTTATAAAACACAGTGAGAGAATGCACATGCTGCTCCCAGGTCAGCAGGGAGGCTGATACCCTGAGCTGTCTATCAGGTAGTTGTCTACAAGCCAGTGATCACCAATGCAGTGCAGAATTCGATATCTGGTCAACAAAAGCATTTTTTTTTCTGTGCTCTCAGGAAATGTAATCAAAATAGAGGAGACTCTCCTCGCTTTTCACCCCTCAAAGATTCCCTGAGCTAAATCCTCAGGAAGCTCTGGGAAGAGGAATGGAGGTTTATGGCATACAGTTTGAGTTCCAAGTGACAGACATGTACCTGCAAAAACCATGCCTCCAGTGATTTCTAGGCACACACTGTAAGGCTCCAGAGAGGTTGGTTACTCTTAAAATCATTGTTCAAATGTTTGCACTGCCAGGGCCCAATCAATGAGATAATCTAAGCAGGTGCTGCACTAGTTGCTAGTCCAGACCAATTACCACAGATTCCTAGTGAAATACATGTGGTACTCATAGATTCCAGATGAGGAAAAAGTGGGAGGAGAAAACCCTAAAAGAAAACCTTAGGTTAAAAATTTAAAAAAAAGGAAAACAGAAAATAACCCAAGATGATGGGCTATCCTTATTTGTTTCTCAGTATTTCCTAAACTGTCAGCAGCAACAACAATTTAACCATGAAATCATACACGGAAGGATGTGAAAACTTTAGGTAAAGCAAAATATGATCAATTCCATGCACTTTGTCTTTCTATTTTTTAAATGAAACATTAACAATTAGCAGTAATGCTCCTCAGTTTCTTTCAGGTTGTTACCCTGCATCACCATAATGAGTTACCCTTACCTTCACCATGTTAGACAACCCTGCATAAAAACATTAGCATCTACAGAAAAGCCAGTAGGACTATCACTGCATTTTATTTATATTTGATGTAAGGTTTTCTGGGGATTACTTTACCTTTCTCCCAGGAACTCATCTGTTTCACATATCTAAAGGTTTGGTCCAAATATTATCTTCCATTTTGGACAAGTAAGGCTTTGTAGGACTGGTATGTTTGTTAAAAACAGCAGTCTTTACTGCAATAAGGATGAGGTGTTGAAACAAAGCATCTAAAAATCTTCCAAACAGTGTCAGGAAGCTGTAATATTTATGCTTAAATAAGAAAAAATAAGAGAAAGCAACATATGGGATACAAAAACTTTTATAAGCAAATCATCTTCAAAATGCTCCATATATTGTGTATTTCCAGGAGAATGACAGGATATTTGTCAAAATACATGTAGGAAATTTTTGTAAGAGTACTTGAAAAATAATATACACAGCTCTCAGTTTAAAAACACAAATGGTGAAAATTTAGCTTGTAATAACATTAATTTAAGCTTTTAATATTTAAAAGCTTTCAAGGAGGAGTCACAATTTCTTACCTGTTGCTTTTCCAGGCAATACCATGTATTAAACAATGTCCCTCTGGTCTTTAAATGGGACCAGAAGGCACAGAGGTGTTGTATATCCAAACACAGGTGTGTGTTAATTATTATGGCCAGCATCTTAGGAAATTTAGCCATGTAATACTGTAAACATGTAATACTGTAAACATGTAAAATGTATGGAATTTTCACTGAAATAGTGGGGAAAATTCAATACACATACACGTGCAATTAATTAAAAAAATACATCAAGCTATTACGTAGCCCATTGGTTTGAAATCTTTGTGGAAGACTTTGCATCTGTCTCATTTTCTCACAGCTGTACATTAGGTCAGCTTTGAGCAGAGTCCTGCTGAATATGAACCACAGTTTTAAGCAGGATTCATAAATTAGGGTTTAGCATTAAGAGGCAGGAAGGTAGATGCCATTTCCTATTCCATTAATGACTATAAAAATTCAAGCACAGGAAAAATATATGCTGAAAGGTCTTAAAAGTTAACAGCTGACTTTATAAAAGGAAGCCATATACTATATTAAAACATGAAAACAGAAGAACAAAAATTATTTCTGTGTCATTTCATACACTATTTGTATATATAAAAACATAGGTATGTATTAAGTCCCACAGTACTAAAAATGAAAATATAAAACCTCCAAAAGTTCTTTAGCTTTATTTACCTGGATTGGAACTGGGAGAAAAAACGGTATCATGGCTTATAACATTTTCAACTGGATGTGATCATGCTCATATTCCTTTATGAATCTCTGTCTCAGAATCATTAAACTTGATGTCCATTAACGACGAGGGCCTGGCTGGTTAAACCACTTACCCCAGACATAATCCATGTCCCACACAGCAGTGCTGGTGCAGATAACGCGGCCCTGCTGCACACACTGCTGGGGTCTCCATCAGGAGATGCCTGGCTTGTGTTTGCCCCATGGACACATCAAACTCCCAGGGGAGCAGGCTAAAAGGCCAAGGCATTTTCATAACTCAAGCAAACCAAATCTGAGCCCAGCTTTCCCTGACAGATCAGTTTGTGCTGCTCTCAGCCTGTTCCTAGCACTCCATTGTTAGAATGCAATGTGGCTTTTAAGTGACAAGACACAGCTATTGCAGACAGCCAGCACAAAAACTGCCTTTCACTGTTATTATTTTAAAATTGCTACTATTAAATTCAAAACAAGCAATATAAATGGAAACATTAAAAAAAAAAAGTATTGTCTTAAGTTGAAATTACAAACATCGGAAGGGAAATTAAATGACCTCAGGAATAAATAGGAAGAGCACACACAAACCATAACCCAGTGCTTTTGTTTCACAACTGTCTCTCCAGTGCCTGACTGACTGAAGCCTCTAATTTGCTAGATAAACATGCTGTAAGTCATCATTTACCCCCCAAAACCCCTGATCAGCCAAGAGCTGTTACAGCCACACAGTGTCCCAGGATTTGCACAGTCAGGAAAAGCTCTTCAAAACCATGCAGGAGAAATGCTGCAAATCCAGAAATGAAGACCTAAAGAAAGGCTTGAAAATGCAACATTTCATACCTCCTGAATGATGACACAAGATCTCTATGACAGTTGTCTGAGAGAGAGCTAATGGACCTGGCAAATTCAAGAGAGATAAGAAAGGCACAGTAGCATTGTCTATTAGAACAACAGATTGAACTGGGAAAAGCAAACACATCCAGCCAGAAGAGCTCCTGGGCCTTAAAGCTTTCTGCTTTTCTCAATTCAGCCAGCTCATTTCATAAAATATTCTACCTTTAGCTCATATCCACTTCATGACTGAGCATACTTGTTACAGGTTAGTGGTGCCTTTGATTCCTTTTCGGTCTCTCCCAAGCAAACACTCTAAGTGACTCATCCTACATCTCCACTTTTCCTGGAATCGTGTCTCATGATTTCCTCCCACCTTCTTCCACCACTGTAACACATTTCATCAGCAAAAAATGCAAAAACCCACCACAGACTTCCTTTGAGAAGCTGTGGTCATAAGTACAATGATTTAGAACAGTATTCAGAAATCAGAATTGTTGTCTGTCAGTCAAACCTGATAATCAGAGTAAAGACTTCATGTGTAGCTTAAAACCAGGACTATCACCTAAGTTGCTAGGCCACATTCAAGCTGACCAGGGAAACATTAACATTAAAATACAAATGACACCTGCACTGACAGAGATGAGTGATTGGCATGTCTGACCTCAGCACTTGCAGGCATTACTATGCAATACATTAAGCCAATCTAAACAACAAAAAAAAAAAATTTTATTACAATAGCTAAATTTAAGTCCTATCTTCTATTTTCCACTGTGTCTTGCAGCCTTTTACCCTGCAAAATCTCATATATTAGTATTAAAACATTTTATTCCATCTCAGAGAATGATCCTGTCTCTATCAATTCCTCACTGTATCTCACCAGCCTTTTAAGACCAGTTTTAGGCATGTAAAGAATAATGAAAAGTTCAGAAATTTATTTTGATTTCCTGCAATATGCTACCCAACAGTTTTCTGTTGTGTTATATGACCTTTCTGCCTAGCTAGTGTTTTGCTATTGATTTTAATTACTCAGTTTAATTTACTGCATGCCAACACAAAGCTGTTTACTCCTACTTGCCAAAATGTTGTCGTAGTCTCCCAGAGGAGGGCAAAATGAGAAAACTTTACATGTTTTACAGTTACATGCTATCCATTATAAAGAATTTAATAGATTCACGTCACATAAATGTCACCGTGCTCACATGTAGCCACTAAACACACCAAAACATCACACAGGAAGGAAAATCCTGAGCCATTCAGAGAAGAGGTAAGAATGTAAAAGCCTTAATTTATAAAAGGCTTTGACTTGAAGCAGTTTAGATTTTCTGCTTTGCCATTCTCCTCGGAACAAGTGAGGGAGTTACGACCATATGTTCTCCTTCTGCATAAGAAAAATCATGGACAGAAATGAATGAGTCCTAGAACCACACAGTGATTATAAATCCAGGTAAATTCTACCTTGCCCCATAATCCAGTTTCAGGGTGAGAAAGAGGGAATGCTAATTTATGACCACTCTTTTCTTGCCACACATCACAGAAATGATGAGAAGAAACCTCTTTGTGAGAGGATCCTACAAGCAGAATGTTCTTCCAAGAGAAGTTATGTTGGCATAATAGAAGTTGGCAATGCTGGAAGATGAAGGAAGCTCATTTCTGAGGTAACAGCTGAGCCCTTTACTGAGCAGTGCTCATCAGTCCAGTTCCTCTGTGAGGAGGCAGATAGGAAGGGGTAGTAGGGCTGGAGAAACTCAGGAGAAGAATCTCTGTCTCTTACTACACCTTGGAAAACCTATAAGGGAATTAAACCTTTTATTTCTTTGTAGAGAAAACATTTAAAAAAAAGGCAATTTCAAAACCCTCATACCAGCTCGACATTTCAGCTTGACATGAAAATTCACAAAAGGTAATTTATTTCCCATATAATTATTTTGAAACCTACTGATCCATGGTTATGGAATCCTATTGTGCTGGGATTCTAGAGACCCAAAACAAAAAAGCCCAAACTTGCTCCAGTGATGAATGAAAATAGTTTTTGGTGCATTTGATCATCTTTGAAAGTATGCATTATACTGACTAAGATTCATGTTTTTTAAACACCAGGTCATCTACCAGCTCTTTGATTTCAATTGTGTTTAAAAATAGGATCATCTGATGATAGTACTGTGTTATAAAAGCTTCACCAACTCAGCTCAATTGTAGAGTGCTCTTGAGGAATGATAAGATCTTTGGACAAAGTTGAATATCAAGATGATACATGCTAAGAATATGAAAATTCTCTATTTGAGTACCTTGTTTACAGAGTGAGAGTCAATCTCCTGCAGAACTTTTGAAAATTGTATTTTAAATTAGGGGGGAAAATGATCGAGAATACAAAACCCATTAATTTTTCATAGTGCTTTTTATTTGTTTATTGCGGTTTTATATTTACCATAATATTCATCTGAAATTAGAGATTTTATCCTGAGACTCTCACCACTACAAAGCATTTATAAAGCTATAAAGTCAAGCTCTTAAAACAACACTTGTTCAAAGCCATGGTGATTCACTATGAAAATATGCATAGCCTAAAATTTTCTTATGACCTTGATGTAAACCATAAACTGAACAAGACTTCCCTAAAATCCAGGCCTGTGTTGGTTCAGTGCAGGGACAGATTTGCTTGAAGGCTTCCATAAGAGTTGAAATGAGGCTGGGAAACTTGCCTTTGCTCCATCTTCCACTGTACTTTGTACAGCTGAAAGACCAAAGGCTCTTTGGAGGGGAGGCATTGGCTAAACCAGCAGCCAGTGCCTTAGAGCATTGGCTGGTAGTTTAGAGCTAAATGTTCAACAGATTCTCAAGTCTAAATAAAGTCTATCTGCTGCCTGTCCAAGACAAGAAAAGAGTCAGACACCTCTGAATGTGAGGCAGCAGGAAATGCCCAGGGCCAGGACAATTTCATCTGCTCTGTGATCACAGGATAATTCAGGTTGGAAGGGACCTCAAGAGGTCATCAAATCCAACTTCCTTCTCAAGTCAGGGTCAGCTATGAGATCAGACCGGGTTTTTCAAGAGGTTTATGCAGTCAGGTCGTGCAGACCCTGGTGACAGTGGCAGTGTCATTTGCTAGACACTCTATCAGCAGTTAACAGCGCTCAGGGCACCTGCCCAGCTTGAGGGAGACCTGCCATGACTGTCACCTCTGCCTAAGAACTGTCCCCTCGGGGCAGGGACTAACCAGTCTGCTGCTGGCTTGGCTCACACAGGAAAGTCCTCTCTTCTTACACACATGGTCCATTTTAGATGAGGAGAATTCAAACATTTCTTGGAGAAGAAAACTTACAGCAGCCCAGCAAAGATATTTTCTTCATCTACATTATATATATTTGTTTTCTGCAAAACCTGGAAAGTTCTCTGGGAAGATCCCACTCATGAGATTAAGCCCAGAACAGGCTGAAGAATACCCAGTTTAAAAGTCTTGGCAGAAGCCAAAGATCAGGATTTGGCTCCTGACATTATTACAACTGACAAATGTATGGATGCATCCTAGATAGGTCTTTAAACAACCAAGGAATTCATAAGTCAAAACGTAGGAACTTAGAGACCAAAAATATTTGTGAACTTACAAATCTAGACAGCAGCCCTGCAGGGACTTTAAAACTTCACATCTATACTTGGGTTTCAATAACTGGAATCAGACTCAATTCTAAACAAGTTCTTGTGAAGATCCATCTTCTAGACCAGGAAACTGGCAGAATATTACAACACCAAATGGCAACAGTACCAAAATACAGCAGACCTAAAGAAAGCTCATTAATAGCCCCACAGAACTAAAACAAATATGAAGAAAAACCAAAGGAAAAAAAAATCAATATTCAAAACCTTATTCCCAAATTCTCCAGGTGGCACTGTGTACAAAATTATACATCTAAACTCAACATCCAGTCTTCCCACACCCAGTATTAAAAATGCCAAATCCGAAATCATTTACCAGCAGGTGTAATGCTTGCTATCATTAGCAGCACTGCTCTAAATCAGAGTGGTAAATAGTAAATCAGAGAGACTACTCCTGGCAGTAAGCATTATGCCCACAAGTAATAGTTTATAGTTGCCAGCCCAACAAATGTTGTGCTATGATTTTCCTAGCTGTAGCAGTAATAAGATGCCAAACTATACTGTGAAAAATGACGTAGATGCTGAAAACATATTTGGCTTTTCTTTTTTTTTACACATGGTCTACACAGATTCAATAAGGAAATGGAAGTCTGTTACTCCAATGCTGTAAGAAATAAATTATCTGCACTGCATAGTTTATTGTTCCATCCTGCAGATATTTTTGACCACTAGTAAATTATTTTAAAGTAGCATGCAGACATGTAGCCTACTCTCCCACATACTTTCTAGGGCTTAAAATCCTTTGTCAAAAAGAAAACATCTTCACACAGGGCTCTACACCCAACAGGACAAGCAAAGTACAAGCTGTTTCTTGATAGCCCACAAGGGTTTGCATGGGGACTCTTGGAAATCAGTGACTGCCCTTGTGAACATACCTGTCACCAGCTGATCCTGCTGAAAACACAGGGCACTTCCACAGCTGAAGTCATAGAATGGGCTAGAAGATCTACTTTAAGCCCTGAGATCTACTCACCTGCTGCTTTATGACATTTTAGAAGTAACTTCATTAAAAAAAAACAACAAAGCCATAACCAAATAAACAAAAAAATAAAAAGAAAAACAAAAATACCCCACTAAAAAAAAAAAAAAATTGAAACATTCAGGTAGCCTTTTTTTTCTTTTTTTTTTCTATTTTTTTTTTTTTTAAGATACTAGCCTCTTTCACAGGTTCTGTAAATTATCATAAACTCTAGTGCAAATCCTTAGGACAAAAAATCCTTGATCCTAGGAGACCAGTGAAAGTTGTCCTAAACCTGTCTGACAGTTCCTTACATATCACAGCTGTGAAGGCTGTAATGGATCATGGACTGAATTATGAAATTCTAACATGCTATGGCTTTTTTTCTTTACTCTAAAATTAGGATTTTTCCCTTGAAAGGTCATTAAAACTTTTCCCCATTATTTGTTATGATAAATCAGCCTTTACCCATAACCAGCCTGGAGACCTTTACAACTTCTGAGCCCAGAATTTCCATTTGAATGAGTCATGTTTTTTCTCACAATAACCCCAATTCTCTCTCCTTGTTAATATGGTTGCCCCTGGTGCTGCATTAGCTAATCCCTTCAAGAAGGCAGCTAGCAGGACCAGGAATTGGGAGTTCAAAGGTCACCCCCAATATCTCCCCAGTGGCAACATGAGGTGAGCAATGACACAGAGAATTTCTTATTTTTTTTTTTAAATAAATCTAGCACCCTTTGCTGCTGCCAAAATTACTCCCTATGACTTCACAGCATGTAAACATTTCCTATTTTATACAGTGCCTAGAGTTTTTCTGCTAAAGGAACATGACTCTTAAGATTTATACTCCTGGTCATATTGCATTTGAAAATATTTTAAGCTACTCTGTTTATTTATTCCTCTTCTCTTCCTTACTCATAATAATACCCTAGATACCTAAAAATGGTATCACTTTTCTTATCTGAAAGTGGGCTGTCTGCCAATTTCTGGAATTTAGCTCTCTAGCTAGACCTAGTCTCCTTTAATATTCAGAAGATACAGATCTGTTATTTTAACCAGAATACATTTCACTATGTACAGATTCTTGGACTATCCCTATTAGAAGTGCAATTATATACAACACAGAGCTTAACTTCATTTAAAGAGTTTGTTATGCACTGCCAAAAAATTATAGATGTGCTTTTACAAACCAAAACCAAAACAAGCCAAAGGTACATAAAACTTACTGTGTCCACCAAGGATTGTCAGGCTTTCTCCCAAGAAATCAAAGACGTTTAAAAATACCAGATATCTTTTTTAAAATTCTCAATCCCTCACAGGAACTATAGGGCAAAATACTTCATGGGCACACAAAAAAAGCTCCTGTTCAGAGGTTCTTGTTATGACTTATCTCTCTGGAGACTGTATAAGACATTGTCTTTTCCCACTGTAAAACCTTTTTATATGTTCTGCTCGGTCTGATTTCAGAAAGAAAAAAGGACATTTTCTCTCTTGCAGTCTGATTCAGAATAAAGCATTCATCTAAAAGGAAGGTATAAACTGGGCATATACAGATGGGTCTTGTAATTTACTGTGTTCTATGACATCACCTAAAACACCCCTTGAAAGTGACTACTCTGTTTTCTGCTTTTGTCTGTGAAATAAATTTTCGTACCAATACACGTGTCCAGACTTCTGCTAGAAGTTTTGCAAAGATGGTCTTGTGAGATTAATCTTTGACATTTGTACTACAAAGTCCACTTTAGCTTGGAAAAAAATGGGTAAATAACAGGGGTTTAACTTTAAAAAGATACACCTACGTAAGGAAATTTTTAACAGATGTTCTTCACATGGTTATTTTTCCATTCATAATTCCACTTCTTAGAATGCAACAGCTACCTTGCTGGTACAAAATAACCTTGCATTATACTATTTCTGCAGAGAAATAAAAAGGGAAAGGTAAGTTATAATATATTTCAGAGGTGAAGGAATACTTATGTTACTGTTTCCATTGCAATATCATAGCTTTGCTAATGGCAGCCTGCTGCGCAGGTAAAAAGAAAAAGGGAAAAAAAGGAAGAAAGGAAAAAAAGGAAGAAAGGGAACCTGGTTAATTAGAGTACAGTTGCTGCTTTATTGCAGCATTACTGCTAAGTGCACTGAGATGCCTTCCCATAGGCAGGTGCCGGTGGCTGTACAGCTCATTTAGCCTGGGTGAGTAATGTCAGATCAGGAGGAGAGAAAGGCTTGTGTCTTCAAACTTTCAATCTGCCTCCATTATCTGTGATCAAGGTGGAACCACAGGGGAGTGGAATTACTGGCAGGTCTAGGACAAGTGAAGAGACAGTGAATCTATAAGACATATTAATCATCTTTCCCTTCTCTTGGCTGGCGCCAGCCTGCGCCTCCGACTCCCCGGCGCCAGGCAAATGGATTCTCTGTCCCCACAGGTACAAGCCAGTGCCTTTCAGGGGCAAGTCATCAGAATAATAATTACTGACACTGCTGAGATCAGCCCCAACCAGTCCAAAAAGAGAAGAGAAAGTAGGAGAGAAACACATTTCCTGAAGTTTCATGACGGTATTTATGGCACTGAGATATTTTTCAATTACATTAAGGACTTTCAAATTATATAATTCTGAATCTAGGTTTCTCAGTATTGTAGTAGCATCACCAATGTAGTATGACTATTTAAAATCTTTACAGTTTCTCTTTAAAACATAATTTAGATCTGTTGCTGAGGTGTGAGCACAGAGAAGTGGATATTGCATCAGCTATATTATGACAAGTGTTAAAACTCAGTTGATATGAAAAAGAACATGATCCTTACATGAGTTCCTTTGCTTAGCTCTGAAACAGAGGTTTGATGTATCTGCTCTTAGAAATAAATATGAAATAGGAAATAATATAAAAATCATTATAAATACCATGCAGCAATTGCCACATATATGCATAAATAAATATATAAACTCAGAAATATTTTAAAGGCATAAGCATAATTTTAAAACAGTTAATTTAACACAGTATGACTATTCTGAATTTTATTGCAACAAGAATTTTTAGTGCCTTTTCTCTCCAAAGCATTATTTATAAATACAAACAATATAATACAATGCATTATCAAACCTATATAGAAGAATAAACTCCAGCAAAAATCTATTTCTGTTTCAATTCAGTAATTGTACCAATATAGAAAGAGTTCAGAATAACAAATAAGGCAATTTGTTACATTTTACACTATAGAGAAAATCTTACATTATAACATATTGTACATTACAGCACAGAACATGAAATATTTTCTTGGTCCTGATTACAATCAGTTCAATATCTGACTGTCATTGATACCGAGCTCAATATAAGAGTATTACAGCAAAATGCCAAATTACTTGCCAGAATAACATGACAAAACTGGCTCATTAACATATGCTGCTTGATGAACCCTCCATGTAAATACAAATCTTAACTTCAAGAGTTTACATCATAAAGTATCTGACCTTGAGTTCAGCTTGGAGCTCGCCACACACCTGCAGCCATGTAAGCAACAATAATGCTAATATTTGTGTTTGCCATTTTGTGTTAAGGACCAAAAAAAAGAAAAGAAAAAGAAATTGATTCAAGCAGTAACATGTGTTCATTTATTTTCAAATCAGCAATTTCGAAGTTTACTGACAGACAGTGCAGAGCAGGGGAATGACTTGAAAATGCAAAATCAAATCAAATCCCTGCTTTCTTGGTGATCAGCTGCAGCAGCAGCTCCAAGTCAGCCAATCCACACTCACTATTGATTTTTCTGCTGGTCTTAAGTGACTTTGGACACTGATCAATGTTCTAAAAGAGAAATATTAAATCTCATAAAGGAAAATGCACATCTGATAAAGAGCAGCAATGAAAGAAAAAGTTTGCCAAAAGATAAAAGGATGTGCATATTTAATGGTAGCCAGGCTCTCAGGACACAGACAGCCACTCTAAAAGCAAAATTAAGCCATAGCCTTTTTGGTTTTTTTGTGAGAATTGTAGAATAAAAATTTCTTTGACGTGCTCTCAAAGTTATTTAGAATTTTATCTGGCAATATAAACAATCCCCCTGCCCCTGCAGTGTTTACTGCTGTTATAGATATGTAGACCCCTAGAAGATATAAAATAGCAGTGGAAAGCTGTTAGATTTTTAAAGTAAAAAATGTTTTTTAAAGAAATATTAAAAGTTCATAACTATTCCATTATTTCCATATCCCACTGTTTATTGTAATTTCACTCTTTTTTTTTCTTTTCAATATAGACCACAGATTTTTCAGAAAGTTTATCATTAATTTAATGAGGTATAACTAATTTTTTTTTTTAACTCAGCTATTTACAAAGGGGAACCTTGATGCACCAGCAATCCCAGCTAAGACCCTGTGATAGATACAGTGTATTCAGATATCAGCTGGCGTGACAGTGCCTAATCCTGAGTAACGTGACCGAGAGCCAAGGGAATGCTATTTCTCTCCGTTGTTCCAAACAACAGATGCTGTCAATTAACTTTAAGCAGCGTCCAAGAAAACCCTTTTGTTATATTTTGCAGTATTATGCAGAAAGTGTCACCTCTGGAAATGAGGGAACAAGCTGTTTTTCATTATCATTCAATTGTCCCAATCAATCTGACAATTACAAAGAGAAAAAGTCTTAATCACTAGACACATGCTAGTTGCTGCTAGTTTTAGCAGCTGCAAAGGAAAAAGGGAAAGGAAAAGAACTACAGCCCCCCACAAACAACAGAAACAACAAAAATAAAAACAACAAAAGAAAAACCAAACAGAAAAATTCAAAAACTGTTTTCCTATTTAGAGATGTAACCCAAAAGCATACCTGCATTAGGGTGAAAGATAATTGAATACACAGTGTTATGCTAGGTATGGGAATAGCCATTGCAACAAATTAGTAATTAAATCAGCTTATGCTGTTGATTTACTGTGGCTTTTATAGAAGTACCATTTGCTGTGTACAAAGAAACAGCCATCAGCCTGTTATTCATTTGAATACAAGAAAAGTTGTTCATTAAAGTTGTGACTAGTGAATTTCCATATCATTAAAGTACTGTATACATAAGCAATAAAGGAGCTTTCTGGGAGCTGGTGAGACAATGAGTGTAAATACAGATGGCCAGATTCATTTATTTGGCTGGGAGGACTGAGGCTGCACAAAGGTGGCATTGCCAGCGGGGACGTGGGCAGGGCTGGAACTGCTGCTTTGGTGACTCTCCTCAAGAGCCTCAAACAGTAAAAGCAGTTTTTACACTGGAAAAACTCCTTTTTATCTTCTGATCTGTGCTTTCCTGCACGTGTAACATTTTTATGCAGAAAATTCAAGCAATAGCATACTATGCCTATGAGGAAAGATTCTCATACTCTCAATTTCTGCTCTTTGAGTCTCAGTTGTTTGGTAAACTGACCCACCATAATACCTTCACCTGGCCTGCTCATCCCACCAGTGTTTATGAGAAAATAAAGGATAGCTTGGTGGCCCATTCCTCAGGGAGCATAAGTTCCTACATAACCTCTATTTGAACAGTAAACAAGCTACAGATTTGGCCTGCCATCAGGATTTTGAAAGATTCGATCTACCTGGAATTTCTACAGCAATAAATACCATCCCATGGAAAAAAATAATTGTACTTTTCAGTACATTCAAATGTTCTCTCTCCTACCATCACCCAGAATAGAGCAGCAGGCAGCAGCTTTTGGAACAGAACTGGCATCAGGAGTCTCTCAGAGACACATGCACTGGCTGGTGAGTGACATCCATTAGAATAGGTATTCCAGTAAATGCCAGATATGTGACACTGAAAGTATCTGTCTGATGCAAGTCTTTCAGTGTGCACCAGTTATGTTTTGTCATCTCCTCTCAAACAGCTCCACTGTCACTAAAACACAGAGAACATTCCGTATTCCCCACCACGCTGCTCTGGCCATCAGCACCTGGCCACTAAAGGGGGGCCACAGATGGAAACTATTCCAGAACTATCGGCAACCTTGTTGAATCCTTCATCCTGATGCCATTCTTGAAGGAAACAAGGGTGAAAAAAATGCCTTGGTTTGCTGATATTCTCACTCAAGAAGCTACATGTGGGTTTTTTTGTACCTTTATCAAAAAGGACCCACTCTCCTTCATCTGACTCTCTAGGATCTTTCAAAAAGTTGCACTACAGTGAGGTCCCTGGGCCCTGATGCAGTTCACATAAAAGTGTGCTTACACTCTGGAGGCCAAGACTATGATGCTGGTACATAAACCTGGATTTCAGTTTTTGTCCTCAGGAAATCTGCTAGTCACAATAATTCCAAACCATGCACATAAAGATATAAAGATCAATGCACAAAAGAGATTCACAGTAAGTATTAAAACAAAACACATATCTTACAGCAATCCATAAGACTTAGATGAGAGGGAAATTTGATACCTGAGGCATGAAGAAGAAGAAAGAACAGGTAAGCCTTCCTGATAAAAAAAAAGAACTCTCAGGCGCTGCATTTGGCAATCACACACAGTTTTGTACACTCTGACCAATAAATCTATGAAACTGCAGTCCAGGCCCATAAGGCAACGAACAAAGTGGGACAACTCAGAGAAAAACAAATAATTTTGATTTCTAATCTCTTTAGAGATAAGACTTGTAGACATCATGGGCCCTGCAAAGGCCACCTGCCCAAGATAGAAAAACAGTCTTTGACCCCAAACCTGTCAAAAACCAGGAGATGAGAAGACTGCAAGGGGAAATTGGCTCTGAGAGTTTTCTCAAGAGGTGGCAAATTTGTGGCTGGTTGTAAAACCGCTCTTTCTTCTTGGCAGACTTTTCTGATTTCTAAACTATTCAAGGTAGTTCAGGTTTCACTAAAGGCACATAAAGACGGAAAGAGGTTTTTGTCTTAGCTAGGCCCTTTCAATGGGAATTTTCTGCCCTCACCCCCAATTAACCTGTAAAATTGATACAAGTCACTCAGAGGGGGAATCTCAGTTACTGTGGGATTGCTTATCCACTGAAGATATTTTTTGCTGTAGAAAATCTTTATTTTATAACATAAAATTTCCTTTACTACCTACAGTGACAGCACAGATCCCATACAGACCTGCATTACTTGTGTAGGGAAAGGCTAGCTCTTTCTATAAATTATAGAAGATGGTACTTTAATTTTTATTTTTGAAAACTAGCATCCCTTTGAAAAATAATTTTTAAAGAGATAATGCATTTTTTGAGATGTATATGTTTGTTTATAAAAGAGAGGAAAATCAAGCTAATTACTCTTTTAATAGATCTTTTGTTTTGGTGTGATTTTTTGTCCAAAACTGAGAAATAAGAATGTTGCTTGATCCATTTCTCTTTGTACAGTTCAACTGCCCTTGCCATAAAATTAAACACTTCAATAAGATAAAATTACCATCCTTTTGCATTTTACCTTGATAGTGGAGGAATAAAGTACTATTTATTGTAGTTATACTGATCTGCATGTGTCTCTTCAGTCTTTCAAGATCTCTTTTAAATAAACTCTTGAGTCTGTGCTGCTTCCTTCTTGAATGTTATTCTTCATTCTACTGTGTGGGAGAACTTACAGAATAGAGAGAACAGGTGTGTTTATTAACAGTTATGAGGCACTCAACCAGAAGCTTACCATTTTCATTTACAGTTGGACTGCAAGAGTGCATATGTAAAAGTGCAACTTCAGAATGACTGAAACTATTCAAAACACCAGATCCAGAAGAAAAAAAAGGAAAAAGACCAATTATCATAGAAGAAGCACCTTGTTTCGACTTACTCGGAATAAAATGTCTTAAAAAACCCAGACTCGTTTTGAAATGTATGAAGATTTAATTTGCAAAAGACATAGGTAGCTAAAAAGAAAATATAAGAATTTTAAAAGTAAGGAACATGAATGAAATTGTGCACAAAGCTCTATAGCACTGGGGAGTATTAGAGGACACTAAAGACCGGTGACTCTCTGAGACTCAGCTTGGCACTGTCAGAGATCACAAATATTGCATGTGAGCCCTCAGCACCTCCAGAGGAAGGCAGGAAAGGAGGAATGAAGCCAGTTCAGGATTATAAAGTGTGTAGAGGGGGAAAAACATTATTTTTAAAAAATAACTAATTAAATTTAAATAGAACAAAGAAGTTTGTGCAAGGAGCACAGGCAGTGGTGGAGGTGCAGCTCCATCTTTCCACGGGAACTCAGAGCCATCTCAGGAAATCGGCAGCAGCCAAAGCTCACCCTGTGCCAGCCCCCACAGGCAGTGGGGTTAAATGGGGAGGAAGTTCTCCTCTGCTGCTTTGGGCTGCGTGTCTGGAGCCAGAGGAGCAGGAAGTAATTCCTCGTCTCACACTGCTGCTTCTTGGCCTCCACCAAAATCTCCCTGCTGTCACTAAGGAAGAGATGCTGCTAGAGTACCTCAGAAAGATGTATGAAAAAAATAACCTCCCAGAAGCCAATTAAAATGTAGGCCAAATGCTCAGGGAAAATTTCTGTAAACACAGGTGGAGTGTGCCAGCTCTGTGGAAAGTGGGTGTTTTTAATAAAAATGATGGAGAAGGGCTGCAAGGCAGACTGCTGAGGGGAGACAGAAACCTGCAGCTGCTTTCTGGGCATGGAGGGGGAGGATCCATCCATGGCAGGATCTGGGTAGGCCTGGCTTTTGTTAGCAGGGCAGGAACAAGAAAAAACAAGGAGTATGATAAGGAATGATTGGAGAAGCTGGCTATCAGAAGGCAGAAATAATTTAAAATGGTAATAAATGAAAAGAGTAAGAGGGAAATTGGCACTTTGGACAGAATGCCAAAGTGCACTTCAGGTGACCTGGGATTGTTGGCTTAAACCACCAGGGATAAAAGGGCAGACTGGAATACATTTAAAAACACTCACTCTTTATGTAATACAATAAAGTAGGAATGAATTTGGAAGAAGTTATGGAACAATTCTTAATGGTATTTAGAAATCTACACAACCTTCCCTAATCGTACAAGGGTCGGGCAGGAAAGGATATTCCTCAGTATTTTCAGCAATACATTTTGGATCATCTCCTCATCTTGGCCCATTCCAGGGGAAACCTCATTGCTCTGAATCCATTCACCACAATGGATGCACCTCTAGTAGATACAAAATAAAGATGGGAAGGAAGCAGAGCCCAGCCCTGCTGCAGCTAATGGCACTAATCAGCTATTGATGAGTCCTCAATGTCAGTAACAGACCAGGCATTAATGAGGAATGCTCACTGCTGATTTATTAGCAAGATAATCCTATGACAGAGAAGAACTGTTGTTGGAGAAAATGCCCATTCAGTGGGAGAATAATAACAGAATAATAATAAATAATCATAAATGGGAGCACCACACACAGGTTCAAGCCCTTCTGTGCTGCCCATCCCTGGCAGGCTCTGTCAGCTATTGTGGAATGACCTTACTGGGAAGCATGCAAAATACAGGATGCATCTCTGCCTCAGGAAGCTAATTAAAAAGAAAAAGCAAGATAAAATACGTGGAAATACCTTTAGCTAATTCAGATCTTTGGCTGATAACAAAGCAAGACAAATTGCAAAGATCTGATACAAGTTCTGTGTGGGTTTTTAGCTATGTGAAGTATTTTCTTTGCAAAATTGGATGGAGCATTTTTATTCTTAATAACTGAAAGTGTAATGTACTGTATTTTATGCTATTATAGAATTGTGTAAAGGTTATTTTGCTGCTAGTTCAATGCATATTTTCATATGCAAATGACACAAATTAAATTATCTCGAATAGTAGCAGAAATTCCAGGAGAATAGTATTTTAAATATAAATCCTCATGCCCTCAAGTCATATTATAGATAGAAAATTGCTTCTGTATTTATATTTTTTCATTAAAAATAAAATTATTAATTTTACAAGTTAATTTACCTTCCCCATCACAACACCAAAATTGAAATTATATATTCTAATGCGTAGAGATATTAAAGACTGGTTTATTGAAAGCAACTTACTGTTTTAGGAACATCTTCTTGATAAGTGCATGCTGCTGCTACAATTCTACAACATTTGTAAAGATTTTATTGAACAGACTGTGCATTGCTGCTTGGGTTTTGCTAAGCTTTATAGAATTCAGATTTGCTCAGGAACGTACAAGAGGTTTTATGCACAACCTTACACTTTTTTTCCAGTGTTGGATATTTGAAGGGAGCTCTGCAGCAGCCTTGGTCATGGGTTTTAGGGAAAGGCCTGGCTGCAGTGCAGTGACTGTCTCAGGATGGTCTCAGAAGGGTTAATGGGAACAACCTGCTCCCCCCACACACCACGTGGAAACTCACTTTTATTTCCACACAGCTTTCTTTCTATTATAACCTGATCATAACCTTCAAAGATGAATCTTGGTGAACCATAGTAATGGGTTTATAAGAATAAGACGTGAAAACACCTCCAGCATTTTCACAGCCTCATCTTTTCCCTCAAAAGAAATCTTCCTTTCATTTAATAATAGGGCTTATTCTTTCTTCTATTAATAAAATGATAGCTTTGCTCTCTTTTAGATTTTTATATTGTGCCTAACTAAGGTCAAAGAAGGTTCAGGTTGGGCATCTCTTTGCAATAATTTAATGTTGGAGGAAGAAGAAATATATGTAGCAGGGAAATTATCCCACCAGCTAGACAAGAACCTGTGTTTAGTCACTGAGCCACTTGAAGGTTAATCAGATCTCCAACCAATCCCATCAACCGGGATGTGATGAATATTTGATTCAGACTAATTAGTAGGCAAATCCAGACATTCTGAAGGTATTTGGAATGGCTTAGACAGTGGCCTGGAAAAAGAATAGAGGTAGCAATACTCCCCATTATTACACTCCAAAAATTACTGCACTCCCCCTTAGGTCACCTCCACAACCCCAGAAGGGTTGCAGGTGTGAATAACAATAATCAGAAATAAAGGTAGGTGTTATAATTTCTCTTTCTTTTGTCAGTATTTCCCTGGAAATGGGGATTATGGACATCATGGCTGTGCTCAGCCTGGAGGAGAATGTAGCTCCAAGGGGTTAGGAGACACTTACACAAAAGGTATAATATTTGTTACTTTATGCATCTCCAAAGGCCTGAAATAAGGTGATAAAACTTAGTGCAGCCAATACTTTCAGAAATACCACCTTCACACCAACACTATTCTGTTCCAGAACAAAATGCTGCACGGTCTAGGGCAGAAAGCAAGTCCTCCCCCCCCTAGCTGGACCTTTCCCTCTCCAAGGAATTCTTCCCTGGAAAGTTTTGTGTGCCGCAGACACATTTGACACACAGTGCCTCGGATCAAGATAAGCAATTACTGCATTATTAGCAAAAGAAACTTAAAACTTGTGATTTCTACAACACTGTGATTGGTAAATTGGTATCATCACTCTTGCCAAACCTTGGTGAATTGGTATTATCACTCTTGCCAAACCTGCATTTTCCCCCCACCAAAGTACTGCAAACCTTGACACAACAAGGTTTATAAACCAAATCCACCAAATCCTAAAGCTGGCCTGCAAGCAGTGCCATTTAGAATTTCTAAATGGATGAATACAAAAAGAGAGAAAAAGAAATGCCCTGAGTGGCCTTTTCTCCTCACGAGACAAAAGCCTTTACAAGGGGAACTCTTTGTTGGTCAGATCATTTCTCTTGTCAGGTTTTGACTCTGTTTCGATTATACAGTCAGTAATAACTCTGTGAGAACATCACTATTAACTAAAAAGGTCAATATCTTGACTTGGATTTCTCTTCTTTCTAAGAAAGAAGTTGAAACAAAATTTCAGATTAAAATGAAAAACATAAAAAAGGCCCCCACAAATTCTAAATCAGAAATGTCAAAAGTAAAAAAAGTGATATGTTCTCTCAAAATACGATGATGTAGAAAAAGAAACTTTCTCTTGAGTAGATACCAGAGTGTGAGCATACCTTGCCTTACATTTCCCAGTCAGCAAGGGTGCAAATATTTCATTTTGACTGTAGAAAAAATATCCAATTTTTACTGAAGGAAAAAAGAACTGTGCTGCAGAAGGAATTTCAAGTAGTTTTACCACCAATGACAGACAGAAACAAGAATATAGAAATAAATGGGAAAAGCCATTCACTGAATAAAGGGTGCCATTACACAGGGTGCTAAAATTCTTCCTTTTAATGAGGCTTGACCATGTCCTAGCACTCTCCATGGTCACTTGGACTCAACATGGCTAACAAATTGCAGGCTTGGACATGAATGATGGATTTCTGCACATTAATAGAAAATGAATAATTGGAATACATTTTTTTTCTTCTTCAGATCAGATTACTGAGAGATCTACACAGGCTCACATGTACACAGAGCCACACAGTTTACAGGAAAATAGAAAAAAATCACACCAAAATGTGATCCATGACTTAAGTGACCAGCCTACATGATCAAATGGGGTGTTCCAAGGACACTTTTACTCCATGGGTTTCTAGGATTGGACCCTAAACTAAAAAGTCAAGTGATCTAAAGGCTTTTGAAAACTGACTTAAAAATACCCCACAGCCCTTAAAACACCTCACTTGTCAGTTTATAACTTGAGCTGTAAAAAAGATGCAGAAATAGAAATAGATGCAGAAAGGAAAGAGGAAGATGGGAAATGGCTAAAAGAACCTGCTCCAAAACAGAAATCCAGTGTCAAACTATACCTGTGTTTATCCAGCAACTGACCACAAAAATTACATTTCCAGGCAAAAGTATACAATTTTTGTAACAAGCTGCAGAAACTCTTATTATAAATCCCTACTACCTTTATGCCAAAAGTGTGCCTAAAAACAGTCTCGTTTTTTATAGCACTACATTAATGCATTTGACTTTTTAAAAATCCTGTAAAGCCCAACATTCATGTTTAACAAATGCATAAAAAGAAAATTAAACACTGAGATAAATTATGAGAGTAACATTTTATAGGGATCTGACTGTTTTGCTCAGAAAAAAAAAACTTATTGATAGGTATTTCTTTATAAGATAATTAGATTTCTTTCATAGTGTAAAGAAATATAAAATATATTTAGAAACTACACAGGCAAATTTTCTCTTTCATGTTTTCATTACACATCCTAGAAATATAACAAAAAGACACATTTTTGAAACAACAAAAAAATGTCTCTGAACGAGCCAATATTTCAAAACGATAATACATGACAAAATATATCAAAATAATTATAAAAGTGATTCAGACAAAATTGACTCTACATATTTTAAGTTAAATAGCAAGCTGTTAGTCTAAGCAAGATAATCTTATGCTTCTCAGTCATTTTTCTTCACAGCTTTTAAGGAAACACAGAATGCTTGAGGTTGGAAGGGATCTCTGGAGATTGTTTAGTCCAAGCCCTGCCTTGGAGCAGGGTCAGTTCCTGCAGGTTCTCCAGGAATGTTCTCATTGGGCTTAAATAACACCATGAAGGGACACTCTACAACCTCTCTGAGCAACCTTATCATTAAAGAAGCTTTTTCCAGCATTCCAGATATGTCCTAGCAGCACTGAAGGGAAAAGGAGGATCCTGTCCCTCATCCTTCCACTAAAGCTTCCCTGCTTCCACTTCTGGCATCTCATGGGCTTTCTCAAATTAATGAAAACACATTAAACCACTGGAAGTTGTTAATAAAAAAAAAATTAAGCTCAAAGGCAACAGCTTAAAAAAATGAGATGAGGGTTCAGTGTGGAAATATGGCCCCACAGTTCTCAGATTCTATTTAACAGCTTCTATGAAAAGCAGAGTGGTTCTGAGAACAGTGTTGTAAGAAATCCACATGCTTTGCTTCTAAGAAAAAGGATGTTTTGACATTAGTTTTAGGTAGGTCAAGCTTTTACTTTCAGATTTTATTTGTAAAGCAAAAAACTGTTATCACAGAGAGGAAAACGAAGGCATGCTAGCTAGCAACAGGGAGTTGATTAATGCACCAGCTGAAGACCTAAAAATGCCATGAATTTCCTGGCAAAGTATGTTAACGAGCAACAGGGAGCTGATGCAGCTGAGGACAAAAAATTCCATGAATTTGTTGGCAAACCCATAGAAACTGCACATGTTACTGCAGGACACTAAATGCATAGTCCTGCAAGATGCTGGGTCTCACCCCAGCAATTAAATCCTCCACAAACTCAAGTCCTGTTCTGAGCTCACCACAGATCAGTTTAAGGGCCCTATTTTTGTTATCTTCAGCACATTGTTTACACTTCTCAGAATTAGTCTATTTCCTTTTAATTACAGTTTGGCAAATCATTGCTCCCAACTGTTTGTTCAAAGACACTTTGAAAAACAAGCCTTTAAGTTTCAGAAGAAAATTTTTACAACTGCACAGAGTTACTCTCAAAATCCAAACAGGAGCGTGGATTTCTCACTGAGGAATTCATCACACTTCTTTCTAGAATCTGGATGAACCTTCAAGGTGTAACACCTTTGCAAATATTTAATCTTCCAGAAGAGGATTCATGCCCAATGGTATGAATTATCAGGGGGAATAAATACACAGACTATGTGTTTGTGTAAAAAAAGCTGCATTAGGACTGATCAAAGATTCATCCAAATTGATGTTCAATTCCTAATAACGAACAAAAATAAGTTCTGAGGATAAATATAACAATGCCAGTGCAGGTATTATGAAAAGAGTTAAAGCGCAAAAAGATTCAAAATATGACATTTTCATCTCATGTACAATCCACAGACAAATGTAGAGATATGCAAAAAATCAGGCAGGAAGAAAAACAGATGATAATTACCAACAAGCAATAGGATCTGCAGAGCATAGGTAATTTCAAATAAATAAGATTACAGTTTCATAAAGATAACAGGGCAGCAACACAAAACAAAGTTATCCCATCTAAGAGACTGCTGAGGAAACAATAAGGCTACAGAGATCCTAACTTGGGTCCTGGAAATGTGCCTTATCACAGTACTGACACCTCCAACAGAATATTTCCCACTTCTCAGGAAGGCTGGAGGTGAGGGAGAGATCCCAGGGAAGCAACTGCACTGTTCACACTTCTGTGGCAAGCTGGGTACACCCTGGGGTGAGGATCTCTCCTTTGCAGGGCAATGACAGGCACTCTATCAACATCCCTGCTTCAGGCTTCACAAAGTATTTGGCTTCCTCTCTCATAATATTTGGAATGAAAACAGCACTATCCAAATGTCATGAACCTCCGTTTTCTTTAATTAAATTGACTACATTGATGGAGCCAGAAAGGCTTCTGAACATGAGGAATCACTCCATGAAATATTTCTAGTGTGGGCCCCTTGTAAATTTACCCTTTTCTGGCAGTTTTGTGAATAAAAAAAAGAAAACATGGTGATATGGTAGGTGACATATGCAGAATACACGTTGAGAATAATGACATGGATAAATCACTGGGGTGATATATTTTAATATAAGGAACATCATCATGGGTTAGGTCAGTGGTCCATCTAACTCAAAACTGTCTCTGCAGGACAGTTTTGGCAAGTTCTGCAGGACACAACCTAAAAAGAGACAGCAAATCACTCAGCAACTATTTTACTTTAGAATAAGGAGACACTGGGTAGGATAAAACACCATGGTAATTAGACCTTCAATGGACAACAGCAAACACAAACACTGACCACATACATGCAATGAGCTCCGGCCTGCACCATCAGGCAGAATAAAGTTGTGATAGAAACACTTCAAGAGAGAAAAAAAAAAAAATAAAGTTGTAATAATGGAAAAGTTTGGAAGAGAATCATATTTCATCTGTGGCTCGTTGAAAGGGCATGTCTGCAGTGGAGGCCCTGCTGAGGCTGCAGAGTGTGGTCACACTCAGATGGGCACTGCAGGCTGGGACAGGGCACGGTCATGCTCGGGCAGCTGGAACAGCCCAAAAAGCTGCCCAGGTTTGTGGGTGACATTTAGAAGGCAGAAACATTTGTAACCTCAGCTGAATGAGGGCTAGTGAAGGCCCGAGACTGAAAGCTGAAACTAGAGTAATTCAAGCTAAGAACAGCGTGTGCATTTTCAAACAGGAGGATTATTGATCATCAAAAAGAAAAAAAAAATTTAAAATAAATCTTAAAAGATTCTGTTAATCGCTCTCTATTACCTGACATCCATAAATCAAAAGTAGATTTTCTGGGAGTTACACTGTAACATTTTGAGCTCACTGCAGAATTTATGAGTATTACTCTCAAATCTGTTCCCTGTGAGAAGCAGCACCAGATCACCACGGTGGTACATGATATTCTGGGCAGCCAGGAGAGCAGTGCTCTCTGCTTTCTTATGAGTGCAGATACTGGTTTATTCCCTATGGATTTTTCAGTGTTCCTAGAAGGAGGTATTGCAGATAGGGAGAGGAAAGAGGCCCTTGGATTCTCCTAGTGCTCAGGCAATGGAATCAGCAAGGTGGTGAGTACAGAATTTCCATGAAAGATAAACTCGATCCATGCAGCCCAGAATTTGTGGTAGGGATAATTTGGGTAAAGAGAGAGGCCAAGCAGAGCTGACACACACGTACCAGCAGTAAAATGTTTACATCTGGGTTCTGTTTACTGGCCACATCTTTCACAGACCTCTTAGCTTCTATTTACAACATATCTTCTTCAAAAATTATAAATTGTTTTAGCTGGAACTCTCAGCACTGTGCTGACAATGCTTAGTTGTATTGATTTTATGATGGAATATTATTTGCTTTGTTGAAGGTTTTGCAGAGCTGTTTCTAATCTAGTGATAGATGTTGGCAAACTATCCTTAGGAATTTTAACATTCTGACGGTTCTTGCAGTCTGAATATAATTAATAAAAAAAAGCTGTAGCAAACTGCTTAGTGAAACAAGACTATGGTTTGAGTCATTTCATTACAGTCTTTGACTAACAAATTGGAATCAATTTGTAAGGACAGAACAGAAGATTATTTTGGCATTTAGAGTATATTTAGAATGAGAGAAACATGAGATACCTCTTTTTGTTCCATCATTTAACCCGTTGTCTCTAAGACACACATTTTATTACTTTGGGGATTAATCATTTTAGTTTCCTAGTTTTTCTTTTCCTGTCTGTTCACTTGTATTTACCTACTTTCATCTCTCTTCAGACTCAGTATGAATCAGGCCAATAATTTGGGATGCAGTGAGAAAAACTGAGAATTATTAGGGAATTTTTTGCTTTGTGCATAGCAAAAGAAAAACAGGAAAAAAATAACAATAAAAATGAAAAAATATTATAGAGCAGAGCTGGTTTGATATGGTTTCCAATAGAGTTTCTCCAAGACAAGCAAAAGAAATGAGCCCATTTGAGCAAATTAAAAGTTGTCTGGGAGGAGCACGAGGGAGCACAGCACAAGAAACAAGAGCAGGGCTCTGAACAATGAAAGCAGGGAGATGCTGGATTTTGTTGCTTGCTTTTCAAACCATCTGCTCCTCAGGCACGAAGGAGTTTAAAAAGTGACCCAGAGACGTGACTGGACCATACAAAACACAATAGTAGGCACATGCCTTTTAATTAAAATCAGTGATTACACAGCAAAACATCTGCTGAAGAAAAGGTTTTTATTTGGCCTTACAAATTGATAGTATGTTTTCAATTAAAGGAAAATCTTAATAGTCCAATTTTTGATGCTGCAAGTATTTTCTAAACTAAAATAGGGATAACTGTGGTGTATATTTATATAGGAAATGACCTTCCATATTGTCTTTATCTGAGAAGTCATCTCTCTTTTATCATCAAAAAAGACATAATACTACATAAAGAAAATACAATATGGATGTTCTTTCATATTAGATTTTAACCATGATTAAAATAGGACTCTAAAGCCAGAGCTGCTGAAGCCTCTGGGATTTGCAATTTTACTTGGCAGCAAACAAATGGGAACTATAGGGGAGAAGTGTATGCTACAGCATATAAACAAAAGGCAGGAAGATAACTATGAAACATTTTATCAATGCTTAGCAAGAAAGAGCATTTATATCTTGAGCTGAGAGATGAGTCCATCCTTCATGGCTTAAACAGAAAAAAATGGTTTTTTGGATCCATGCAGACAGACTGGAAATGACTGTGGGAGCATTAGATTCTTAAAATTCCAAGCTAAGAAAATTTCTATGGTATCTGATTGGTTATGTCTTAATTTCATAGCACATAAGTATTCAAGATAAGAATTTCCCTACTTTTCAAGTGATTAGAGGCAAATCTCTCAGCCAAAACAGCTAAACAAGGTATTATTATTTTAAAATGCTTCAGAAATTCTGTAGATGTTAAAAACCAACCTGCTTCAGCTTTATTTCCATACAAGGGCACAAAGCTAGCTGCCAATAAAAATAAATTATCTGGGAAGCAATCAGAAAACCTCACAAACACTAAATAAAATGCCATAAGGTACTGTACCAGGAGTACCATACCATAAGGTACCATAAGCACTGAAATATATTGTGTGTCAAACCGTGTTAGCAAATATGCTTCACTAACACTCATCAAGGAGCAGAAAAATCCCAGCTTCTATTCCCCTAATCCTTAGAGCAGAAAGCATTTTATAAATAGACATTTTTAAAAAACCACAGTATATTGCTGTTGTTCCAATATTTTACTGTTACTGCTCACTTACAGTATCTGACTTGCTTCCTAAACACATGTAAGGAAATTCATATTTAGAGCTGACTTGGAGGGCAAAAATTTCAATCTTAGACTGAAATTAAAGTTGAACACTGCCTGGACTCAGAGCTTTCTTAAACGCTGCCCAGGTCTTCAATACTCAATGAAAACAATTTCCAAGTCCTTTCTCTGCCAATTTATCAGAATCTCATTTATAACATACACTGACTTTGAGCTTCACTTGCTGGGATAGAACATCTGAGATAGATGGTGGGGGCACACAAATGAAGGTTTAAGCTGAGCCAGGGGTGTCAGGGTGGGAGAGGAAGGAATGAGAGGACATTGCTGTCCCTCCTTGTGCCCCGCTCTGGCAGTGCCAGTGTGATGTGCTGGGTCTGGCCACACAGCCCAGCCTTCACAGAGATGTGGTTTGGTGCCCACATGGAAATGGGGAGGAGCTGGAAACACCATTTGCACCTTCAAAGAGCAAACACCAACACAGATCTGGGTGAACCACCCTGCATTAAGTGTAAGCCTAGCTGAGGGTTCTATATCCCCTCCAGTGTTAAATAAATTCCCACATGTATCCCCTCCACAATGCTTCATATTTTGATGCCTATAAAATTTAAATACTAAATATGAAACACACATCACAGGACCTCTGTTCTGTGGATAATTAAAACAGGATAATTAAAACTATTTGTTCATCACCACTTCTCCCCCTTGAACTTTCAAAAAGGGCAGAAAAAATCAGAAGCCTAAAGTATAATTATAGCTGTGTTCAGCTATTCTTCCTCCCTGGGAACTGACTGAACTGCAAAAAAAGAAGGCAAATATGGTGGGCATGGACAGCAGATGAGACTGGACACCTTCCAGAGCACTCCTGATGCAACTTCTGGATCTTTGGGAATAGATCCATCCTTTTTAAAGAATACAGCCCTAAGAAAGAGTTCAGGCACCTGAGCTGCAAACTTTTGACCTGTGTGTCCTCAACTCCCAGTGACCCACAAATTGCCAAATAGACTTTGATTTACAATGCTCTTTCCCCCTCTTTTTTCATAAAAACACCTGCCCTAAGAAGAACATTAAAGTGCCGTGTTGCTTAAAACAAATCACCTGCTAACATCTTCATTAAACAATTGCATTTGAATCCTTAATGCCAATTGTAAAGTTTCTGTTGGATTTCTGGGATTCTGTTTAAAGCAGGAGTTATTTTGCTTCTTTAATGTTGGTGGGTCCCTGACAGCTGACATCATTACTCCAAAGGATACAAAGGACTTAAAAGTACCTTTCAGGCATTGATTTAAATCAAACAGCAGTGGAGGAAAATGAACTTGTGTGTGAAAGGTTTGAATCTTCTGACATACATTTCCTCACATTTGCAAGTAGGTTGAATACTGCAATTGAATAACTGCATCAAAAGAAATGAAAGATATGAATACTTGCACTAATTTTTTTTTTAGTTTGTATCTCTCAGTGCTGATAATCTAACAAGGATATATTTTTCAATCACATCTCATTACTAAATGAAAGTAAGCTTTTATACTTCTTTAAATGGAGATTGAGAAAATGGTAAAGTCAGCACTGGAATTCAGCAGTGCTGAAATTTGCCACCACTACAAGACAAAGTAGGCTTTGTTGTCATTTCAGCATGATTATTTTTCCCCTAAGATTCTGACTCACCCCCACAATAATTTTCAACCAAAAAAAAAAGTAGAAGGAGAAAAAATGGGCTTTTTTAAAGCAAAATCGTAGCTTCTAAAATAAACTTCCCTGAACAAAACATTTCTTGTTTTTCAGATTTCATGTCCTTGATTAAATATTAAAGATGAAACATTGCAGAGCATCAGCATATTTCTTCATTAAACCAAAGGGACATCCTGAAGATATCCTTGTGCTTTATTTCTGCCTGGCTATACCATGGGATCAGCAAAATATGCAACAAATATAACCTTGACCACTGCCTTCCATTCAACAGGGACCTGAGGGTTTACATTGCATTATCCCTGGGGTTATCTATTTTAGTTTTTCTATTTTTATGTGTTTAGACACAAATTATTTACAAACTGCTGGTTTGCAGTGACTAATTTTAAAAAAAAAGAAAAAGAAAAAAAGAAAAAAAGGAATATCAGCAAAAAGAAGAAAGATCTTTCAAAAAATTCAGTACAATCTTGAGTAAGCAGGAGATGGGGAACAAACAACCAGAAGGAGCAAGAGAACAGGACAACAGCTGAAGCCAGAAGGTTTCTGTTCAAGAGCAGTTTATGATGGAAGGTACAAAACAGAGATATATCCCAGGCAATTCCTGGATCAGAAGAATATTGACTATCAAGAATATATTCCTGTCCACAAATCAAGCTCAATGTAATATAAAAATAGTAAGAAAAACAAAATTCACTTCTGAGGAGAGCTATGAATCACTAAAGAGTAAAAGGCAGGTAGTTTGACATGAAGACAAACATCTTAAGAGGTTTTTTCCTCTGATGAATTATGAAAAAATGTTTTTTGACTTGAAATGCTGCACTTTCCATTATACCTATGCATGGGTCAAAATATTTCAAAACTGCTTTTTACAGAAAATAAAGGTGTGGTGGGGTAATCAACAAACCCACAGGAGAAGATCATTGATCAATGGCTAAAAAAATGCAGATAGGCTAAAGCGACACTTCCACCAAATTAATACTTATTTAATTAAATCTGGTCCAGGAAATGAGCACAAGGCATTCTCATAGGAGCCAAGAGCCTGGCAATGGATGCTCCTGCATGTGGAAAAACAGGCTCTGGTTCAAGGTTTTAGCTGTGGCAAAGCCAAAAAACTACTTGAGCCAGGGTCCTACACATCTTCAATAACTTCATGAATCTCACCAAAACTCCACCCTGAACCTAGGAAATTGTTAGCCAGTGAAACCTGAAGAAATATTTGTTAAAAAATAAAAAAAAGTCCATTCTTCTCTCTTCCATTTTTCAAATAGTTCATTTAGTTAAAACACTTCCTGATAGTTCATTTCTCTGACCAGACAAATACAGTGAAGTGCTGCACACAGAGAAAGAAAACTCCAAGCCCAGAAGAGCTTACATTTAAATCTTTATATCTGAGAATCCAAGAATGAGACAAAAAAACCCAAGAAAAGTTTCTTCTCATTTAGAAGGCTGAATGATTATAACTTTTCCTTTGTTAATGTGCAGATTTCTTTTTATTAGCATTGAAGATTAAATGAATAGGAATTGACAAAAGACGGAATTCTGATTCCAGCTAAGTCAGTTTGTAAAACAACCCTTTAGAAATGAAACTCTTCCTGTACAACTTCTTCTAACAGTAATGGAGCGTGTAGAGCTAACAGCATAACAAGCTAAAAATAAGCTCTCACAGATATTAAAAGTAGATGCCAAGAAGAAGATCTGGACATTTGTTTGAATTCAGATTCTCACTTGGCAATGTTCTGAAGGCAAACCTAATTAAAGGTTACAGTTGGCTACATTGCATTACCCAGACTGTAATTGTTCTAGGACCATGTGAGTGTTTAATTTCTACAAAAAAAAAAAAAAACCTCACAGTTAAATTAAACATTTATCTATTTGAGATAGTGAGCTAACCACCCACTCAAAAGAAAAGAAAAAGAAGTCAGAAAAGGTAACTGAATGAATAGCAACATAACAGTTAGAAAACTTTTCCACTTCCATTACAATACTCAGCATGAAGCTCACAGCACTACCACATGCAGAAGGATGTTGCATAGAGAAAATTGGTTTATTGTCTGAGAAATACAGGAAATCTCTCTCTCCTCTTTTGTTTCTGAACAATTAATGCAGCGCTGGTTAGGCACAGTCTGGAATTGGGCACCTAACACAATAATGGTCAAGACTGAAATGAAATTAAAGAACCAAGTTCCACCTTCACTGGAGCAGAGGGCTGAGCACTACTGTGGAGTGCCAGACTCTTGTTCAATTAGTTCCTACACCCAAGTGCATCTCAGTTAAAATTTTCCACCTCTCAAGATGCAAGCTATCCTTTTTTTGGGTGAGCTGCTCTCATTCCCTGCTGCAATGACTGCTAAGAGCTCTGTCCAAATGGAGCAGGAAGAAATTGGCCGATGAAACTTGAACCTGGTCCATTGATGCATCTGAAGCCCACCAACCCACTGATTTTCTTGGGCAACCTAACCTTGAAGACACAAAAAACTGTGTAAGAAAACTCAAAAGCTCTGGAGTTAGCCCTTAATTTCCTGAGCTGAGCCCCCACGATCTGGTTTTAGCACACAGCAACCTCTCTAAAGCCTCCCAGAGGCACTTGAACAGTCAAATTTGGTCAGGACTGTACTCTCTGGTGCTGATGCCTCACTTTTTTGTAGCAGCGTGATGGTTGGATTACTCACTCTGGGAGTAGGAGGCAGTGGATTCAAATCTCTGAACAGTCTCTGATGGAACCAAATTTGTATTTTCCATGTCCTGGGAGAATGACTAAATCCCTGCCTCCAGCCTGATGACTCTAAGTGAGTTTCCACACTCCACTCCCTGCAATGTACATACATTTTTACAAGAGATCTACACTGGATAAAAAAGAAACATTGTGGGTCACCTGATGTAAATGGTACTATGAATCTTTAAGTGTTTGATGAAAAGTTGAACTGTTTTAAAAATATATCACTTTCTTGGACTTCAGAGATCTGTGAAGGACCCTGCATTCCAAGTGAAAAGGACCCTGCACTCCAAGTGAAAGCTTTAATTCCTGAGAATAAGAGGGAGAAAAATAGTGCTAGAAGTGGTTTGAGGATATGTGCCAAATTTGATGTGCAATTGGCACAGATCTGGCTCAGTGCTCTTGCACAGCTTGGGTTGCCAGGGAATGTCACTGTTGAACTGGATTAGTGCCCCCACCATGCCCTGGAGTTTCAGGGATCTCAGCTGCAAAGACCATCCTTAGATTTGCATCCTGGTAGACCCAAATCCAGACAGGTACTCATCACCTCATTGCTGCTTCCCCAAGGTCAGCCTCAAGTTTCACATTGATCAGCTGCATCCCAGTGAAAAACACGGCCAAAGACTGGTTTCAACTAACAGCTCGTGCTGAGGCTGCTATTTAATTTCGCTGTCTTAGAACAAAACTTTCAGAGATGTTCTGTTTGCCTAAAGACAAAAGGCTTATTTATACTCTGATTTTATATCCCTACCAGATACTTGCATTTCCAGAGGATGGCTATGTTTAGAAATTCATCTATGTAAATAAAGTGACTTACACAGCTCTGGGTCCCTGAATAACACATTTACAGATAAATCAATGGGTTTGCTCTGTTCCAGCTGGAAATCTTTCACCTGAAGCCATGCAAAGTGGATCCTATCTTACATTTTACATCACCAGCAAAAACTCTCAGCTTTAATTTTGGCAGAATCACATTTTCTATGAGTGACAAAGAGGAAGAGGTAAAAGAATTGCTCTGTTTTCAAGAGGAGGTGGAATCTGCAGAATCTGGCTGCAGCAATCTATGTTTTTCAAGAGCCTCCATGTCTCGTGGGGTCCTTTGCACTTGTGAGCAGGAAGTGAAAGTGTGAAAGAGAAGAAAGCTACGAACAGATGTGCTGTCCCCTTTATCATGAAGTCTGTGACTTCAACATTTTAAGTCATTTTATCTTAAAATACAAAATTCACAAAAAAGCATTCACAAAAACCCATTAGTAAGGCTGGCAGATTTAAATCTCTATGCTGAAATGGAGACTTCCAACACAAGTGAAGCATGTAGTAATGCATTGAAAATACAGTATATTAAACACAAAGAACAAGGTTATGATCAAAAACAACATGAACTTAAAAATTCATGGTTACTCATGCTACACCATATGTCTTCCACCACCTAGCCACAACAGGGTGCCCTTTAATTACTCTACTAATGTGCTCTTTGTGTCTAAGTGCTAGAGGACATATGGTACATTTCAGTTGTAGCCATGAATTTCATGTCTTTAATGCTTTCTGTCAAAATTGAGATGTCCTTTTAAATGTATACATGTGTATACATTTGAATTCAAATGTTGATATTGTCACCTCTTTGAATCCCTATACTGTTCTGCACCTCATGGTGCAATTCATTTATACTCCATTTCAGGAGCAAATGGATAAAAAATTGAAATCTATTATATTTTTATTGCACAGACATATTAAAACCAAACAAAAACACAGCACCACCTACTTAATGACCTGGAAGAGGGAGGGACAAGCAGCTAAATCACCAGTTATATAAAAATGGCTTTTTAGTCTCAAACTTTCTCGCTGAGCTTACACACCAAAATACTAAGTGAATCGACTGCACTTCTGCCTTATTCTTTGAGATTCTATCAGAGAGCAGCTTTGCAATTTATTGTCATGTGCTGCTGTCCATTAACAGACAATATTTTTAATATATTTTTTCATTTCAGGTTGAAAAGGAAGAAGGTTTTGTCAGTCTCCTCAATTTTTCTGCTAGTGACAGTTCAGATAGGAGCTGATGAATGAAAATGCCATTCTGATGTGCCTAATGTATTGTAGGCAGCAATCAGATCTTTGGTATAAACAAGGTGCAACACGGACTTCAGAACATGGTATTCCTCATCTTAAAAGGTGTCAGTGTCTAGACAAAGAGGATGACATCCTTTAAAGTGCCTTTGGAAATTAGACAGCGATTCAATGCACCCTGGACTCAGATGGTGGTGATGTGCTTGATGTATGTACAGTCAAGACAATTAAGTTACATTAATCACATTCTGAGTCAATTACAGTTCCAGAGAGATTTGGGGTTTGCCCTGTGTAGGAAGAAAGCTCATTTTATGTTCCAGTTACAATAAAGAATTTCTCAAGCATCTCCTGTGTCATTTAGGGTTTAAATCAGAGACAGCTCTCACATCAGCCACTGAATACTACGATGCTTCCTCCAGTCCCCCAAACTGCAACCTGCAAAGGCTTCAAATGCTGCTGCTCAGAACGAACAGATCAAGGTCAAATATTGTGCTAGAAAACATAGGCTTAAAGTACCCCATGTCATTTTATGGGTTAGGAAAGCTACAGGCTGTTCCACTTTACAATTAATAGCCAGTGAGAAAAACAGAAACGTAGCTCTGTGATGGGTTGAGTTTATTCTTTCAGGCTTGATGACGCTGCTGCACTTTTAAATTAACCAACATTCTGATGCTTGTCTTTGATCTGTAAACTCACAGGAAGTGCAGTTTCTTACCAGGAGGAATGTTGGGTACAACCTGGAAGTCCAGCATTTGGCTGTTCTTACTCTGGAAACCATAAATAAATCCCTCATCTAAACCAGTTTCTGAATATGACCAAAACACAATAATCTCAGTACTAAACACAGGAAAATAATTGTAAAACTGAAAGACACAGAGAAGTTCCCCTCTACCATGATTGCCTAGAAGTGCTGTCCTTTTTTGTTGCCTTTTATTAGCATGAGCTCCATTTGAGACAAGGGAGCAAGAGAACCATGGCACGAGGAGATTAGGTTATTGGGGATTATGTGGACAAATTCCACACATTCCGACATAAAATGAAAACTCTCTGTAGCCATTTATGATTCAGTTTTCTTGAAAATATGCCAACTGAATTATAGCTGCTTGAGACCAATCTGCCAAAATTCACAGGATAAAGCAAAATGTTTACAAGGTAATGCAACTCAGTGCACAAGATGGCTAACAGCACATACAGCTAAAGATTCACAGCTATTCAGGGGAAAAGAGACAAAGTGCTGTAAACAATTTTCTATGAAATAGCTTTCAAAACACTGCCCAAACCAGATAAAACACTAGAGGCTATAAAAAATTGCCAGAAATTGCAAGTTCATGCTTTCAATAACCCTCCAACTTGGCAGTGTCTTTCTACAATTGCGTTAAAAGAAAATAAATTCTATTTACATGGGCAATGAGCTCGGTTTCCATATTTGCAACTTCCAAAGACAGTCCGAGTGCAAGGCCAACCTGGGAGGTCAAATTAATTACAACTGTCTCTTGTAAAGGTTTGCATATTGGAAAATTGCTGCTAATCTGAATTCATATCCAGCACAATAAAATGACATTTGAAGCAGAAGAACAGAATAAACTATTTCGTGGAGGATTAGTTAATTGCAAACAAAGTATAATAGATTACTCTGAATCAAAGTCTCCTTATGGGAGATCAAGGATTATGCTTATTTTAGCACTGGGACAATGACTTATATTTCTTCACAAAAATTTAAGCTGCAAAAATAAAACTAAAAGGTAAAAATTCAGCCAGACTCATTATTTACTATTATTCTTCCTAGAAATAGCAAAAAATAAAACATTTTGCCTCAGAAATATGGCATTAATTTTTTTTAGATGATTTTTTAGTAATGAACGCTTGAGTGCATCCAGAGGAGGACAAGGAGAGAGCCTGGTGAGAGCCTGGGAACACAAATCCTGTGAGGAACAATTGAGGGAGCTGGGGGCGTTCAGCCTGGAGAAAAGGAGACTCAGGGGTGACCTTATTGCTCTCTACAAATTCCTGAAAGGTGGCTGTGGTCAGGTGGGGTTGGTCTCTTTCTCTAGGTAGCACCGACAGAACCAGAGGACACAGTCTCAAGATGTGCCAAGGGAAACACAGGCTGGAAATTAGGAAAAAAAAATTATGGAAAGAGTGATAAAGTACTAGAATGGTCTGCCCAGGGAGGTGGGGGAGTCACCATTCCTGGATGAGTTTAAAAAAAGCCTGGATGTGGAACTGGGTGCCAGGGTTTAGTTGAGGTGCTTGGCCTGGGTTGGACTCGACGATCTTGAAGGTCTCTTCCAACCCAGTCATTCTCTGAGAGTATTAAACAGAACTATACACCACTGATAAAATTAGAGAAAGTTTTAAATCCAGCAGGATTTTCCATTAACATTTGACAAACACCTTTTTCTTAAAAAATATGCTTCTGTGGTTCAGGCTTGACTTTATATCTATGACTGCATTGAAATAAACTGAGCAAAGACCTGAGGGATGCCATATGTGTAGACAGAACAAAAAGTGAAATGATATTTAGATAGGAGGATGGCTTCAACTATCAGTGTCAGAAGTTTAGATGGCCTATTACAGTGAAGAAATAAATAAAAGTCCCTTTGTTCTTTTAGGCTGGGGGTTCTGGGGGCCTTTTTATTTTTTAGTTTTCATTAACTACTAAACATGAGAAGATTTTTTTTTCTCTCTTTTGTCCAGAAAAATAAAAAAGTTCCCTTGTGGTTCATTTTCATCGAGTTTCTTCATGAAAGAACTATCAAAGAAAGTTACAGTGTATATTACTTTTCATTTCAGAAGGATTTCAGCAATCCCTAAACCTCCAATAGAATCTTCTTGACAACCTAATCTCTTTGTAGTAGTAGCTAAATTAAACCAAACTGTCATCAGTGAAAGCTCTCAGGAGTCACTCAAGGATATTCAGTACATATGATCTATAAGGGTACAGTAACCCATCTTTAAAAAAAACTGTTTAGGGTAAAAATTGTTATTAAAGACCAAAGTCTTCTCAGGGCATTTGTATTTAACAATTATTTTTGTCTATTCTCATCTTCCAAATGACCTCAATCTTTTTTATTTGAAGTTTATTTGAAGTTTAGCTTCAAAAATTATGTCTTCATTGGCCAAAAAAAAAACAAAAAAAACCCCTCACCCACAAAATAATATAAACTTCTAGAAAAACAAATTGTTGTTGTTGAGTTGAACATAAAAAAAAATACCATAGATTGTATTTTCATATAATTAGTGTAATGCCCAGACACTTATATCTTTTCAGGTATTTCTATGAGAGCAAGAAAAACACATTGCACAAATGATGCATTAATGCTACATTTTGAGTAAGAGATGAAGGCATCCAAACTGCTTGACACAATACCACCATTATGAAGAAAGAAACTCATTTTCATTCCTACAAATTGAAACAGAGGATAAAAACAGGTGTGAAAGAAATTTTACTTGAGCTGCTGATCACACTTAACAAGTTTTTATACTTGTCTGGACCCTGAAATGCTCAATGATGGGAGCAGGATACAGATCTGGTCAAGACAGAGTATCTGACCACAAAATCCACACACTCCACAACCTGCCACCCCATAATTCAGATACTGCCACTTTAATTTATTCAAAAGAATATGTGAAACGTGCTGCTAAACACAGAAAAAACCAAAAAAGCCCTGAATTCCAAATTTCACCAGCATTTTTCATTTCATGAAAGGAAGTGGGGCTGTTTTAAAATATCAGGAACATTTGTCTTTGTGAAGTGTATCTATGGTATTTTCCTTGCTCTGAGTAGAGAATGGGATATACACCATGATAAACTTTACTACTAAACGTGATAAACATTAACTTCCATACTGAGAATCCCTAAAACCACTGATATCAATTACACAGCCTGGAAAATGTCAAAGCTCCAAACTACTATCATGATTTTCACTCCAAGTTGTCCAAGGCCAGAAGGATAAATCCATTATAGAGCACCTACAGACTTTTGAATACTGATTTTGCTGCAGGTAGTGCAGCTTTGCAATTGAAAATCAAACTCCTTGCTACTGGCTGTACATGTAGATGTAAAGTAAGAATTTAGAAACCCAAGTCTGGAGACAAGTTATCTATATTCTTAATTAAGGAATGGTTAAGAAGATGACACAGACCCAGGAGCCCCTGGGACACATTGCTATGGAAAAAAAAAGTGGGGAAAAACTTTTGCTATTGTGAGCAAAAGTAGATCTCACTGCTTTATGCTTCTGGTTTTCTTCAGTTTGGGGAATTTTTTTTTAAATTAACACATGAGGAGATGATAAATAAAACCTCTCAGACATTTTTTTATGAGACATAAAACTAATTTGCATGCTGTCTTGCTTTCAGGTTGCAGCAACAGATACCATTTTCAGAGACAGGGACACACTTGTCACCATGATGACTACAACTGAGTTCTCGTTATCTCTGTAACACCACAGAATATGTTCAAGATGAGGGAACAAAACAAGGAGAGTTAAAACATTTTGTTTTCCCATTTGTAGGAAAATTGCAGGAAAATTTGTAGGAAAATAATTCCAAAAAATGGGAGGAAGGAATATGTACAATCCACTTTGCAACTCCTGCCACGACCTGAGGAGTCAGGTGAGTCCAGCACCTTGAACCTCCAGCTTTACTCAGCTGAGTGGGTGGCAGCTATTTAATGAAACAGCATTTTAAGAGCACCAAGGAAAGCTCCATCCTGGGTGTTATTAGTGCATTGTGTCCTCCATGAGTGTGATGGCAAGCAGGAGCTGCTAAATGGCATCAGTCAAACACAGCGATTTGTTAGTGATGCTGTCACCTGCGTGCGAGCGTCGGCTGCTCTCGCCGCGCTCTGCTATTCACAGCCAGGGAACACTCAGCCCCTGCCTGTCAGCCCCAGGTTATCTCTGAACTTTTGTCACCTGAAGGCATATTTAGACATGGCAACACGCAAACCACCTTTTTCTCACTCATCAACACCTTGTATTACAGTGTCAGAGAGAGGATATTGCACAAAGGACCCTGACTAGCCAAATTGGTTGGTGAGATGTCAAAGCCATTTTGTGGCAATCAAATGAACATATTTATTCACAGATGAAATAACTGAACATAGATTTACCGTAGTTTTGATTCAGTCCTCGTCTTTCCTGCAGGAACAAACAAAAGCTTTCATCTTGGACAGCAATGCAGATGGTAAAAGCAAAAGAACATTACAGAAAAAGATCTGTCTGAAAATTCAGACTTTATATAACAAATTACTTGAAAGGGCAAACAGAATGCTGTCATATTTCTTTCCATCTTAGAAGGAGCCCCACAACAGAACTTCTATTTTAAATAAAAAGAAATACTGTAAAAAGTTAAATAATTAAGAAAAATCTTCAAGCCCTAGTAATTGGAAGGGTCCCAAAATCCCTTTGTGTTTCATGCTGAGATGCACAGAGAGTTGTTCCTATTTAATTGAAAATGTATTAACATTACAATTTCAAAGCATCAAAAATAAAAGGAGTTCCCTGAAAATTTAAACCAGGCTTCCAGTGTTTCCTGTTGTGCAGAAGAAAGATCTATTTTTAATGGTATAAACTGTAGAAAAGGACCTAAAGAGGGCAATTTCTTCATTCTTCAGGGAAACTGGTGGGAAGTAAAATGGTGTATAATTAGTTTTGGTGGGTTTTCTTTTCAAATATATTTAAAACTTTGTGAAGATTAATGCTCCCACACATCTGCATTCAAGCACAAACTTTATCTGAAGGGTGTTTTCAATAATTTTAGATCCCACTAATTTAAATTTACAAATACTAAAGACTACTTTGAAACCCTTAAAAAGGTTTACACTTTCTTTTTCATGTTTTAAAATTCTGACTTATTGTAATATTGCATATTCTTTTAATGTTAATTATTTTCCTTCTTGATATATTATGGATATCTTTGTAGCCTCAAGAAAAGACCTTGATTATATTTATAAAAACATATATATGAACTAAAAAGTAAAAAAAAAAAAGGAAGTTAACACACTCATAGAATGATAGAATTGTTAAGGTTGGAAAAGGCTTTAAGATCATCGTGTCCAACAGTCACCATGTTCACCATTAAATCTTGTCCTCAAGTTCCATATCCATACAATTTTTTAACACTTCCAGGGATTGCAACTCCACCATTTTTCTGGGTAACCCGTTCTGATGCTTGGCAGCCCTTTCTGAGATTTTTTTTTTTTTTTTTTGTAATGTCTAACCCACACTTCCCCTGGTGCAACTTGAGGGCATTTCCTCTCATCTTGTCCCTTCTTAACTGGGAGAAGAGACCAACCCTCACCTCACTACAGCCTCCTTTGGTGATGAGGTCCCTCCTGAGCCTCTTTTCCTCCAGGATAAACATCCCCAGTTGCTCCTCACAGGACTTGTGCCCCAGACCCTGCCCCAGCTTTGCTGCCCTAAGATCCTATTTCTGAATATTCATCTTCCCAGGTGGATGTTTGTGACTAAAGAGAAAGCAAGCACAACCAATTTACAGGAATTGTCAGCAGGAATCGTACTCAAACACCCTGGTATTATATTTTATATAAATTTTTTTAAAGCTGCTTTCTTACAACTTGTGATGCCTCGTAAAAACTGTAATTTCATAACAAGTAGTCACTCAGTGGTCATGCCATTTTATGGGAGAGTGCAATCAATGGCACAACAGTAATTGGGAAACATCATGCTTATCAAAGTGTACTTTTACTTTGGTCTCCAATTATCCCAAACTTTGAAAGGCCTGATGCATAAGGCAGTCAGAACGCCTTAGATCAATACTGCTGGAGTGAGCAACTGACACTTCTTGGCACCATAAATTAAATGATTACATCAATCATTTTTCCTTTTTTATTTAAACAATGTTAAGGCAACAAAACACTGCCACAGGATCAATGTCTCCTGCTTGGAAAATAAATTCTTCAACACTTATGCAGCAGCAGGAGATTGCTATTGTACAACAACAGTCTATACCACTTTCTTAATTACAGCAACAATCATTAGTGTTTGTGCTGGGTTTGGGTGAGATAGAGTTAATTTTATTCCTAGTAGCTTCTATAGTGCTGTGGTTTGGATTTAGGGTAAGAAAATAATGCAAACACTCATGTTTCAGTTGTCGCTGAGCAGTATTTACACTTGTCAAGGACTTTTAGGCTTCTCTGCTTTTTATATTTTATTTTTGGTATATCAATGATATAATTATTATTTAAATTATTAAACTGTTCTTGCCTCAACCCACAAGTTTTCTTACTTCATCTTTCCAATTCTCTTCCCCATCCCACAGGGGAATATGAACAAGCAGCTGGGTGGTTCTTAGTTGTTGGGGCTAAACCTTGACACTTATGAGGAAGAAATACTGAGTTTCGCTTAAAACATACTTCCTTGCAGGGCATACTTGTACTGCTTCAGAAGGGGCAGGAGCTGGTTTTGTTTAAGGTTTTGTTTTAATAAAACACAAAATGACCCAAAAATAGGAAAGGAAATCCGCCCAGGATGCCTGACCAGCGCTCAAACCCCTGCATTGGAGCTGGTCAGCCAGCAGCAAGGGTGAGGTCAAACCAATTTGCTGCACAGAGGCATCCACACCTTCTGGCTGGGGTACACGTCCCCTTCAGTGGCTCCTCACAGGTGACATGCACACGAGCAGCAGGAGCTGCTGGCTGTGGCTCCCTCTACAACCTACACACGAACCCTCCCCATGCGCCCGTGCTCCTCTCAGAGCTGTGCCAGCACTCTTGGCTGAGCACCTACAGTGGGCATATGGTGCACCTGGAGTGCGTGCTGACACCTGGAGGATGTGCTCTCACACCTGTGTGACCCATCCACACACACTCCTCCCACAGCTATTTCGGCCACGTGGCCAGCCCTAGGAGCTGCTGGTTTTTCCAATCATTCCTTGTTCAGAAGTCACCCCTGCAAATGGAGATGCAGCTGGTCAGGATTTCATCTTTTGCCAAGATATAGGTAATCCTGGTTTTATCCACTGCTTGCTGTGAGGAAACTGCAAATGATGCTGGAGCCCAATATAATTTCAAGTATCCAACTCTATGGGTGCCAATTTTTATTTCAGGCATGAATTTGTGTCCTGAAAATGCAGCTCATCAGTGATGTTGACTGCTCACACACTTCCATCAGCACAGCAATGATAATTCACTTGTTAATACCACAATACCAAAATCATGTGCAATAAATCTGGGATACATCGGGTTCCAGTTAGCTCCTTTTAGAGACTGAGATGTTCTCCATCACCTACAGCCAGTGCTAATTCTTTGTGTTAAGCAGAAGGTATGCTCCTTTTCCAGTTCACAGATCACCTCAAGCCATGCCCAGGAAAACCCATCCCTCTGTATTGAGCCAGGCTTTGTAAGGCACAGCCTTGTGGGGGATTGTTCCCTGCACTGGCTTTCTGCTTTGCCTAAACCAGGGGACACTTCACTGCTGTTCCCAGGGATAACAGAGTATTAAAATATTTCATCTTTTTCTCTTATAGTTCTTTATCTAAATATATTCTTCATGTAACCTACAACAGAAAATTAGAATCCAGGACTTAATTTATTTTAATTTTTTTCATATACAAGCACCATACAAACCATACAGAAATCACAGATCTCTGGCCCTTATTATATGTGAAAATTTACAGGGACTTTTGAGAATAATGTCCAAGTACCTCTGCATTTCTCTGTGGGTTAATGAGTAGTTAAACTTGGTAAAAACACAATGCTGGCTTGCCAAGGATACAATTCAAACAAAATTTCCAAGAGCATGTAAAAGTAGATATTTATCTCTCTAATCAATAAAAGTGGAATCATAAGTTCTTTGTGCTTTTTGTGAAATAGCTGGTAGCTTCTATTCAGACAGATTATGCCAATTTGGATGTGATACTCCACAAAAAGGGTTCACATTACATTTCAAGAATTAGATTACTGGAGTAAGAGAAACAAAATATTTTGATCATATCTCATCCAGCAAGAATATCTGATCTCCTCCCAAAAAAGCAACAACTCAAAGCTTCAGCAGAATCACATTACTCTGCTCGGGGATATTGGAGAGGCAGCTTCCATTACAAGTGTCTGCACTGCCTAATTAGCCAGTGGGCTTTGGGGCACAGTCGCCTCAGAATACCCACTTTTGTCTTTGGCACTTGGAAATGAAACTTTGTAAGAGAACACTGGGCCCTTGGGAATGAGCATGCAATTTGCAGAATGCAGCTGAGACCTCCTGCTTGCTCGGTAATGGAGCAGGCAGGCAGAGCAGTGCTGAATCTGGGAGAACTTTCTTAGAGGGTGACAAAGCGGGGAGAGAGGCTCCTCTCCACTCTTCCCCGAGTTGAGAAAGATGTCTCAGGATTGCAGACTTCATTATTCCTTCTGAGAAGGAGCTGGTGGAGGTGACTGATGACAAGTGTGACAGATGTGATTGGGAACATCGGATGTGACCCGGGCTGTGCTGCCCTGCTCTCAACAACAATGCAGTCAGAGGAGACTTTCGCTCCGAGCCTTTGCTAATACTTCATAATAAAAAGAAATTCCATGCTGAAAAAAAGGAATCAAAAGCTCAGCCTTAACCTTGAGGTGGTTTCATCATCTGAAGCAGCTGACATATTGCCTCACTGGATCACACACACACACTCACATCCCCAAAAAAAAGATATGGCAACAGTGATAGATGTCCTGAAGCAAGAGTTTCAGTTTATAATGACTCATGTAGCAACTGCATTCTCAGAAATTTAGTACAGTGTAAATGATATGACTGCTTTGCCAGAGTGGGGTGTAAGCTCAGATGAAACATCCAAGAGAATAATCCTATTATGGCCTGGCAGCTGGGTAACTGTGAGAAAAGAAACAAGTTGTTTATACATCTGAGTCATCATCTACTGAACTGAATTATTTGAATGTGAGGGCTCTCTGAGACCTTTCATTAATGAACATGTGGGAAAAACATGCCTGGTGTTAGTCCATAAAGACAGGTGGGGCAAAAAATTGGCTGCAGAAAAAACCCAAATTATATGTAATAATATTAAATAACAAGGAGGAAGATTTTGGTATTAAATACAAATCTGGAGGGAAAAATGTTCCAAAGAAAGTAAAAATTTTGTTCAGGCATTTACCCCTCTGTCTAGTTGATCTTCATCTATTGAAAGGATGAAAGGTTGCAAGTGAGAACTACCATAATGAGATATTTTACTGGACACATTTACCCATTAGACAAAACCAGAATCTTTGCCACCAATAAGAGTTCTGATTGTTCCATTTAAGCCAGACAATTTTCGGCCAGGCTTTTTTGTCATCAGTCCAGTCTGTTCTCACTGGTATCTGAAATTTGTATCAAATGCTGGAGGCTGGAATGTCCCAAATCATTAATTTTGGGCAGCTGTTAAAGAAGTGCAAGCCCAGGTCAGGCACTTGCTCTTTGCCCACATGGGTGTTTGGCTACATTGAGCCTCCATAACAAAAGACACAACCCCATTCAATCCAACTCTGAACAACTGAACACACAAGCACCCAAATCACATTGAAATTGATAAAGTTAACCATATTCCTGCAGGTTTTGCTGAACAGGTGCTTCAAGGAAATATTCTGAAAAGTACAATTTATTCATAGTTGTGGCTATAAAATTAGGAGATGTCAACACTTATGTCACACTTCCAAGTTATTGACTTTTACCTTTCCTAGCAATAGGAAAGAATTTGTAGTAGGTGCCAAATTGGGCCAGCACCAACGATAATCAGTTAAAAAGCAAAATATATTTGGCACCAGATAACAACAAGGTTCACCACTACTACACCTAATGAATAACACTGTTTGTTTCTTGTGTGCTGGCAGCTGTCATTTTGAAGCAGATAAGACAAACCTTGCTTTGCATGTTCTTCTGGAGATTACAGAACACTACTCAATTCAACTGCTGCAGACAAAATTTTGGGGATGCCATTACCCTGCTGGCAATGCACAGTTCTGCTCTATCAGAGGGCCCAGGCACACTGTGACAGCATCATGGAGCCACTAAAGATGCAAAAGACCTCCAAGATCATCAAGTCCAGCCTTCGAGAAAACACCACTGAGCCCACTAAACCGTATTGCAAAGTACCACTTCTGCTCATTTTTGAACACTTCAGTGACTCCACCAGCCTGTTCCCTCTCCCCCTCACAACTGATTTGAGCTCTTCAGCCCTGCCACAACAAAATTAGAGTGTGAGAAAAGGGTCAATAACAGGAAATGGTCAGAAGGACATAAGACATGAAAAAAAAAGTACAGAAGGATGCAGTAATAGGTGCCTCCCCAGAGTGGGCAGATTTGCTCATGATCAGGGTTTCTCCCAGCTGACCTACTTCACCTTGAAGCAGCCAACATTTCTGGGCTGTGTAATTCATTTCTCACATAGAGAAACACTATTCTTCAATAAAAATTAAAAAAAAAAAAATCCAAGCTCTATACATTTGTGTCTCAGCTTCATCACTCACATTCCAACTCGCCTTCCCTCTGTGATAAACAACAAATCTCTGTGCATTTACAGACTAGTAGCTGGTAGCTATGAATTTTAGCAGTTTGCTGTCTTTTTAGGTGTTTGGTCTTTTATAGGGGACAGCTACCAGGGGGGAATATTTTGTGGTGAAATTGGTGCACATACATCACTTGGTCAACACTCTGCCATAATGAGCTCTGTGTTGTTTCACTCCACGCAGGTGTCATCGCACAAAGGTGATAACACCACAGTTAATTTTTCATCTGGTTTCCAACAATCCCACTTACCCAACGTTTTTATTAATCAGCCTATTCCATACTGATGCTGAAGCTATTAAATGCACACATTTCAGTCTTGGAGGAAAGCTGTAGTAATCTTACTATGCTTGAGCATGTTTTGAGACAAGTGACACTGGGCCAGGAGTTTTAATTGCCTTGAGTTGGTGAGAATCAGATATAGCCAAACACTGTCACACTATAAATGGAAGTGTAATGGGTATCTGAGATAAACAGAAGCACAAACAACTCAACTGCAAATGAGCAAAATCTGTTCACAAGGCAGTCTTATGAAATAATTGAGCACTTCTGTGCATTATGTTTTTGCTTGGACTATTACCAGTCAGGTGCATCAGACATTATTGCAAATTACAAACCTGGTTTCTCATGTACTGTGGAAAAATTTGCCCTGAAAACAAAAGGCCACCTCAACCAGATTCCAGCTCTTGTTCTCAGATTGCTCCAACTTGTTCTAGAACTCTCTCCCTGCATTTCACCCCTGCTTCCAGCCCTTGGCTTTGACAAGAGTTTAATGTTTGTTAATAATAAGACTCCTTATCCATAATGCTGGCCACAGTGAGGAATTTTGGGCTCTGTACAACCACTCCAGTGTCCCTGATGCTGCAATGTTCCAGAGCTGGCCTGCCTCCATAGGGACCTTGGCTTCCCTCTCAAATGATTTTCCCATAAAGTCATGGCTCTCGCTGATCACTCCTGACCAATAGATTCCAGCACTCTAAGGTTCTTACTTCCCATTCTTAGCAGGAATTGGAAAATATTCATTTCTGCCAGTTGACATGCCAACAAACATCCCAACTGTGGGTCATTGACTCAAGCATTGTCCCCCTTTCCTGCAACCACGCTGCTCTGAACCAGCTGGGCCTCCCAGCCACCCTCCCCTCCAAACAATAATTAAGACCAAGGAAATCAAAAATCTCAAAGTTAACCCCTTCACCGATTCAATCCTACAGAAATGTAAACTTGAAAAATACATAGTAGCTCTCTAGCAACTTTAAACATCTGTATTGTCAGGATAACAGCAAGTTATCCTGACAATAATAACATGGCAGCAGCAAGTTTGGCCTGTGATTTATGCCAGTAAAGCATAGATTCATATTCTCATAACAAGAAATTTCACTGTGAAGAAGATTGTTCATTTGTTACAAAATTATCTTCATAATATAATAATTTAATACCTCCCTACTGGCAACAGATCCAAATATTCAGGTTATTCTTAGAACCAACATTTTTAAAGTAATTTTTTTTTATTATAGCTATTTATGTGGCTGCCACAGCATAGCATTAGACTATTTGGTCCCTGAAGAACTAATTCTAAAACATATTTTTGGCACAGCAGGCTATGCTTTATGGATTGGAAATTTAGGAAGATACTGAAGATTAACCAAGGAATGAGCACAAGACCTGGCAATCATACTTTCCACCCCAGTTCAAGCCCAGAATCTGTTATTTAGATGCCTGAAAAACCCAAAAAACCAACCCACACTGCAGTGGGCACCACCCTCACAGGATGCTCTCACAAACCAAGCAGGCCCCTGCTCAAATGTCTGGTGTGGGTGAGCTATCTAAAGCTGCAGCACAGCATATGAGTACCACACACTATCATATGCTTGGAAGTGCATGACATCTGCTCAAAAATGAGACTTTACTCCCCTACCAGGAGGTGCGTTCAGCCAGAAAGGAACCCCCATCACACAGCCTGACACACACATGCCACCTTGATACAGGAGGCATTCATAAGATGCCCACATCCAGAGGAGATGCTGACATTTCAGTCCCAAGAGATGACCTGCAGACACTTGGGGAATCTCCAAGCAACCCCTTGGATAGGAGGAGCAGAGAGCAAGACAGCCAGGTCATTTTAATGACACAGAAGGTCAGCAGCCCTGATTTAAGCAGCATTTAATAAAAATGCATTGCATTAAAGACCTGATAAGCTGAGAAAATTAATAGAACGCAGCTGAAATTCATTAGTTATTTATCATTTTTATCATTCCTCTCATTTTAAATGAATAAGTTACTACACAGTTTGAACAAAACTGCTTAGGAAAACCATACATCAACTGCAGAGCCTAAGATGGCCACCTGCTCAGCTAAAATTATAGCATCAATACATTAAATAATCTTTCTTCTCTAGATGTATATATATCTACACCTTTTTTAGCTTTGGTATTTTGGATGAAATGTTCAACCACTACTTGTAACTACAGGATACGATCAAGAGGTGGCAGCAGAATTGCCAAGAATTCCTCTCCAGACATACTTTTTGTGTACTTCATTCTAGAAGCAGACCATTTCCTTGACATGCCCCATAGAGGAGCAGTTCTCAACTCTCATTATAAACTTGGATTTTTAATCACTTCTTCTTACAAGTTTCGTGCATGGAAGAACACATGTTCATATATATACTGCACTATATTGCCAAGTAGGCAACGTAAGAAATGTTCTTAAACTTGACTGTGTTTATACTTTCAGTTTTTCTGGGATCAGCTGACTGTGCAGTCACTACTACCAGCTAATTTAAACAACTTAAACTGACAGAACATGTTACAGCAATTCCATGTTGCACCGTGACACGTGTACAAGAATTAGCATCACAGCCAGAGTGTTACAGCTGAAACATAAAAAAGGAGCACAGGAATAAATCACTAATTTTCAGGATGTTCTTGTTTGTGACTACAGATACATAATTCTAGGATGATTCTGTTCCAGTCAACAGAACTTCAGCATTTAAAGAGAAATTTTTTGTCTTTTAAAGACAAATTTTAATGCACAAATGTGTCAATCAACACAAGATTGCATGAGGTGCCCTGCCTCCTACTGTCATTCTCTGCATGTGACCAACAATAGAAATTGGAAAAAGTCCAGCAGCTGTGTTTAAGTGTCTGCAGTTTTGCACAGATGCCCAGTAACATTCTGGTCAGCACTTGTACCATACATAGCACATGGGAAAGCATGGACAAGCACAATGGGTAGAAAAATAAAGGGCATGTCAAAATAGCAGCTAGTCTGCAAAATTAACTAGATTAATTTTTAAATCTTGACCTATACCCTTCCTGCATATGCAAAATAATGAATTTTTCATTGCATAGAGAAATCTTCATTGCCTGTACTTCCCATGGAATTCAAGCAACATTGAGGAAACAAAAGGCAGGCCACAGTTATTGATGTGCAGCTGCTCCATACTTTGCTTTCTCTTCAGCGCTCAATACGTGGCCTGCTGACTAACTGCACACTCTGCAGAAAGGGCAATCAGAAAATCAGTGCATGGGCTCATCACAGGCACTCATTTGGGCTGTATTCCCTTGTTCCCATATTTTTCCAGAGCAGCTTCACTGCATTCTGTAAGGAGAAGCAGAATTAAGACAGGAGCTGTTCCTCCTGACTGGAGAAGTGCAACTTCCCCACCTTGGGCTACATGGGCAAAGCTGGGGGCTCTCTGAACCCAGAGCTCCAGAGCAGGTGGAACCACAGCTCCCAGTTAGTCCTTTGATAGAACCACTATTCCCAGTTGGTCCCTTGTCACACCCACCAAGAGTGGTGGAGGACACTCCTTGCTCTCAATGCAGTGATGGCAAACATCTCCTCGGGGTAGGGGACAAGCAAGATAGCGGCACTGCCTGGGACATGTAGAAAATGCAGAACCGCCAGTTTTTGGAAGTAAAATAAATAATGATTCTTTCTGTCAAGATGTCAAAACACAAATCCTTATGCATTCTGTGGGGAATTTACTCAAAAAAACCTGAAGTTCTAGGATACTCATAGATCACGTACATTTGTTAATGCTGTTCAAATAAAAGCCTTGTTTTAAGGGAAAAATAATTGTACTTATGTTGACGTTTTTCATAGTTAAAACCAGTGGCACTGCTGGAAGATGTATAAAATACAAAGCACATTGCACAACTCCTTTTTCAGTTAATTATGCTGTAATTTGATGCATCATTGTGGGGTTATTTCCCCCCTCTTACTGAGCCTTCAGCCAACTCTGAAAATGCTTTTGTAGAGTAAATTGAAACCAATACTGGAAGCTGTTTCACACTTAGGAATTAGGTCCTTTATGATGAAATGATACACTTCATGATAAACCTGATATCACACTGATGCTGCTGGAACAGAACCCCCTAAGTTGCTGACCAGACACATCAATCCCTTCAATTTTAGAACAATGGTTTTTTAACTCATTTATGACCTTACATATCTGAAGTAGGGAAAAAAAAACCATCACAAACTACAGTGTAGCAAACTATGAAAGAAAACACCAATATTTTGTGGTTTAAAACTGAAGTACAAAAGTAGTTAAAATGACAGCGCAGCTTAAATATCCCGCTCTCTTGCTAAAAATTTTGATTTTGCTGTTGTAGCCAGCCATAGCAAAATCACCTGAGCTCCTGGGGATCACTGGCATGAGTGCAGAAACAAAACCCTCACATGCTGCACAAATCCCCATCACCCGGGGCTTTTACCACCGGCAGCCTTGGCATTGCTCAGCACCCCACTGCTCCTGCCATCCTTCGCACGCAGTTATCGCCGTAGGACCCGCCGTCATTTAGATGGAGAACATGAATTTGCATCAGAACAGAAAAAGGCCTTTTGGCCCCAAATCCGCACTTTCTGAGTACTTTTCTCAACATAGAGACTGACACAAAAAAAAACCACAACCCTCCTTTTTGAACTGGACCCCAAGCTAAACCAGTAAGACAAAATAACAAACCACACGCCATAGGGAAGCCAGGTAAGAGGGGAAATGGGGCCTCTCCCTCTCACAGACTGCTGACTTTCAGGCAGACAAAAATATCCATAAAACAATTCAATTAAAATGATTCAGCAGGCCAACTTCAGCTCTCCTTACCAACAGACTACTGTAATGCCACTGAAATTAAGATAATTATTCTGCATTATTATTTTGCATGAGTGCCAGGGGCAGGAGGATTTGCCTGGTAAATGACCTACAAGTCTTTAAATCACCATATAATAGAAATAGCTCCCTAAAAATTACTCATTCAGTGTTTAAGTTCCATATATTAATGTATATCTTGTGCCTTCATCTATATTCAATGTAAACTCATTTGTAGAATAAGAAAAACCAGCAATGAATTATGGAGGGCTTGGTAAGGATTGAAAGATAATAACAAATTCAGATGACTCCCCTTATTTTAATAGCAGAATTAGAATGTACAGATCAGGGAGAAGAAGTCCCTTCAAATAGGAAAAACACAAAAGCCAGAAGTGAAATGACAATCCTAAACCAGTTGTTTCAGTGTCTGCAGTGAAGGGTGATGGGCCAGACAAATCTGATTCATAGCAAGGAGCAGGATTTAGTTGTACAGTAGCAGATAAGAGTGGAGATGAGGGATGGCAAGCTTTCGTAGAGTTGTGGTGACTAAGAAAAAATATGTACCAGGGACTGGACAGATAAAATATAGCTGGTGATATAAACCAGAACAGTATGTCAGTATTTCCACTGGTAAACTCAAATATTATACATCCCCCACATCTGCATTGCAGCCTGGAAAGAATTTATCAGTATTTATGTTAATCAAATATTTTAAATCCAATATATTAAAAATTATTATATATTAAAAATAACGAGTCACTATTCTCTCATTCTTTGTTTATGCTGTAACACAACAGCTGTGATAACATATTTTCAGTTATCTGATGCATCCACAAACCACAGTCTCTACGAACACAACAAATTAAAAATGAAAATAAATAAATAACTGCATTACATTAACAAATTAGAGAAGCCATGCTCAATAGAAGAGAAACCTCTGAAGTGATGAACTACTGATAAAGTGTCCAGTCCAAACCTTGTGCAGTGCACAGACCTTGGCAGGTCACCAAAAGGTGAGAGGTGAACAGGTTTCACCAAAAATACTCAGCCTTCTCAGGCACCTACATCTGGTGCTCTCTGCAGGTGGCCCAAACTCCATCCCAGCCACTGCACCTGGAATTTTATCTTGGCTGGCTCCAGCTGCCAGGGAGGGTAAGTCAAATGGAAACACAAGATCCAGAGGCTGAAGTGGAGTTTACCCATCTGAATAGAGCAGCAAGGTAGCCCCTGCACTGATGCCCATCTTTTCAAAGATACAGGAAGGAAGGCTTGGTTTCTGGCATACCAATTTCCTAAAACATCCATGCCATTCTCACCCTGTGCCCAGGCAGCACCTGAATTACCCCTCCTCACACTGTCCCTCTGAGTCACATTGACTTTAAGAAAGACAAGACTTCAGTAAATCTAAAATCAGCAAACTGTGAGCCTAATCCTACACAGCCAACAAGGAAGAGAACACACCAATAGTGTCTCTGAAATTTCACATACAGACTGAAACACTTCTACCCTCCAGCAAGAAGCTGGTCCTGCTGCTCCCTGCACATGCTGCAGATCCAAGTAACTCTGCAAAGGTAATCTTGAACAGACCCCATTAGAGTAAACCCCAGCAAGAGGTGAAAATCTATAATTAATGATCACTGTCAATTTAGCATCTCCCATGAGCGACTCCAGAAAGCTGAAGTCTTGACATTTTGAGAGTTATCATAATTAATTTAATTAGTTGAAAAATGGTTATTCTCAGTATAACGGCCACTCTAACTGTTCCTAAAGTCCCAAGGACACCAGGATTTAAGAGCATTCAGAAGGACTTACCTGTTGAGAGACTGATGCACTCCATGAAGTGGAGGATATGACAGATAAGGTGCAGGGAATAAAAGGCTATCAGAAGGATTATAAACAGACACACAATCCTAATGTTTCATAATAATTAAGCAGCCTGAAACAGTTATCCCAGCCGCTACTCTACGTGTGTGATTGATGCAGACTTTTCCAGATTTAAAAACTACAGTGTAAATGATTATGCCATAGCAATTCCAGAAAAGGACTGGTCTTCTTTTCCCATTAAATTAAGATTCAAAGAGAATGTACTGGAGAGAAAGCCACCCCACAACTCAATCAGTTCTTTAAATAGATAACACAGGACACAGGAATTATTCAGGGTTTTAATGAGACTTAGTGGAAAAAGCAACAACAAAAATCCTGAGGCAAAACCTCCCCAATTAGGAGACTTTTTATCTCGCTTTATGTTTAGCTTAGAAACCTTAGCATCCCTGCAGTCTACAAGCAAAAAAATTCTTTACATAGCAGGTTTCAAAGATTGCCTAACAATCAATATTTGGGAAGAGCTACATGAGAAATTTCCCCTGTGATTTGGCAATGACTCCGATTCCCCAAGGTCTGTGTTACTGACATTGCTGCAAATGTAGTGCAAGCAATGAAAAATGGAAGCTGCACATACTGTGCTTTCCCTGTTGCCTTTACTCAAGTCATAACTCACTCTTGCATATACTGTAATTTAACCTGTGGAGATCCCAGAGGGGGCTGTACAAACACCGTGTGGAAACTTAACCCCATCATTAAAACAGTATCACAGATTTTGCTAATTATTGAGTGTTTTCCAGTAGATCACTCAGCTGAACTTTCTTGCATTAAGCAGAGCTTCATCCAATTCATAAATTGATTTTTCATATTAGGCAAATCCCCACGGTACTTTGGCACCTAAAATCAGCCAGGAGCTGAGAAATTAAAGCCATGTATGTCAAATAGCATGTCCCTTAAGGTGTCACAAGTCACTATATAAATAAACAAGATACACGACTACTGGTTTTAAATTTGGAGCTGGGCATCTGCTGAAGTTACCCTTGGAGGAAAAGCTCGATCTTTGGGCAAAGACTGTACTCTGTCTCACAAACACCCAGCTGAAGTCTGGCACCCCTTCAGACCTGATACCCTCCACTCAAATTGTTAGCAGGTATTAGCTGTCACGTTCCATTAGCCCCTCATCATGCTATCTTGCATCATGCCAGCATATAATGTGATTTAATGGGACATGACGTGACATATGTGAGGTGACGTGATGTGATGTGACAGCTACCGTTTAAAGGGGAACACACCTATTTTTGAATTAGATGTCCATTATCAATTGAAGCTGCTCTGGTGATGGTCAGAAATTTATATGTCAAGCCCAAGTAAACTAACCAGCATGTGTTGCCTGCGCTACTGAACTGATGAGCTGGGAATCCGCCAGCCACCCAAATTATCCTTGGGTAATTTGACAGATCTGTAATATAAGCTCTGTGTATCAGTTCCATGTCATATTTGCTCAGTACTACTGAAAGCATGTTTTTGCCATTTTTCTCCTTCATCCATCATAATTAAAATCACCTAAAACGGTGATTTCCAAGCTGTAACTTTGGTTCTGTTATTATCAGCTGCTGTGCGCAGTACGTGAGAGAAAAAGAGGACAAAGAATATTGTGCTGTAGCTGCAGTGAACAAAGTGCTGAGAGCATGGCAAAAATGGTCATTTAACTGACCAGATACAATGTGGAGCTAATACTAAAGTTAGGAAGAGCAGCACACACCGTGAGCAATAAAACCTTTTTGCATTCACTCCTGCGCAATGATTTTTTCTCCCTCAGTAAAGACATTAAGTGCTCGATGCTTAAAACCAAAAAAGATTTGCATAGGTGCAATGAGATTGTCATAAATCTGTTGTAGGCAACAGGCTATGGAATGTATGCATAATTCAGAAGGAGAGAGAGCCTGCAGATGAGTTCGGCGTACGAGCGAAATTCAGACGCTGTGGTGCGGCAGCTTTACAACGCATAAGGAACACACATTATCCTTATGCAGATTAAAGTATTGATTCTTCATCATTCTATAGCTCAGCCATTAATATTCATGCAAACCCTCGGGGCTGGTCACCTTGCAGGGAGGCACAGAGCGGTGCAGGATCAGCCCCGTTTTCCGCCGGCGCCTCAGCTCTGGAGAGAGCTCTCTGTGCATCACCGTAACATGGCTTCCCTTCCCGGGAGTGATATCCCTCCTCTTGCTGCTCAGTTGACTGTTTCTGATGATCTTGCTGCTGCTGCAAAAAAGGGTAAAGCTGCTGCCTCTAGATTTCCCGATGCAAAAATTGCACTTCAAGGCCGGATGGCAGCTTGAAGGTCACACACGCTGACGCCTCGCATGCCAGAGACAGGAAGCCTAATTTTAGCCCACAAGAAAGCTAGAGTGCTGATTAGAAAAAATGAGATTCTATAATGCTTCAAAAGCTTTACAGGGGAAAATTATTCTTAGCACAAGATATCCCATCATACCTATGGGATGCAATGCTTCAAGGATGTAGAAAGAAAAGGTTTCCATAATAAGTGGTGGAAATGAATGAAAAGTAATTACACAATTGTCTAAAGCAGTGAATGTTGAAAGAGAGTGTGGATATAATAGGATTATATAGTGATTCTTTACCTTATGATCATCCAGCATCATAGGATAATAGAGAAATAAGTAGCAGGCTGTGGATTAAAGGCGCTGGAAATATTTATAGTTGTATTTCCTGGCATAGCAGTTTCTACAAAAACCTGCAACATGAACTGTAGACTGTGCCACCTTTTCCTCCACAAAACACTCCCAGATTTAGTATGAAGGCTCCCACACAGGTCTGTCTTATCAGAGAGCCTGGTCTCACCCGAGTGGCCAAGCAGGAGCAGACAGTCTGTGTGGTATCTGCCCCTGATATTCTGCCAAGTGCCAATGGTTGTTCCATGAATTGGAGCCTGGTGCCTTAAGAAAGGGAAGCTATGTTGCTAGGAGAGGTTGTTTCACAGCCAGCTCCATTCATGATCACACATATTTTCCCTTTCTCCTCTTTGTAGCCCATATCATTCTTGCAGAATATATTGCACTCACTTGCAGAGAAAAACAGCTCTCTCCCTGCACTCATTTCTAAAATGCTGCTTAAAAGCATTTAGTGACCAGAAGAGATGGGCAGATAGAGAAGGGCCGTGACCAGCTCCCTAAACACCACTTGCAGCTACTGCTGAGAACCACACCAGGAATCTCCAGCTGGGCAAACTCCTGGAAGAGCTCAACAGGAATTCTGTGGTTCCATGACCAGCTCTGCTGTCACACACTGGTTACACCCAGTGTGCCACTAATGCACTGCACATGGTGACCATGACAGAGAAATGCTGTGCCTTCCACATCCTTTGTTTCAGTAATAAAGCAGCTTTGGGGAAGCTTTTGGGAAAGATTTATTTGGAATTTTCACTTTCCTGATCACAGTTACATATATTGCTTAACAGTCACACAGTCCTCACTGTAATTTTCAAGTTCTCAAATGGTTGCAACAATCATTTCTGAACTTCATACAACGCAATTACAAAACAAGCATAACCAGTTCATAAAACATGCCACAAAGATTATTACCAACATTTCTGCTCCCCCAGACTTTTTGTCCATGTCAATTCATAAGAATAAAGTTGACTTCTGAATTTACTTTTGTAAGCATTTCATAATGCATTTCTCCTAAAGCTTTTCAATAAAAAAATTAAAATAAATGTGCCAGAACAGGAAGCAGTAAAGTTAAAGGGAGCAGTGCCCATTCAAAAGTTTCAATCAAATTCTCCTATAGGCACCTGGCACATCTGATATGGTGAAATTTATTTGCTTGCATGTACCTATTGATGGAGACTTGACAGATTATTGGCATAAATTGCTGGATTATTAATCTACAGTGCATTTTTCCTACTTATTTTCAGGATAATTTTGAACTAAATGCTTTACTTCATTCTGTATAGAGAATTCTGTCCCTTTACTTCATTCTGTATAGAGTTCTTGAAAAAGCACTGCAAACAAGTAGGAACTGCAAAGGAAAACCAGGGTTGAGTTGTTTGGGGTTATATTCCTGTATTTTGCACTTTCAGGCACAGTGTTTATTTAATTATAATGATATATTTACCACTGGGGAGTTTCTGTTCCCATCCAGATTTAAAAGTTCAAATCAAGGTCAGAAATTTCATTTTAGACTCAAACTTCAGATTCCAAGTCTGACCTGGTTTTTTATTTTCAAACACACACAGAGTACACAATTCCTCAAATTCAGGTAAACTTGAAAAGCAATTGAGAACATAAAAACAGCCATACTGAGCCCAGAAACCCCTCTTGCACTGTATTACATTTCCAACAACAGCCATAAGTGGATAGGTAGGGAAAAGTATAAAAAGCAGGAAAAGTATGAATCATTATTTCCCCAAATATTCACTCAGATTTCACTTATTCTCAACTTAGGGACTCCCTGAACCAGACACAATAACCATGTGTTCAGCTAAACCTCAGTGAATTCCTCCTCCATGAACTTGACCATTCTCCCCTTAGACCAATAGAGAATTTTAGCACCCATCAATCTTTTGGCAAGATCACCTAGCCAACACATGAGATCTGTGTCTTTTTATTTCTTTTAAATCTGGCTCCTGCTACCTTCATTTGATTTCCCCTGGCTCTTGGACAAGATACTGTGATGAGAATGTGAACAACTGAGCCTTATCAGCACTTTATGATTTTATAGACTGCTATCACAGTCTCCATCAGCCCTCTCTTTTCCAGACTGAAAGATCCTCATTTATTTAATCATCCCTAATACAGAAGCTCTTCCATTCTTTGCTTATCTTTTAGACCTTTCATGGAGCCCTCCTCAGTTCTACTGCAACCTTTTGGAGACTGGGGAGGAGGGAGGTCTTTAGGGCTGGCAAAAACTTCTCAGTGTCTAGTTGGAGGCAGATCATGAATTTTCACAATAATTATATTCTTCATTTCTTTTTTATTATTATTTTTCTAATTATTTCTAACATTTGATTTGTTATCTAGCCATTACTGAGCAGTGAACTGACTCAGGGACTTAGCTACTGTCAGTGGAATATCTTACCCCAGTAGAGGATAACATCACACAACATCATCATAGATCTAGGCAGTATGGAATTTTTTTTCCTCATGTGCACCACCTGACATTTACCTACACTGAATTTATCTGCTATTTTATTCTGCAGACACTCACGCTATCTGTTTTTCATTTGTCAAGCAAAACAAGGCAGATTATCTGTGTGTACATCAGCATCCTCTGGACACGTTTTTAGAGTGGGCTACTTGTCCCATCAACTTTGAATGATAGAAATTGCTCCTGCATGTGTTAAGGTATTTGCCCCATCTGTCCAAAGAGGTCACAGCATGGATTTATTCCAGTTTAATTCATAAAAATAATATCTTGCTGGAGGGTTCACTGTGCTAAGTCCCCACTTCTTAGACCTCAGAATACATGCACACAAAGCTGCTCAGACAATCTCAGACATGTTTTTAGCTGAATATTGAAATAAAGACACTTTGCAGAAATTTCTAAACATTCAGCAAACCTCAGGCATAATCCTGGAGGACTCTTGCCTGTGCCTCCCAGCTCAAAGACTGGTTTTAAGCTCCTGGTTGCTCCCAGGTCAGCAGTGCTGTGGTATTCCCTGGACTTCCCAGCCCAAGCCCCTCTGGAGACAGTTTCTAGGTAAAGGTCTTGGTGCAGCCTCTTTGGGTCCTGGAAACTCTGACAGCTGAACAAAAAAGCTGCCAAATGTTTCCAGTTATTTTTATAATTTAAGGAATTGTTTTAGCAAGCTGATCAGTTGCTCTGGTGTTATTTATTAGCAAGCAAACACAACCAATGGGAATTGTGTTACCTTCTGCCCACAGTTACAAGAAATTTCCAAGGTTTGCTGCATATTACCTATTTCCCCTTGGAAAAAATCTGGATTGTCTTTGATAAGGAAAACAAAGCAGGATTTTTACAAAACAAATATTTGCATAATTATACTGTGGGTTTGGTCTTGTTTTCATATTTTCTGGTTTTGCACCCATTTGAGAAGAACTTTTTCACAAATAATTTTTTCAAAACCTCGACCAAGCACAATTTGTTCTTTTAAAGGGAAAAAAATTGTTTAGATTTCTGCCACCTTCAGATGACTTTTCTGTTCAATTTCACAGATGTTAAGGATGTTCATTATTTAACAAATCACATCATCAGGAGGATATCTAAAATCAAATCTATTAAATTGTCAATAGACAGAATTAAGACTTCAGATTTATTTCAGCAGGAAAATAATTTATTTATATGTTCACATTGGCAACTGTTTCTCCAGAGGAAAAAATTACTATCCATATACACCTTCCAAGTCCCTAATGAATTCTTCCATTGCCATGTGAAGACTTTTACACTTGAATAATCAGCTGTTTGATGGCTTACCATTAAAAGTAAATAAATCAACAATTCAAGCATGGTTTAGATTCCCATGCAGGGGAGTGGCAGAAAAATGAAACAAACAAACAAAAATCACAATTCTAAATATTTCTAGAACATATTTTCATCTAAAACTAAGTAGCATTTATTGATGAAAAAGCTTCAGCTATATTGGAAATTCAAAACATCTGTTTTCAGAGCAGAAAACCCCAAACTGCTAAACTTCTCAATTCTTATAGAGACCTTTTCTCACAGATCTGTGCCTTGTACTCTAATTCCTGGAAATGATCTTTACTCTCACTGATCTAAAAGGGCAACTTGAATGATGAAGCATTGCAGTAGAGGTCTATTGCATTTCAAATTTTAGATCCCCAAAAAAAGTGAAAAATTTTTGGCAGCATCATGAAAATATCTGTTCCTCCTAAAATAGAAACAACAGAATATGCTTCAGTGACTCTTTGACTACACAAATCAGTAATTGCAAATATCAGATGATTGTTCTTTTAGTACAGGAAAGAATCTCAATAGTTTTATAACAGAATAATTCCTGTGTGATTTTTTTTTTAGAAGACAAAATATAATCATTTTAACCCAAGGATTAAAGTGCCTTTCTCCTTCAATTATATAAATCCTACACCAGATTAGAAGACAAAATCATATTTCTGTCTACATTACAACCTGAAATGAAACAGGTTTTTTGCTATATTGACAGAAATATTTATCTCCAGGGGCCTGCATCTGCTCTTACTGAAGTTAATGCAAAAAATCTAATTGGTTTCAATGGCAGCAGGAAACGTTCTGAGGCTCCATTCATGTGCCTTTCTGAAGAAAACACAAGGAGAACTTTTGTGGCCATTATCCCCTCCCTCTTTTATCATTTATCCTTTCTTTTCCTTTTGCCCACATTTCAAAATTTTAACAGTCAGACATAATTGCTGGGGCTTAGAAAGAAACTGCCATGTGGGAAATGTATTTCTTGGGCACCTTTGAATTATTTTAAACTGCCACCTCTCGGAGACTGCTGGCTGGCAAGACTCCTGCTCTGTTCCACAGTGTCAAATTCTATGTTGGATACTGCCCATTTTTTGGAAAGATGTACAGAATTATACTTGTGCTTTGCATTAAAATATAGCTAATTTTTTTTATACACAAAGTGTTAGATTCACAGGGTGCTGTTTTCATGAAGGAAACAAGGGAAGGAAAAACATGGAAAAGGCAAAAATGTTTTAGGCACATTAAGTGAAAAACATAAAAATATCCTGCTTCCATCTAATTTTTTTTTTTCCTACAGGGATGCTTTTAATTGTTGGTTGGGTGGGTTTTTTACCAGTATACTTGAAATAGAGCAGACAAGGGCCCATGGCCAGACAGTAATGGGAAAGCTAAGACACTGTTACTGGAATGGGCCGGGTTGGAAGATATCTTAAACACCATCTATTCCCAAACCCCTGCCATGGGCAGGATCACCAGCCACTATCCCAGGGCGCTCAGAGCCCCATCCAGCCTGGCCAGGAACATTTGCAGGGATGGCACAGCCGTATCTTCTCTGGGCAGCCTCTGCTCTCACAGGAAAGAATTTCTCCCTAACGCCTCCTTCCCAAACACAGTGACAGAAAAGGTCAGAACTCACACTGCTCACATTAATATTGCAAATCCACCTCTACAGAAATGGGAAACAAATTGAAATTAATTCATTGTTTGCTGGTTTCCATATCCTCGAGTCTTCTGAGCAATCAAATCTAAAACTAGTACAAGGTGACTACTCAAGTATCTTTCTAAAAGAAACCAACTGCAGAAGAGTTTTTCCTGATTACTTTGTTCACTCAAACCAAGTGTTTCCACACTGCTAGAAAAAGTATTTCCATAAGTAAAGCCCAGGTGCAATCTAGTCACACACACACTAATAATACACAGCTCTTTCCCCAGGCATACTATTTACATTATGGATTTATTATTGTCTTCTGTTATGTTGACACGAAATAATCTTCCATCTCCTTCTATGTTAAAAGAGTGCAAGCGTCCTTTGCTCAGTAAATAATTCAAAGACATATAAATATTTTAAGAACAATAAGCAGTATATTTTAGAGCAGTGGAAGAGAACTGAAATTAGTTATTTGTAGCTGAGATCTTGATTGCAGCAACATAATTGTTTTTCAGTTTTCATTATCCCACAGTGAACCAAATTTCTCCCTTTACTTTGAGACACTGAATATTTACTTTCATCTGCAAAAGGAATTTTTAATGAAAAAACACAAAAGCGTTCAAGCATGAACTTCCAATGCTTCCAAAATCTCTGTGCTAAACAAAAAGAAATTTACTTATAATAATTTCTTGGTCCTGCATACAAAATTTTAAACCGTGGTATATTAATCTTTTTTCTCAAATACTGTGTTTATGGGTTAGTAGATACAACCTCACAGAATATTTGAATATAATTAACTTGTGAAAAAGTTTCAGTCAAAAGGAGCTTTTCTTGATCACACTGAAATAACAAAGAGGAAAATTTCTTATTCTTTTTATATTCACATAGTAACTATAGTTGAAATGATAAATCAAAACTGACCTACAGTCAAAAGTAATAGAAGTTTAGAAAGCTGAATAATGTGCAGACACAGCAAAAATTCATTTGGGAATCACTTATTGCTAGCTATTTTTCTATGATCTGAGGCTGGCCCTCAGATCTGCAATGCAGATCTCCAAAATCTGGAAGAAGACAGGCTATAAGGCCTGGCAGGAGATCCACATTAATATTGTCAATGTATTCTCATGTCATCTTGTTTCCCTTAAAAGATTAGCACAGAATTTGTGTCTCCCATTCCCTTTTCACTGTCGGATAGGCCTGCCCTAAAACATGTGTAAGAAGCAAATATTAAAACTCTGTGTAGTAGTGAAGTTTCAGGCACAGTTGACTTGGTATTAATTTTAAAATATGAAGGGTGAAAAGTTTCAGGGATGAAAAAAGAAAAAAAGATGTAAAGCTATAGATTGCTTGCAGAACAAGCAGTCACCCATCTCTGAGCAGCCAGCCCCTGTCACTGGATAAGGATATTTTGTGAGGGAGCATTTGGCTGCAGTCCTTCAGCAAGGCTTTGACAGCTGCAAACCCCAGCGCTACAGACAACTCTTCAAACCCTCAGAAATTAACAACTTCAATTTAAATAGCGCTTCTGAAACACACAACAGTGCAAAACCCAGAGAAAAATATCTGTTTGATCAGATATTTTCTATGAAAGTGATTAAAAATATACTTTAGGGGAAGTTTGGCTATTTGTGAAATAGGTAACAGCAAGCATGTCCCATGCTTCAGTAAATTTTAAGTGGGGACCTCATTCCACCTCCATCACACAGCACTGCATGACAAACACAGGGCTCAGAGAAACTTTGTCAAATGGAAAAGAAATATTTTGAGGAAGAGAGAAGACCAGGAGTATGAAAGCCAGGGACTGACCTCACCCAGTCTCTTTTACAAAGTAACACATCCTTTTCGAAATCTTTGTCCATTTAAAACAAGGAGATTTTGTAAGTTTTGGGTTAAGTCCCTTTTTCTTCATCCTATTGTGCCTTTCCTTAGCTTTGTCCTGAATAGGGCTTGTTATCCTTTGGTTTTTCCCCCTCTTCCTGTTTGTTTTAGAAGCCTGAGGGTTACATAAAATACTCTTTGAAGTCCAACAGAAATTTAGTAGCTGCCCTTGTGACCTTGATAAAGATCAAGGATAGACTTGACTTAACACTGCTAAAAGGCAGTAGCAAAAAAAAATTGGAAATATCCCATTAGAAAATACAGGAGAAATAACCCCTTCAGCCCTCAGCAATATCAGTGACACATTTGCATACTCCCAAACATGGAAAACAATTTCAGTACTGCAACTACCTTTTCAAACATATTTCTAATTTTTCAAGAGAGCAGGTTGTAAATGCAAGTGCTTATTTAATTCTCTAATGCACCTTTTGTCATAGGCATTTTGTTGTGCTTTATTTTCAGATCCAGACAGAAGTATTGGAAAATACCTAACCAGAATTCCTCCAGCTCCAGACACCTAAGGCAATACCAATATTTTCCCCTCATGCAACAACTTCACAGACCTTTTACCTGGAGACCTGCAGGACCAGGTGAGGCTTTTTTTAGATTTGGACCAAGTTTCCAACCTAAATCCCTGGCAATCTCTACCTCGGCATTTTGGGAGATACATGATGTTTCAGATGAGTTTCATTATGACCAGAGTGATCAGTGAGGGCCATTGCACACACCACAGTGAAGTATTTTGAGAAAGGTCAATCTAGGCACTTTAAGAAATTAGTATAACCATGGATTTTGTTTAGATTACTTTATGAGTAAAAACATGATAACAAGACATCCTAATTGACTATATCCCATGGACTTTAAAAGTGTCAGAGCAATTTAGCCTTTAAAGCACTACATAAAATATTTTATCACATCTCTGCCTCAGTAACTTTAATAAACTACACAGCCTTCAGGGACCAGGCTCCTTATAAATTAACTGCCTTCAACTTGCTGCACAAGGGTCTTTATCTGTTGTCAGCTTAATTATGTGTTTAATTTTATTTTTAACATTTTTTTTTAAATGACCCACACCAAGAGAAACCTAGATTGTTTAATTAAACAAATGAATATGGTTATATCTAGCACGATCAAAGCACTAATTTGTCATACTAATGTTTTGTACAAAGCTGATAGTTCCATTGTAGTGCTGATACACTAGTTTAGTCTCAAGTTTATCAGCTCACCTTTCCAGCAGTAATTTAAAGTTTAACTTTGTTCCACCGCCCTCTTACAACTAATTGGCTGTAGCTTTTCCCTGGTGTCTCCACAGAAGCCAGGCTCTAATAAGTTATTAAGCAATAGTTAATGCATTATTGCTTATGCATGTGATCCAAACTCACACTGTGCTCCAGGAGGGCTCACATGAGTGTCTGGGTAGCAGAACACAGCTGCACAAGTTGTTCACTTCAGCTGCAAAGGCCTCAAAGCACTTTAGCCACTTATGTCAAAGGGTAACAGAAATGGGAGAAGAGGCTTTCAGCTCTCTCGGCTGATTTGGCTGCAAGAGGGAGGAAAGAGAGCCAAAGTTTGTCAGCCCAAATCCTCAGAAAACACTCACTTGTAGCAGGAGTCTTCATCTCCCTATATGCTCCCGAAAAGTAGTTTACTTTTCACACTGAAGTATGATTAAATTAGAACAAAATCATTGGAAACCAAAATCATTGGAAACCAGGTTATTCTGCTGCTGTGTGACAATACAGAGCAGCAAGGCTACCATCAGACAATCAGTCTCACTGCGTGAGAAGCTTTGACAGGTGAGATTATCCTCCCTTTCCTTCCCTTCCCAAGCAAACTCTAGATTAGACACCCAATTAAGGAATGAGACCCTGATTTTGATAAAAACAGGAGCTGAAGGCAGGTCTTTCACACTTGAGAAAGGCTCTAAGACTACGTGACTGCATAACAGCTGTGCAGAAGGAAGAACAGTAGTTTTTGGGGGTGGAAACAGGCATTTAGAACCCAAATTCAGCACAGCTTCTCGTTGGTTTCAATGAAAAGACACACTCCCAGGGCACTGAGGAAGGTACTAAGCCCTTTGAGCTGAATTTAAATTACTCATTCCCCACACTTTGAAAAGAGTAAGGAAGAAAAAGGGGAGCAAATGGGATTTTGAGGAGACCCACAGAAGAACTTGAGTGTTTGACATCTAGCGGGAAGGCACCCTGTCTTTCTGGAAGTTGTGTCTCCCTTTGAGGTCTCCATATTCCCACTTTCCCCTAAGAGCAAGAATTCTTCTTCATAGAATTATTAGTGTTTCAGTCTCATGATTTTCAGTCGATATTGTGATTTTTTTTTTTTTTGATATACTGACTCCTGACCCATGCACACCAGGACTGGCAATAAGGTCAGAGCACATTTGCCTGCTTTAATATTAATATCTCTTATAGATAGTTTCCTTTTAGGAAACTGCTTAGAAGTCACAGCCATGCAACACAGTAAAGGGAATCAATTGTTTCACATTTCCTGAAGGCCCACAACAACGCTCCTTCCCCAGCTCACAAAAGTGACAAGGCAGCAGATGTGGGAACATGATGAAGCACTAAGCACTGGCTGTAGGGTCCATTTGGTCAAGGGGCTCCTCAGTTGTCAAAAGCAGAGGAGGGGCAGTGGCTGGGGGTGACAAAGTCCATCCTGTCACAGAGGTGCCAACTATCACAATGGCTAATTTATAATGGGAGGTCACTTCTCTTAGTGTGGATTTAAAGCTCAGGTCAGCAGAAGTCAAATATGTATTTTTTGAAATCTTCAGTGCCAGGATGACACCAGGCAGTAGATGGGAATGGTGCAGGGTGACACAATTTGATTGATGATGGCTCCACAGTGCATATGCAGAGCAACTTCAGCAAGTGATAGAAGGCACCTGGTAAAAGTCCATGGTGAAGGTCAAAGCTGCCAGAACCTTTATATATGTGGGAAGATGCCAGGGAAAGAGCAATAACTTTTAGGAATACTAAAAGAAGTAAAAAGCTGAAAAGTACAATTGCAAGATCTTGTGGAATTTATGGCTTGCTTGGTTAATGTGTCTGGCTGGCTGACTGATAGCTCCATTGTGGCAATAATACAATAGCAGAAAGTGAAGTTCAACTGCCCATCTTTCTAGACAAAATGTAGAACTTTCACTTTGTTCACAGTGCCCTCAGACCAGCAAGGACTGACTTGTTTTCTCAAATGCATTGCAGATGCTCATAAGTTATTACCCAATTACTTTTTTGCCACATGCATCCAAGCAGTTAGTACATGAAATTTAAGACTCACACTTAATGGAAAACTTTGAGAAGGATTTTAGTTAAAATGCTTCTCTATATAAACCCTGGATTCTTCTGTTTTCTTGGGTAAATTTTCTGCAAGTCCTTTGATTTTAGGAATTTCATTTACTTCTCTGTTTTTGTCTTCATCTGAAACCATTATGTTTTACTCATTTTTCTCCACAGAAATTATGTCATCGATGAAGCATGATGGCTTCAAGGCAGAAACAGAGAATAAACATTTAATGTTTTCAAAATTAAAATATAAAAATATTGGTCTAACATAACCAAAATGTGCTAGCTTCATGTTGCAAAGGTAAAAGCAATGAGCTGCCAAAGGGGCCAAATCATCAAATGAAAGCAATAATTGATTTAAAAGGTTCTGTGCTAGTTTTCCCCTAGCTGCAAAACTAGCTGAATTAAAGATATGATTGACAGCTTCTTCTTTTCAAGTTTTCTGAATCATAACTCACTAAGAATGGTTTTCACTTGTTGAAATTATGATGAAGATCATGATTTAAGCCAAAGCTTCCCACACTGAATCTTTGGACTCAGATGTTCCTTTGACTGTTGCGTGAACTCTGCCCAGATCAAAAACTCTCATCACAATTTGCTCCTCTCTCTACAAGTTTGTAAAATTCCAACTAAATTTCCCCAAGATTAATCTTCTGATTTGTAGCAGTCACCATGTTTTCCTCCTAGGTTCAGTTGAAAATAAGCCAGAAGGTTTTCCTCCCATACTCCTGATTTCTTTCTTCCCCACAATGAATCTCTGTGGAGGAAGCCTTTTGAAAGTAGAAGATCTAGACCAAAGGAATTAAAGAAGGAAAGAAAGAAAAGCAGATCAGGTGGCCAAGAAACTTTTTGAAGATGGGATTTGTTGCTAATGATTTATCCACTCCCCTGGAAACACCAGAGCTGGGTTTGCAGCCAGATGCCAGAATGGCTCTGCAATTTCAGCCCCTGCACAGCCCTGTGTCAAGGAGGGCATTCCCAGACCCCACAGACCCTGCCCCAGGAGCACTGTGCTGCAGCCAGCAGAAAGTGCCCCTGATCTGCCCACGAGCCATGCACAAATACAAATTCAGGTGCTCTGCCTGTGTGCAAATCAAGGCTGTACAGCATCCACACCTCTGGGTGTGTACATGGAGGCAACTGGGCTGGCCTGATAATTTCTCTGGTTTTATAGATTGCTGTGTAGTTATATTTTGACATATAGTTCACTATATTAAATCATTATTCCATATCTATCAGGTAGGGGTAAAGGGATCCTCAGCTACCACAGCTGGTAAGAAATGGTACATTATAAATTACATTTGCTTTTATAAATCAGTATAATCAGATTCCCAGTCCAGCTCTTAAAATCATCATTACTTCAGGTAACGTAGTATATTACAAGACTCACCTAACTTCTGCAAACTTCTAATTCTTGCTAAGAAATCCATTCCTTCACAGAAGCCATCAGATATTTCACTTACATTGAGAACTCTATTCTATGACAGTACCAGTTAAACATCCATTTATTTTTTTTCTATGCCTTTCTCATTTGCTGAAAGCCTGGGCAACAGTACACCTTAGGTTAATCCTAACATTTTAATTAGTTCCAAGCTGACAGCTATTTGTACTTTCAGTAATAAATTTTAAAGTCACTGAAAAGTAGATTAGTGTGTAATTTAGGAGAGCTTGCTCATGTGTTTCACTTCTCTGTGAAAGAGACACGCTCATGAGATTAAGCTCTAGCCTGGCAGAGAACCTGCTTTTCCTAGCACATATTTGCTTCTGATGCCATAAATTATGTTTAAATCCTGACTTGGCCAGCCTGATGGTGGCAAGCAGTTCACAGAAGGTGGCTCATTTGCAGGTTGAATACTCAGGGAAGTTGTCCCATTCTTTGAGATACTGCCTGGTTAATCACCTAATTTGATCTTCCTCAGTTCTTATGTTCTACATGTGCTGCTCCAAAACAGCTGCTCATGGAGGTCACTGCATTTTCAAGCAAATTAACTTGGTTTTGCCATCATTCACACCTCTGGATGCTCTCTCTCTCCATAAATACTTCTTGAGGACCTGTACTACCAGTGCTTCCATTCACCTGAGACTACTGCATGTCATCTAGGACAGAAAGAAAACTACTGTGCTCAAAGGTAAGGTCTTATTGGAGGGTTTGTGTGCTGTTTTATTTATTTGGGAGGAAACTGGTTCTTCAAGCAGAGAAAGTGACCCTGAGGGTTTAACAGGGTCAGGTCAGACTTAGCCAGTGACATAAAATTATGCACCAGTCATCATTCTTCAATATATACTTCAGGGAATGAAAGAGAAATGAAAACCTGTTCCAGAGTATACAAATCTTCTTTCTTTGCAATCTAGACACTACACAAATACACCTGATTCCAAATGTCTTACAATATTGTAAAGTTATAATATCGAATTTTACAAATTCATTCCCTGCTGTACCATCAGATTTGAACCTTCCTTGTGCTTCCACAAATAAAATAGGAATGTGCTTTCTGTTACAGATGCTGGAAATGACTAGATAATGCATTTCACAACCATGCCAATGGTTATTTTCTTTCACTCATCATCTTTTGTTCACTGCCAGTTATTTCAGTTGGCAGATGCGGTTTCACAATCCTCCATAATTGTATCTGCTAACATTGCATAGCTGAAAGTTCCTCCCAAGAGCCTCTTTAGATATTTCTTATGCCCACTTCAGGTCTGTTTCCCATTAGTTATTTCCTTACAGAATAATTTCTTCAGTAAATGCCTCTTGCCTAACTGTGGAAGGCATTCTTCTTATCCAGCTGAGATAGGAAATGGTAGCACACATTCCCTTTTCACTTTCTGGCTGGCCCAGGACAAAAATAAAGCAACTGTGCTCCTCAGTAGGAGCTCAGCTAACCCCACTGCAGGAGCTTCTGTATTTCCTCTTTCTATGTTATTTGTTCACATTCCTGCAGGGGATGACTGGAGGGGCACCTACCAGAGGGTTTTCCCAGCAAAAGGAGCAGAATTATTTAGGCTGTGCTAGGTCTGATCTGTACAGTTGTCAGTAAATGTAGACCACAATAAAAACAGATTTAAAATGTTAAGAAATTCTCCAGATGTTTTAATAGTAAGCATTAACAAGTGATACAATTGATATTAGAACAGATATAGTAATTAATTCAAAATCATTTTCCCATTTTGACTCTTTCCCCCGCCATCCCAACCTTAGAAAGAACCAAACACTATCTAATCAACACTTAATGTTTTCCCCACCACTTCATAAAGATATTTTTAATTTCCTTCAGGCAGTCATATTAATAACAAAAAGTTCAGTTTCTGTTCTAGAAATATTTTGAAACCCTATGCATACATACACACAGGAAGTGAGAGTAAATAGTTGCTGTAAACATAATGAAAAACTGCTAAAATTTAGACTTTGCTAAAAACTAATTTGATTTCTCAGTTATGTTAAAATCATCACAAACACTAATCTACAGCTGGTAGTCTCAACTGTTCCTTCACTCGTAGTGATTAAAGATGGGTATAAAAGTCTAAAACAAATGTGAAAATTAAAATTGAAATTTCAAAAATACCCTGCCGAAAATAGGACAAGAATTTTTTTAGAATTATTTTCCTTCCTTAATTATATCTGAATTGCAGCTTATTTCCTACATCATAGAATGTTTTTTGTTGGAAAAGACCTTGAAGATCTTGAAGACTATCTAGTTCTAATCCCCTGCCATGGGCAGTGATACCTTACACTAAACCAGGGTGCTCAGAGCTTGCCCTCTGAAGAATTTCTTCCTACTATCCAGTCTAAACCTACCATCTGTCAGTTTAAAGCTATAAAAACCCACAAAAAAAAAAAAAAACAACCACCAAAAGACTCCCCCACAAACGCAAACAAACAAATAAAAACCACAAAAAAAACACAAAATCCAAAACAAAAAAATCTCAAAAAACACCCCCCCAAAACAAAAACAATCAAAAACACACAGACACACAAAACCCCCAACCAATCAAAAAAAAAACCTCAACAACAACAAAAAAAAAGAACGAATCCAAAAAACAAAGGCCCAAAAAAACCCAAATCCCAAACAAACCAAAAAAAACTCAAAACTACCTGCAGAGATTCTGCCCTGGATGAATGATGATAACTAGACCACAGAAAGGGATTTTTCTAATTTTAAAGGTATTTAAGCATTTCCTTAAAGAGTTTTAAATATACTGTGCTGCTTTTGACTGTGACAGAGTAGTTTTTTTCATAGCAGCCAGTATGGAGCTATATTTTGGGCTTTGCTGGAAACAGTTTTGATAGCACAGGTATGTTTTAGTTTTTGCCAGGCAGTGCTTACACAGAAACATCAACTAACAACAAACCGTTCCTGTGATTTACACCCTTTCTCTGACAGAAGAAAATTTACATTATAATAAAACTAGTCGCCCACCCTGGGGGAGCAGCTGTGCTGAAGTCTCCACAGCAAACAATATTGGGATGTCTCCTGTCAGGCAAATGGGAAGGATGGCTGGGGTGCAGTCTCACAGCATCCAGCCTGGGAAGCACAGATATGCCCTGACATTTGGGAAAGATACCCAGCAGTGATGCTACAACAGAGGTGAGCAATATAACCCACTTCTCAATCCTCTAGTCAATTGGAGCTGTCAAGTAGCACCTTGTACTTGGCTAATGTGAAACTCTTCAAGAATGTCCAACAGTTGGGTGCTGTCAAGTATTTTGCTGAAATCTACAGTCCTTAAAAGCAAGGAAGTCTAATAGGATATGTATGTAAATCATGCAAAGTACTGCTAAGGATGTGACAAATCATACGATAGGAACAGCTTCAAAGCCCAGCAGCATGTGCCAATCTGTGCCCTGATTACTGATTAACATTCAGAAACATTTCAGAGACAAGCCAGGCTCAAGACAGGATTGGAAGTGATATATGTTATGTGAGAGGTACATTCATTTTCATAAGTGACTCTTCAGAGACTTTTGATAATTCCCAGAGGGACCTCCCTCTAATGATTTAACAAAGTGATCAAGGATCAAGGCACCTAGAATTCATGAACAGCATGACACTGCCTCCCTTTCATGTCTGACATCCTAAGGACAAAGAAACTATGAAAGGTTCGCAGCTGCAACAAAAGTGAGAATTGTTAAAATACAACAGTGATGGCAGTTCCAAAGGAATTAGTCTGCACTCAGCAAAACTTTCCAACAAACAAATAATTCCAGAAAAATTTCCTTCTAGCCTATTTCAGTATAAACCAATGATACCTTTTCAGATGTGCCCCATACTCTTCTACTACGACCCCACAAATATAGCAGCATATTAGTTGGACTATTCTTAGATCAGTAGGGCAGACTTTATATAAATTCTTTGTGATTTGCCTTGTCTGTATGCCCACCTAACTATTCTCAGCTGTTGCTTGTATTTGCTTTCTCCAGGGCACATCACACCCAGCATAAACTGATGCTATGACAAAGAGATGAGAGTGCTCTATTTTGCCATTTTCAATATCCCAGGATGCTGTAAGAGAGGAGTAACATGCTTTACCAGGTGTGGTTTACTTTTGCTAGAACCCTTCCAACTACTAAGAAACTCTCCATATATTCATAAATAAAGCATGGATAGGTACACATAAAATGAGACAAAACAGGACAAGAAGTCACTGAGAAAATAACATAGTACAGTCTCAGCTTCTTGTGGAGAAGTAGAAAGACACGGAAAGGAGCAAGTAAAGCACAGAGGGATGCTAAAGTCCATATGTTACCTTGAGAAAAAAGTGCTCCCAGTGATCGGCATCTGGGGCCAGCAGATGCCAGGTTTGCCTAATGAGGGGCCACAGCAGCTCCCAGCTCTGTCACAGGATGAAGGGCAGAGGAAAGAGACCCATTCCCCACCACAGCCCACAGCAGCAAAAAGAACACTATGATCATTAAAAGAGTGAAAGGGAAGTAATTTTAAAAAGCTTAAATACCAGACAGGTGTTTACCACTCCCATACACCGCAATCTAGATTTGATAGCAATGCAATATTTGAATATGATGATTAAACACAATTTTTTCTGTCACATATTGAATTGACTCCTAGGCTCCTTTTCCCACACCCTTGCTACTTAGCAGCTACTAAAATAAGGTCACTAATTTCAGAATGAATTTTGCCCAAATTCTGTTCCACCTCTTTTTGTCCTACTCTTGAAGGGAGTTTTGCTCATTTGCCTGATTAAACTGCTTTGGTTGCTGAGAATCTAGAAATATCTCAACAAGTCAGGATACATTTTCCTGAGAAACAGGAATTCTGGGAAGTTTTATTCCATTAATTGATCCATTCCTGTGAGTGCAGATAAATATGCACTGAGCAGTACATAATTTGTTTGCAAAATAGGTACACATAGCTTAAGCTATCTCAGCTGAAGTCTATGGAAATCACTGAGTGACCTCCATTAGAGGGCCTTAGGATTTTACACTGAAGCTGTAAGATCCAAGGGGCAATTACTAAGGAAGGAAAGCAATAAATTATGTGAACTGAAATGTGTGTGGTCTGTCTGCTGCTATGGATACTTTCTAAAATAGTATTTGAAATATTGCCTTAAGGGAGCACTGACCAGTTCAATGTATTTCATACAGCCCTAGGAAGAAAGTTCCAAGCCAAACACCAAATATTTTTTTTAAGTAAATAATTAAATAAATAAAAACATCCTGCTTAGTGTTGCTAAACATTGAGCATAGAAATGAGGTGCAGGTTAGCATTACAAAATTTGACCCTGAATCAATACATTATAAAATATATATTCAAATAAATGTAAATTCTTTAAAACAAAGATGAGACACTTGTGAACAGATGAAGAGTCTAGACTTTGATATTTTATTTATGTTTTAATAATTCTGCTGTTTGTATTCTCTCCTCTCTAAGTGAAGGTTATACCTGGAATTGTCACCAAGATAGGTGAGAAGCACTTCAAACTATTTACAGCCAGATTTGCACTTCCTCAGAAGTTTTTGGCACTTGAATGCAATGATTTTTTTAAAGGTCCTCATTGTGTCAAGGAGACAATATAGGATTCCAACTAATTCTTTCCTCCTTTGATCCCTTGCAGGACCTTGCAACATTTCTAAACATAGAGTTTCTAACTTTTTTTGGTGGATAAAATCCAAATCTCTGTGAAAACAGTGGAAGAATTCTCCTTGTCCCTAGCAAACTTTGGAACAGGAGCTGTATACCATGCTGACTGCAGGTATACTTAGGAGTGAGTCTTCATTTTCTTTTCATTTTACTCCATCGTTATCTTTTCTCATAAATTAATAGCAGTGGCTTGTGAAATTTAAAGATCTGGTAGAAATGTTCTACTCTGAAGACGTTGTAAAAATAGGTGTACCTTTAGTGTTTGCCAACTGCTTACTAGATAATAAACAAACTCATAATGCCAAACACTGCAAGCAATTTTCAGTGAAAACTCCTTCAGCAACCCCTCTCTAAAATTTGATTACTGTATTTGGTACATTGATTTAGCAATGAAAGTAACAACAATATCATAATTTTGAACTTCCTTGCAGGAGTGTTGTAGAGATACACTTAAGTTCATGTTTGTGTAGCTTTCCCTGTCTGCTTTAAATTATGAAATGCATTATTTAAGGAGAGTGATAACAGCTCTAATTGCAAATAAAAACAGGGTGTATCTTTGAAAAGTGCCCCTGTGAGACGTTACAGCTAAACCCAGTACTACAGGAACAGCACATAAAACCTGATAGATTATAGAAAAAAAGCCCAGTGACAGTTTTCATGGTCTGTTCACCCCATATTGCATTTCTGAAGAAAGCATTCTTAGTTAAATTTGCTCAGTGAGCAACAGAAACACTGTTATTTATGTGTGCTTAGAAGCTCCTATTACAGACTGAGGCCTCACTGTGCAAGGTGCAGTACAAATATTACAGAAACTTGCCCAGCTGGAAAGGATGCATGATGTGAATATTATAAATATGTTCTGTTTACAGTTGTATTGTAACTTTAATTTTTCCATTCAGACACCTCCTGTCCATTGCCAGTTGTTGCTGATGTCCCAAGCACTACCATGACATCTCACACTGGGTTTGATGTCACCAATGCCACACTTGCTCTGGAAAAAGAGAAGGAGGGGTTGTCTGCTATTTAGGTCTGATAAAAATCCATAAATATTGCAAACATTGTTTTTTCTTCCCTAACCTCCAGAAATTCTAGAGCACACCCTCCCAAGGCATTCAGTGTTTGGACAACACTCTCAGACACATGGTGGGGTTCTTGGGGCTGATGCGTGCAGGGTCAGGAAATGGACTTCAATGATCCTTGTGGGTTCTTTCCAACTCAGGGTATTCTATGATTCTATGGAAAAACTTAGAATAATTGAAATTTTTAGCACTAGATTTAAGGTTGGGTTTCACTGATGCACAAGGCTAGCTGATTTTAGTTTTAATGATATTAAAAAAGTGGTAACGCTATCAACAATAGGAGTAGACTATTTGTTATGCAGATGCCATTGGCTGATAGAGAACCTACTTTACTCTCAACTCATTTCCATGGTTTGTGATATGCAAAAATTGAAGACAAAGTTTTACCTTGATAAATGGCTCTTTCTTTTTCTGAAAGCCTTTAACTCAGACTTCCAGATTGTCTGATGAAGCATGCAATGCTCTCAATGCACCTCCCAGCTAGTGGGACTGGTGACTTTGCCTTCAGTTTTAGCTGTCTCTCACTCATAAAGCACAAAAATATAATTAGTATATCACTCAGCACTCAATGGTATGTTCTTTATGTTCGTGTAATTTATCTCCAATTTGTCAAAGCTCCTGTCAAATTGCCTACCGCTACCTGGTGCCTTATTCCAGGTCTGTCCACTGACATGAAAGTCTTGAAACCAGGCAGATGGTTTTGTGAAGTAAAGACTGTTTTGCCTCAAGCAAGAAGCTTGTAGATTAAAAGAAAGGTTAATTCAAAAATAATTCAAGGTAAAGATAAAAATTTGACAGATGTGCGCGGTTCTTTCGCCAATCCCCTTTTCCACAGTGTCACTGCAGTATTTATATATTCTAGATCATACCTATGTGGAAGTGTACAAAAATTTATCATGGGAGCGAGGATCTGAAATTAATTCCTATTCAGCAAAGAGTATCCTGGCAACATGGCTGGGTCTAAATTCCCTTAGCCCACAGGCCACGAGAAACCCCCGCAGCTCCGCGCTTTCAAAGTCCTCCGAGCAGATATTGTCAGGACTTTGTGGTATAGATTATCTGGTTTGGCACTATCACATTCAGCTCATGTGCAATGTCAGTGTAGGCTTGTGAAATGATCTTTAAAAAGCAAATTAATTTTTAGAAAAACGCTATCTTCCAAAGGAATGTAATCAAGATGTCACATGGGGAATTGCAATGCCTCCTGGTTTCAGGAGGGTAGTGAAGAGGAGAACAATCTCCGTTGTATCTGTTGGGTTTATGTCAAGTTCTACATATATAATTAAAAGAAAACCCCAAACTACTAAGATGTCTTGTGCCTGTCTATTTTTGGAGGAAAGAGAAAGAAGTAGGTATTATTCTTACAGAGTAACAAATCAAGATATTATTTCAAATTTGCCCACCAAATCTGTCCCACTCGTGCCCAAGGGGTCTTTACAAACATTTATGACTTAAAACCACACCCTAAATTAGGGCTCCTCTTACTAAAATAGACAATAAATGAATGGTTGCAATGAGAAATTATGAATGAACTTTACAGACTTTGGATGTTTGCCTTAAATAATTATCCACATCTGGCAGTTAATACAGCACCATCATAAAAAGATTTTACTTTGAAGATGAACATCTTTGAAATAACTGGATTTTGTATGTTAAAAAAAAAATTCTTCCCCTACTTCAGGCTGCAAAATGTCTTAGAAATGTCTTCAACACAGCCTTTTTCATGGCATTCTGGCATTATTTTATAAGTGTTTTATATGTCTATATTTCTATTTTAGAATTGTCTCAAATAAGCCAAACAACACTTAAAAAAACAAGATAATTTGTGACATATGTTCTTTGTGACTATGCCTCAGATTTAACTACAACAAATTTGACACAGCTAAACCAAAGTTTTTTGATAAGGATTTCTTGACATTCACATCTCAGGTTTCCCACTGTTTTGTCTCAGGACAAGGAGATGACCTTTACAACATTTCACTACCAGCAGCTGAGGCCCAGGATCTGGGCAGGGCTCCCCCAGCTTAGCAGTGCCCACCTGGTTTATCCTCTGTCTATGGCATCACAGCAGTTTTTGTATAAAAATTGCAGTAAAGGTAAAGCTGGCACCCAGCCCTGCCAGGGAGCACAGAGCAGGGTTAAGGACGGGCAGGAAAATTCCTTTGGATTTGGCCCAAGCCACTCAGCTCTGAGATCTTAAACCAAAGCTATTAAAAAGAGACACACCCCAAATAGCCTAAACTTTGTGATCGGATGTGATGGATTTTCCTGGAGCCTCAGTGCCTTAGCTATGCAAGCCACATTTTGCCATGCTGAAACAAGAACTAAATACCTTTGCAAGTCACAACCTCAGAACTGAAACAGGGACAAAACCTGTGAGATCTATAAACCTCCATTCTTTTTTTTTTTAAACCTTCCTTTCTGACCACTAAAACTATTCTCATCCTATCACAGTTATTCTACTTATCTCAGTTTCATTTGTATCACTGTCATACTGTATGCACTAAGTGATTTCCCCAGTCCAGATTTAGGAACTAGCTCCTTCCATCCTGTGCCAGAAGATTTTTGAACTCCAGTGTTTGCAGAGGTTGTTTCTGCAGTCAGGCATAGCTAATGGTAGCTATTCTGAAACAGCCAACATCTGCTTCAGTACTTTTAACTCAATTTTATCAGCCACTCCATGTCCACTATTCTTGTTTTCTCCTGCTGTCATTTTATAGGATATTTTCTCAATTTTGCTTTTGCAAGGATTACTCTGATTGAGACTAGATAAGTGAACAAATGCAATCGGCAGCGCCACTAAGCAGCAAGGTTTCATCCAGCTCCCAGAGGTTAACACTCAGGCTTTAATGGAACAGAACTGCGACTTCTGTAGCTTTAAGAAAGCTGTCCATGCTAACCTTAGTTTTTCCTTTCAGTATGACTTCTAATTTGATCAAACCCTGTAAGTATCTAGTGTGAAACAGATGGTGTGTGTTTGGGAAAGTTTAAAAAGGGAGCATAATATACTCCCTTTGGCGGGCGACTGTGAAATGCATCTGTTCTCTCTGCAGCGCGGCTCCTCTCCCGGCTGCAGGCAGGCGCTGCGAAAGCCTCCCCACGCCGCGCCCGCTCCGTGCGGCTGAATCACTCTGTTCCCGTTCTGCTCGGGGCCCCGCTCCCCTCGGAACTGAGTGCTAATCAAGCCGCCATCCTTTATTTATTTACTTGTTTTAAAAATAAAGGGCAAACATTAACAAAATGAGGCCTTGGAGAGAGCCCTGTCACTCGCGCGCTGCGGGCTGAGGTTCGGGAAGGTTCGGGATGCTCTGCACTGAGCAGGAGCGCAGCGGGTTTTGGATGAGGGGTGAGCAGCCCCTGGCCCACACAGCCGAGTCAGACACTGAACAGCAGCAGGGAGATGTGGCATATCTGGGAGTTAACGTGACAGCCCCCAAAACCCGAGCTCAGCAAGGGCAAGGAGCGAAACAGATGCTGATCGCCAGGCTGAGGGGCAACCCCACACCTTAGTGCCTCCTGGCACACTTCACTTTCTCATGCAGAAAAAAAAAAAGAGCAACACAGGTGGAAATCATCCCCCTTTAAAAATGGGAAATCTGCATTAAAATGGTCACAAAATTATTTATCAGTTTGGAAAGGCAATGCCCCATCGATTTGCTCCAGAGTCCAGAGTGGAGATCAGATGACTCAATGAGTTAAATCAACATTCATACTGACATTGATTTGGTTTTCCTGTGCATCATCCATCAGAGATATGGTTTTAAATTTAAATTTAACCCCACACACATAGCACCAGTGCAATATTAAATCAGAGCCTGGCTTAAGCTGCCAGCAAAAATATTTTTGGGGTCTAGTCACGAAGATGGGAATGTGCCTAACACGTAAGCTTTAAGGAAATTACTAGCCAAGAGCACCAAGATCTCATCAATAATCACCTTTGCATTAAAACACTGATGAGTCATGAGCAGTACTCTGTGATTATCCAGACTGCACAGACACTGGCTTCAGAGAGAAACTGGAGCTGTGATTCCAGCTTCACTACTAGAGAAACAACAGAGGAAAGGAAACTGAGCCAGACTAACAAAAAAAGCTGAAGTACTCTGTATCCAGAATGCTGTTCATTCTATGCACCCTCTCTCCATTTTTTTTTTTTTTTTTTTTTTTTGCTTTCCAATGCTTATACATCACTGTTATGTGAGGAAATCACTTGAACCCATTATTCACCTATGTTATTTCAAAGATTTTGCGGCTTATTTTTATCAACAACTGCCCACTGGCCAAACAGATTTACACATCTGTTCATAAGCAAAGCAACTCCAGGTACTGATCCTGGAAAATCTTAATTGTTTTGGGCATTTCAGTATAATACTTCTTTAAAAATCAAATCACTGCAATGCTCTTTGAGATTGCAAATATATTATTGTACTTCTGAATTTTGCTAGCTCAAGTTACATATTTTGATTTCTGACATTTCAAATTGGTTCTTTTCATCTGTTAAATTTAAACCAAAGGTAGAGGAACCAAAAGCTAAATCTCAGCAGCACTTCAGGGTAGTAATAATCTTGTGAAATGACCTCTTGGTTCCTGTATTCCCCCAACACCATTTTCCAAAAGTCACTTTTTAGGTAATATAAAAATTTAATTAAAGTTAATGAATTGCTTTGGGACTGCCAGATTAATACAAAAAAATACAGTCAAGGAAAAAGTGTTTTTAATACTGAAGAATTCAGAAACATTAACACACAAAGAGGAAAACACCATTGTAAAAAATCAGGGCAAGTATAGGGCGTTTCTTTAGATAAAACAGATTTTATTTCCCTCTTCAATTTTCAGAATAAAAGGTTGGCCATGGGATGTACAGCTGCTACTCAGATATACAGCATGTAAACCAATCTTCATAGAAAGTAGTCGCCCGTTCTACATAGATCGTTTCATTAATCTGAATGATTAAGCACTTTATATTATCCCTTTTTAAAAACATAAAGCAATTAAAAAGTAACAGGGCATACTGGAAAATGGAATTCCTCACTGTAAACCCCAGTCTCAGTTGTTATAAATAGTTAAACACAAAAAAATAAACTTTATCATTTAAAGGCAAATAAAGCTACGCTTCTCTCTCAAACTGGAAAGTCCCAAAGGCTTTATATTCTAAAGTCTTTCCTCTAAAAGATCTTTCCAATTTATTTTGAAAATAGAAACCAGCAGGACAAAGGACTAAAGGGTCCCCATGGAATGGAAGTGTAGGCATGATCTTCCCTTTCACTCTACTCAGATTTGTTTAACTACAAAATTCTAACACGTATGGCCACGACTGGGAAGAATCAGCTTCGCTAACTCGGCCGTTGTGCTGTCCATGACCTTGTGGTCAGTATAAAACTGAACAAAATTTATTCAATACTTTTGGCTAACTGCATTCCAATAAAGAATTACAGAACTTCATCAAGCTAGAACGTACAATCAAGAGCACAAACCAGGGACAGCTAAGCTGATTCTTCAGCCATCTGCAGTGGCACTGGGACAACTGCTCACCTTTGGCAGCCGAGAAAGCCACAGAGCCAGGGGGAGCCCCAGGGCTCCCCACCTGCACCTGGGGATGTGTCACCTGGGCAAGGTCCCAGGAGGGCAAAAACCTGCGGCACAGCCTGGCATCACTGCCCCTCTGCTCCCACAGGGCTGGGCACTGGGCAAACCCTGCCCTACTCAGCTGGCAGAGCTCGGCTGTTCAGGGACGAGAGGATGAGAGATGTTCATATCAACAGCACTTGCAGCAGGGCTCGTGTTGATCAGGAACCAGGTGAAGCAAACCAGAACTCACTGTTTTCCAGTTAAGCACCATATGCAATGCTGCTGATGAAGATGGAGGTGATAAAAGGATCACTGATCAGATCCATCGTTTAAAATGAGTTTTGCATACGGTGACAGACATGCAAACATTAGTTTTCTGATGAATACCATGACTGTGATAGCACTGACATTTTGCCAGAGTTATTTTCAAACATTTATGGTTTGCTCACCACAAAAGAATACTGGTGAGCTTGTGAGTGTGTGAAACATCTGGGGAAATGCTGCATCTGCAATCAAAGCCAGCAGAGTAGAACAGCAGGCACATTTTATTTACAGGTTTAGACATTTATCAATAACTCAGTTATGCTCAGTGTTACTCAGGCATGAGGCTAACAAACCTTTTAATAGACTAGGATGAAAAGTCAAATGCTGAAGGAATATGTTTGTAGCTGGAGTTTTACTAGTAACAGAACAAATTGCATAATTTGTAGTCTTTGGCATAGTGATTCTCTCGAACCACAATACATAGACACAACCTGAATATAATTTGGCTTTAATTATAGCTGTGATAGCAAGCACTATATGAAGTTTATTAGTTCTATAAGTTAGAAAGGTAAACTTTACTTTTGAAAGCATGAATAAATTGTAGAATAAAAGCAAATTTAAAACACAAAATCTCCATTTTGTATATACTAGCAGCCTCCAAAAAAAAAACCAACAAAAACTGAGGAAGCAGAAATAACTGAGCACAAAAACCATCACATTTAAAAATGTAAAACCATTGACAGCACAAGCTAAACCTTTAAACATGATAGATAATTACATAGCATTTGAACGCTGATTATTAATTTGGATTCTGTGCTATGCTTGCAGCTAAAAATTACTCTGGCATTAAAACCAGAGCTAAACCCAGGCAAACAGTGTGTTATTTTTACAGCATATCTATGTTTGATTACAATGCCAGAGGGAGAAGGAAATACAGACAGAATGGCCATGCCTGCACCTCTCACACAACAACAAACAAGTGGCCAAGAGTTCCCGCAGTGCTCCTGGTGCTCAGGTGCCAGAATCCGTGATGCTCCTGAAGGAAACCTGCTCCCAAGCTCTGCACTTGGGGAACTCAAGCACAGGCACAGAACAAGATAGCAAATGCTGTCTCTGCCCACAGAACAACTGAGGCTGTCAGGAACCTTTCTTGTGGCAAGATCTCAAACATTTTTTCTGGATAATTCTTATTCTACTCTGAGAGACCCATATAAGAAAAAAAAAATATCCACCTGTTGATTAAGCTGTTCATCCAGAAGACAGGGGTAAGAATTCAGGAGTAAGAATTTCTGTTTCTCCTGTCTTGGGCCTAGAGTAGAAATAGCTTTTGACTCATTAATTTTCTAATGACTAAAGGTGACATATCATTTATGTCATTTTGTAACTGTCTCAAAATATGAGGTAGAATTATTTCTCTGGTTGTTGGACAGCTGCTTCAAAACCCCCCTCCTCCAGTATTCAGAAATCTTCTAATTTCCAGTCTAAATTAATTCATTGACAGTGTTACCCATGTGGTTTTCGTTCAATGCCAACTTTTCCTCTGGGTATCAATCCTAAATTATATTACTAGGGTAAATTTTACCCTTTCTCTGGCTTCACTTTACTGGAATAAACAAAAAAGATCTTCTGTGTGACTGCTCTTTCCTTGGCCTTCTCTGTACCTGTGCCAAGGTACCTTTTATGAAAATAGATGATAAAAAATATACACAGTACTCTACAGAGTATCCTTTGGCTTTAAAAAATATATAGCTCAGCCCAGAGAATGACTTTTTGAGTACTCAAAAGAGAAAGACAAGGCACAAACGGACAAATTTACATTCTCTGTATGAGTAATTCCAAGCCAACAGTCCACCTTCTTCATTGGGTATAGTATTAATAGTTCCCTAAAATGAGACAGCCATCTGATCCACAAATGCCACACTAGGAGGTGTACAGGTGTACATAAGAAGTCTTTTTATTTGCATAAAGTAAAAACTGGGCCTGTGTTATTTCATTCCTCCTTTCCTGGCCCCAGCACTAATTTATAGGATGACTGTCTAATCGTCTAAGAAGGCTGAAGTGGGAGGTATTAAAAATACATTTTAACTAGATCTTGAATGACCAAAAATATAATTTGGCCCGAGTTTGACTTTCAGCAGACAGAAGGGAATCCAGTTAATGCTGGATCAACAGTGAAATATATTTAGAAATGCAATAGAAAATGCCCCAGTAGATCAAGGACCTTTTGAATCTCTTCACTGTCTTTCCTATATATGCATAGAAGTATCCTGCACATTTGCTATTTTTTGTTTTTTGCATTAAGTCTGCCTTTATAATACATCTTGCCTATTTTTTATATGTTGGAGATGAGTCATGTCACACTCCAGTCACCACTAAAATCCTACTTCTTGTACCTACGTGGGTATCAACATATGCTTGGGTTATTAGAGATTTCAAGTAGAAATTAAAAAAATACCATAAGATACTCTACTCTAACTGGTCAGATAATCAATGCTGAAATAAACTGAAAGCCTTAATTATTTAAAAGAGTGATGAAGACAGTTCTGCTTCTGCTTACCCTTGTGAATGTAAGAAAACTGTGGCATGAAAATCTCCTGTCTCATCACAGGGCTCCTACATGTTCTGTTTCCAGAGACTTTTTGGTGTTTGAAATTAATTCTAATTTTAGGGAGACACTGAAACTCAAGATAAGATTAAATGCTAAGAACCATGCATACCTTCTTTTTCAGTCCTTTTAAGTGCATATGTTATTGCCCACACACATCTAGCATATAATTGTTGGCAGTGATGTTTTTTGGCTGGCACATCCTTTGGTGGTTGAAGGTTTCTGTATTGCTAAAATGAAATTGTATGACTGCCTCAGAGCGAGACAGATAGGGGGGTGGGAAAAGTTCATATTGACATACTGCACTTTCCCAATTAAGTTAAATATCACCACACTCAGAAAATGCTCTGCTGAGAGATTTGGTGTCTACCTTTGCTATAAGATTTTGGCAGTTTGTTGGCATTTAGCAGTTAATTTTGCCAAACTGCAGACGAGACTAAGAGACAAAAATGCCTCCATTATATTTCTGACTGTCTGGCAGACTTACATTTGACCAAGGGCAAATCTCTCAGATGAATATTTTTAAAGCTAGAGTGGCTCATCCAAATTATCTCCTTTCAGCTGCTGGGGATGCTTGGTATTCTCTGGTAATCAGAGGGCAGCAATTGCCTATTGGGCACCTGAAAGAGCAAAAGATAGAGATCACAGAGAAGCCACTTTTGTTTCTCATCATTTACAGGCTTAGGATCCTTGATTAGACAAAGGATAGATAAAACTTGGACAGGGTCTGCAAATTTCGCATCGTCCTGCCAATTCGCCTGAAGCCTTATCTGGAAAGACTGCTTTAAGATGTCAGAGGGAAGTTCATCCTCATGCTCACAGAAGCTGCCAAAAAGAATGTAATTGTGACAGGTTTTGTTTTTTGTTGTTGTTTTTTTGAATGTGAATACCATCAGTTCCTTTCACACAGACTCCCAAACAACCATCAGATGATAATGAATTTCTGTCAATACAGACCCGAGCCAAATTTGAACTGGCAAGCTACAAATGAAAGGCTCTCTATCTGTTACCTATCACCTGGGCTATCCATTCCTTCCTGCTCACACTTATTCCTAATTTACAAATAAACTGTCATTCAAAGTCAAAGACTAAAATTAGTTGGGGAAAATAAAGAAACACTGTTTAAATACACACTTCACACCCAGATTTTACAGTAGCAGCAAACAGTGAAGCCATGAAGTGGTGAGGAAATACACTGGGTGCACCATTGCTGCAGCTACAAGTGCTCTCTCTGAAGTGTTAAGCACAATTCAGTATTCAGCCAGGACTTTTCATTTTTGGCCCAGCCTCACCCACTGTCACTGAAGGAGGACATGGGAGAAGAGCTTATACACAGGAGCTTTTTTACATAAAGATGTTTCCCAGATGAGAAATCCTGAAGAGGAAACCTCTGAGTCCCCCATATTTCAAGTATGCAACAGCCAAGACCCCTCATTGCTCTGGTCATGAAAATGGCAGCAAAAACTCAACTGATTCCAGAACCAGCTCTGGAAGCAAACTTTGATACCTACTGTGGTCTCAGCCTTCCCATGTATGGAGTTCATCAGACCTATCCATGGGAGATGACACAATGCCACTTACAACAGCAGGAAATGAAACTGAGACTGATTTAATTTGTTACATCTTGGTCGAGTGGACTGGATCCTTCTAAAAGCTGCTGATATTTTTTTTAATGTGTTCTGACATTCAAAGAACTTCTACATAGTCCCCACCAGCAAAGAACTGCAATTTAATTGCTCATGGCTTTTGTAAAACACTTCCCATTTCCCAGCTAGACTGTGTACACTGTATTTTAGAACAGTAACATCTATTAAGTGAATCCATTTGCAATGCACACAAAATGTCTGGGGATTTGTTTTGTGTAGCAATGAGGAAATGGCTGAGAAGGAGAGACCAAGAAAAAGGATGGATATGGGGATGGACCTAGGGCTGAGAGAGACATCTCAACACCCAGTGAGGGGAAGAAATACCTACCCAAGACCAGCCCCAAAGGAGATTCACAGATAAACACTACTGAAACAATGAGCATTAAAAAAAATTCTCCTGAAGACATCCAGGCATGGCTTTCTAAACAGCAAAGCCACTCCACTAGCAGCTTGGGTTCAAATTCCCAGTATTCTTCCACATGAAACTAAAGTCTTTCCCAATGCCATACAACCTGGCATCATCACAGCCCAATTAAAATCTTTGTTCCAGTAGACTAAATGAAATGAAGGAATAGATGTGGCTAAACAAATTTAAAATACTTGTGAATGGCATTTAGAAATGTGAAGAAAAGTTCTTTGTCTATGTGGGGAAGCCACATGCATCAATTCTCCAGAGCAAGAAGTGGGAAAGAAGCTCCGGTGTTTGTTTACCTCATGTACCTGTGGTTTTGGCTCTTAGCAGGGAGCTTCCAAACACCCCTAACAAAACAGAGCCCACACTGTTTAATTTAAATTGAAAGATTTCTTAACCTGAACTCCCTTGACTTTACCATGAGGATTTCTTCCTGCTGGGTCACTCAATCTCTGCCTCCAGTGGAGCAGGAGCATGGTTAAAATTGACCCTTCTGCTATAACCTCCCACCTGCAGCACTGAACCTGATGAAACAACCCTGGGCATGGGAAGGGTTCTGAGAACCTGAACCCAGTGACAGCAACACACTGTGATACAGTCCACAAGACAAGGCTGAACGAATAAATGAGTTAAAATGTTTCAAGTACTGAAAAGCTGACAAAAACTTAAAAATATTAAACTAACTAACCTCAACCTACAGAGAAAAAAAGGGACCAATTAATAATTTGTTTAATGATTAAACCAAATGTCAGATAAATGTCTCCAGTTTGGTAGCAGTGGCACATGGTCCATGACTGTATGCTGTGGTTTCAGAAAACCATTGTCAGTGGTTTTCATTTAAGAGCAGCAGAGGTCCCACCTAGAGGTGGAGACGTTTGTTCTTCTGCCACCTGCAGCCCTGTGGTTACTGAGAATAAGGGCTATTACATGTGCAGTTTACAAAACATTAGTATTTCATATTCCTCTATGTTAATTACTAATGGAATGCAATTAACTGATTCTCTCATGAACTGTGATACCAGATATAACAAGCCTGATTCCTTTCTCACTGTGACATAAATTAGCAGTAACTTCATTAATGCAAATAACATTATATTGTATAAAAAGGATGAATGGATGAAAATAGAGATGAGTTAGGATAATCTAATATCAGGGCAACACATTAGAACAATACATCAAGCCAAGGAATAACAGAAAACATTTTAAAGGACTAATACATTTTTAAAACACTGCTATAATAATGTGTTCAAAACTGCATTTGTTACATTTCTAAAAGCCTCACAAAATGCAAGGAAGCAGTCAGAAATGCAGATTAGGGAAGGCTACCTGATGTTTTGGCCATCCTCTGCTGAAATGTAGCAGCAAGCACAGAATTTGGTGTTTCAATTTTCACTTTTAAGGGATTAACTTTTCTCCCTCATGCTAATTTAAATTTCACCTTAATTTGCCTCTCTAAGCTGTGTGTTTGAGTTTTCTAATTAAATGTAAATACTTAGTACATTTTTTAAAATAATCTGGTTTAAATTCTGTAAGAAAGTAGCACGTAGTCTTTAAAAATGTCATATCTGAAAAAAACCTAAAGCTTTACTTACAAATAACAAGACTCCAAAGGTCAGAAGTGAAATGTTTAATTTCTGTGACTGTTGTCTAGAATCTTCCTAGCCTCCCACTAGTGGGCTTTTAGGCACAGCCTCCAAAGGTCAGGATCCTGCATGTGAGAGGAATTAAGAAAGGTACAAACATTTCCTGGAGGCTGCAGTTTGGCACACAGATGGTTAAAGGCTCCATGTGTTAATAAGTTGTCCATGATTCAGAAAAATCTCTATTTATCAAGATCCAAACTGCACAGTCTGGCTGGGGGAGAATAAGTGGATAAGAAGAACAAGAAATACCATCCCCCGCTGGATACACACCACTGATTCTTTTGCACCTACCAAGTAGAAGGGCTTGACAAGATATATTTGTTTTTCAGTTAATATTCATAAAAGGTGTGAATAGGACTCAGAACTTTTTAGTACAAAGCAAATCCAAACAAAAGGAATACTCAAATTAAAACTCTCATTTTTTTTCAAGACACAGCAGCCTTTTCTAAGCTTTATTAGAAAATTATCATGCCAGCTGTCTCTTTTCCCTGACTGTTATTCACACAATATGCCTCTCTCTTGTTTCTTTTCAGCTTTGTACATGTATAATAATGAGTTTTCTAGAATGGAAAACCCAGCGGAATATTAAAATTGCAAAGAGCAGCTCTTTGAGTTAATTTCACCAAAGTGCATCACAACATAATACAGTGTAGTAAGAATGAATTTCTAATAGGAATTCATTCATGGAAAAATTAATTAAAGAAAATGTTATTGCTAATATAGCTTTTCATATATGTACTGTTATGTATTGGCAGTAATAAAAGCTAAACATCCAAAAATCCAAACTGCACATGACATAGTTCCTGCCCTGTTTCATGAAAAATATCTTTTCACGATAACACAGCACATATTCACTCTAGAAATGTAACTTATTATGATATTACTGAATTACAAAGCAGGGGGAAGACTACTCCCCACAGATACTTTTATACCAAATTCTTACATTAAAAAAGAAGTTCTAGCCTTATCAAAATGAAAGTTAGTAGATCAATATTTTCATAATATTAATCAAAAAATGTAAGAATAAAATGAAATTTCCTAATTAAAAAAAATTAGACAATGTCAACATCAAAGATTGGGATATCACATATAAAGAAAAACCTTGAGGAGTAAAGTAATAGAGGTAGGATGAAATTCAGTGCAGTGAAGGGTATGTAAGTGGAGACTAAAAATTATGGAGCTGAGCTGCAGGACACAGAAAAGGGGAGGAAGAAAAAGATATATAGGATGATATGTATAGACTTAAAAAAAAAAAAGGCAAATATGATCACAGAAAGAATACATCAATCAGTTCATTTCCTAAAGAGCTTTAAAAAATCCTCCCAGGACTGCTTAAAGCACTGACAAGGCCCTGCCTGGGTTCCTGTGTACAGGAGGGAGTTGCAAAAGATGCAGGGAAGTAAAATACAGGAATTAGGAAGGGCCATACTATCAAATAAAATAGTCCAATATGAATTTCCTCATCTGGGAAGTCAAAAAAGCCTGTAGATAGAAATATTTGTTCAAGGGGGAAAATCAAGCTAAAAATCAGCACTGGAACAGAACCAAATGGCCATGAACAAAATCAGAATAAACCAGTCATGAATAAATTTAGCCTAGGGATTAGGAGGCTTCTAACTATCAGAGAACCAAAGCACAGACTCAGCATCCAAAGGCAGAAAAAGATGCTTTTTTTAACTTGGAATGTGATAGATTGTGAAAATTTTATGTGAAATAATTGTCTGTGATAGAAGAAGACCAAGCAATATGGTTTCAGGAGATTCCTTCCAATCCCAAGTTCTTAAATTCATATTCAACTATGCAAATTACACTCACTCTATGTCAAACAGAATACATACATCTCTCTCTCATAAAGATCAAAATGTTTTCCTGTTTTTCCTCTGGTTTCAGCATGTCTCAATTATAGCTTTCAATGTTTTGAATTTTTGTTTTTCCTAATAGGCTCAAACTTGCCTTAAATATTTGCTTATGAAACCACATTTATACATCTGATTTCATGTCCTAGGTACTCACTGCTCCTGTTACACAACATTTCTGTGGCAGAACAAGCAGAAACAATCCCAAAACAAAGCAGTCTTTACCTTGGTACTCATTCATCATGGGAAATGTAAGTTTTAACCTCCTTCAGCAAAGGAGAAGCCAAACCCAAGACCTCACCTAGTACATGAAAACTCTCAATACATCCCACAGTATTTGTCACATAAGAACATCACCAAACCCTCTAGATTCTGTCTTGGAGGTTTTTCTAGAGATACACACCCAGATTTGACTTCATGAATATTTTAAACACGAGTTTCAAATGTTTAGCCACACGCAGGAAAGCAAGTAATGAGCAGGCAGCAATCAGAAGGGGACAGCCTGCAATGATCACAGAGACAGGCTGATAAACCAGCTGCTGGCAAGGTGCTTCTCTTCCCTCAACACCACCTTCTTCTTTTTTTAAATGTGTGAAGTGCTGTTCAGAATATCTGATCAACAGAAAGGAAAGTCAAATAATGATAATTTTCCTAGAATATATTACAGATGGCTAGTCATTCATGTGTCAGCTTTATTTAAATCTGTGAGGAATGAAAGTGATCTCAAAAGCCTCACTGTGCACAAAGTTACATATTTGAAAGCAAGTTTAAAAATCTGTGGTTTAGCCCTTTGAAGCTTTTTGCAGCTTTTCCCTTTGTTTCAAGGCCTGTAGACATGTTCTCTTTTTTGTACCATCTAAACATTAAAATTGCAGCTCCCTTAGGATGAATGACTTTTGCTCAGAGTTGACTTTTTATCAATCATGTTAATTTGGAAATAAGCTATTGGTTTGACTTTTTATTCATCATAGTCAAAAGGGGATTGTGTTAGCCCTGTCCCATTTGCCCTTAATTAACAACCATTGAATCCCCATATTAATTAGCAGAGCTATTAGTAATTTTACATCACTCTTCACTATAGTAGATAATTAAAAGTCCAATTAATAAAACTGCGGTATTCATAATTTGTATAAACCTATTATGAAACAATAAACCTGATTACACTATAGCTTTTTACATGCTTGTTTATTGATATAGCACTGCCTGAATTTAAAAATAATTTACAGCCTTATAAAGGTATTTAAGTGGTGCCTTTAGTTTAATTCATGAAACTTCTGAGATGACAGACTCCAGTACCTCCTGAAAGAGCCCAAGAAATAATTGCCACTATTGGAAATGAGCAACATTTTTGTACATGTCGTTTTGGGGACTTCTTTTTACATTCACAAAACCATGAACCTTCATTTTTATTTATAACACAGCACCAGAGAGTGATTGATTCCTGCTCGTGCACAGGAGGTGCGATCCAGAAGACAGCAACTCTAAATGACAGCTACAGCTTAATTGGCATCATCCAAGGGAAGCTGTCCTGCTGAAGCACTGAACCATCATTTCCCTAAGGCACCTTGGCCTTGCCACATCCCCAGTCAGCATCACTTTTGCATTTTCAGATAAAGTGCCTCAGGGCCCTTTGCTGGAAGATCTGTGCCAAGGACCTCTGAAACCATGAAGCCCAATGCCTTAAAACTTTTTGTCACGGTCTTTGATGAGAACGAGGCAGAGATTTACATTAATAAAAATCTGGACAGGTGAAAATTGTCAAAGATGCTCGGGTGACAGTGGCAAGATACTTAAAGCTGAATCAGTCCTGCCTACCTTGTACCCACAATACAACTTCTGGGGTTAACTATAAAGTCAATGACTTATTCCTCAAAATTGAATTAATACCATTTGAACCATTTCAGAAGTCTACCAGATAACTAAAAGGTAACAGGTAGAAGTATCATTTGTAGAGGAACCTACAGATTCTGAGTTGCAAAGAAAACAACAAATCATAAATGCAACTTGCTGGACAGGTAACACCAAATTTATTTTCGGATACTTGCCCAAAACCTTTCATCAAGACTAATTTACCTCTACCTGCTTTCCTAATAGTAGTTCCACTGTTTTTAACTGGTGTTTATAAATCTTTGGTCACAGATTCCAAGGGCCTTCAAGATCTTCTATGAAATCTCCTGTTACACAAGGTTTTGAAAACCTGATGTATGTTAAATGTTTCCTGTTCAAGTCAGTGCAGTGACTGAGTACTCACAGCCCACAAAAATGTAAATTCCTTTTCTTTTGGGTTTTTATCCTGGGTTATAGTCTCTAATAATCACTTAATATTTCTTTATAGACAATTTATAAATATAGTGATAAAAGCCTATTCTCTGGGATTTTGAAATCTTCTCTGTGAAATAAGCAACTCCTCTGATTTAAATTCTAGGAAGACATTCAAGAAGTCACTGTTTCCTCACCAAAGAAATTCATTTAAATTTCAAGTTTAAAGTTAAATCTAATTCTGCATCCCTGTTTAATTAAGAAATCTCTAGCTCTTTTCACTGAGGATTTGTAACTCCCTACTGCATTCTCACTAGAACTAGTTAGATTTGCCGAGTTTAATTTTTATCACAGTTCCCTGGCTTTCTACTTCTGTCATGTACTCCCAGGCAAAAACCACCTGTTAAAAAGCCCTACAAGATTTCATTTGTAATAAGAGGTTAAAAATTAGAGAAAAGCAGCAGAAATGTATGCCAACTCTGACATTCCCTCAGGAAACGTTGCAAGTTAGGGAAATTTTTCAATATTATGAACTAAAGGCTTAGGCTGTCATTTCTGTGGGAATTGCTGATATTCTGCTGCTATGACTTTTGTGCAAATGAAACTCTGTGTGGGTGAGAACTGTATTTAAGTAGAGTGGCTGTGAATTTATAAAATGCAGACAAGATGTTCTACTGCAATTTAGTAAGATTTTGCAATTGCAAACAAACAGGAAACATACCTCAAAGCCAGCTTATCAATATGCAGGTGAAAGACAGAGAAGAGAGTATCTCCCACTACAACCTCTCTTCTCCACTCTTTCCTTCAAATAAATGTATTCTCATGTCACAAAGTATTGCTCAGGAAAGCACTAATATGAAGAGAAATGATACCTATTTTATATATCAACATCTTGAAAGGATTTGCACCTCAAGTTGTGGTTTGTGGAAAAATGGATATATCTATAATAAACCCTGATCTTATAATTTACTTTTCCTACATTTGAAATTCAAGATGGTGACTCACTTTCCAGCACATTATCAACACAATGCAATATTGATTCCGTGAAGTAATTTCCTAAAGCTACACAGAATTTCCAGCATCCAGGTATTTTGATCATCTCCGTCACTCATATTTTATAACCCTTTGGAAGAAGCTGTGGTTATAAACCAAATGGCAAGGAAAATATTTGCAATATTCCTTAAAAATCTATCTAATATCTCTTACAAAGCACCATTTTGAAGGATTTTAAAATAGCTAGAATACCAAACTTCTGATTTATGTTTTTAAACAGAAGTGTTTTACCCATTTTTCTAAAGAAAAATGAAATCACTCTTCTTATTGATTTTTTAAAAGTTTCCATTTCAACAGCAGCCAACAACAGGAATCTTGGCAACATCAGTATAACTCAATTGCAGACATGCATTTTAGTGGTGTGTCCAAACCTCTTTTTTAATTTTGTGAGCAATATATGTGCTGGAATCATTACCTTACCATAGAAGGTTTTTCCCTGCTTTTCCCTCCTGTTAGTGAGGAAAGACACTGGGCACAATGACTAAGGTATAAGAACAGAGATTTCAGAGTGCAGAACACTCCAGATACACGGTGAAAGGAAGGAAAACTCACACCTCATTCCGTACCCTAAGCATGAATATTTAGACTCAGTTTCATCCCTGTTATATTTAAAATACCTTCCCTATAATCAGCACATCACGCTGACACACGCTGGTGGTGGATCTGACCCTTCATCCACAGCAAGGCTTCCTTCCCAAGCAAAACACAGAGCCCTACATCTGAAGTGGCTATCAGGCATCTCACAGAAACAACACAACGTGACAGCCCTTCAGAAGAGGAAGGGAAGATGACAATTAATTGGAGCTTAGAGGGAAATTTTTGGAAGACTATAAGTGGAATACTAAGAGTATGCACTACTCTATAAGACGACTCTTTTTAGTAAAGAGGTTGCACACATTGCTGACTTTCCAAGAAATAATGCAGGACATCATTGACCTCAGCCTCAAGTGTTCCTGAAAGTAAATTGCAGCAGCTATGCCTATGTTTGTAGGGTCCAGCTAAATCACTACTCAGTTAAAATAAATGCCTGCTTTTCATTAGATTTGATGAAATCACTAATAATGTCTCTAGACTAAAAAATTACAATCCTTTTATCTGAGGAAAATAGTCATAGATTTGTGGGAATTAGAACACCTGAAATGACTGTCAGCTTGTTCTGTTTGAGTCCAGATGGCCAGGAAAAAGTCAAAGTCTATGATGGGTAAACTTCTTCCCTTTGGCTGTTTTAACTGTTCTACAGAACAGAATTTAGGGCATTGTTTTTTATTATTAAAATGCTACAACAAAGATAATCAGAGTAACATCCCACACTGTGATGAAGTAGTAAAGAGCGCAAAGAAATTAAAACAATCATTGAAAAATCCAGAGAGCTATGACTCCTTTTTATTAGAGATGCTCTGGACTGTGTGCCAACAAGGTTGCAAACTGAAGAGGAATCTCTCACCCTGTCCTTGTACACTGTCATTCATCCTGTCAGCTCATTCCCCAACGTGACCCTGGAGATACTCATTAAATGAAGGGGTCTTAAGTGACAAGATGGTGAAAAGAAGACAAAAAAAAAAAAATAAACCACTTTCAGTAAGCTGAAAATTTTAAACTGTGCTAAGGAGATCTGCCATCTGGGATGTTGGAATGCAAAGAGAAGGAGCATTTGGAGTTGGGAATATGAGTCTAGTATGGGGCATATTGTTTCTACTCCTATGGATTCATCACTCTTCTCCAAGCCAGCATATTCTACTTCCTGTAACTTCATAAGCAAGGATCAGAATTCACCAACCAAACCTCAACAGTGTCCTTGTGTCCAGCATGGTGGGAGATTAACATGGACTAATTTTGGTTCAGTCTTTACTGTTTAGTCTGCCAGCAGAGACATTCCCACCAGAAGCAGAACTACACATATGATACCCTACACTGCTACGAAGAGTCACAACTGCCCCATAACAGCCAGGCATTTCTGGGAGTAGCAGTAGATCCTTGCAGGTTTGAAGAAGGATATTTTTATCACTGTAGAGGTGTGCATATGTAGATGAAAGGAAGACAGAAGCCCCGCCAAGTCTTACTCATCTGATGGCAGACAATTTCTTCACCCTGCACCTATTTTAAGACATCTTTTAAAAGTATCTGTACCTACAAAAAAATAGGCAGTGTGTATTTCAAGAAGACATTTAGAATCACACCGTTTAACAGCAGAAAAGGGGGTAGAAATTTCTCTGCCCAAAGAGTGGATGGCCTTTCAATAAATCTTTAGAAACAAACACCTCTGTGACCTTGAATTTAAATGTAGAAAAATTCTGTTCTGCATAGGATTATCTGTTAAACATATGCTATGCCTAAAGTAGGCCACCAAACACAAACAAATAGCAACTCAGAAGGAATTACCTGAAATTTGTTATTTCTGTGTTTTGACTGAATAATCATAAGAGTACTTCCTCGAGTATTCAGAGCCTGTCTCTCCTGCCCTGCCTCCAGCAGTTCAGATTTTCTGTTTATCCTATCTATAAACATGTCATGAATGACCCAGAAGAATTTGAGACTTCACTGTCACCTCCCAAAATCAGTGTGCACAACTGGCTCTGCAAACACCCTGCTCTGCCACCTGGGCAGCCACCACAGCAGAGGCTGCACACCACCTCAAACAGCCCGGTGGGCAGCACTTTGCTGCTTCCCTGAGTCAGTGAGCCTTGAAACAAGGAGGATCAACAACAAGAATCCTGCCACCTTGCCAATGCTGTCCAGTTCTTTCCTAATGTACCCAGCAGCAAAACTGGAGAGCTAAACATATCAGTTGTTTTTTCCTGTTTCGAGCATAGAGCGCATATTAACAAAGAACAAATTATTCTGTTTTTTCATCATTCCTTGAGAAACGAAGCATCACTGTGTGCTATCACAATGGTTTATTTGCTGTGGCATTCAGTTCAGAATGTTCCTTTAAAAAATTTATAGCTGCATTAAAGTGAGTCCTTGTGAGGAGAAGGAGACTGGCTGGAAGAATTGAGGTGAGCGGAGTTTCAGGCTGTGTCAAGGCTACAGATTTCTGTCAGCATCACTTCAATGACTGTGGATAAGTACCAGTTAAATCCCTGCCATTGGAAGAGTTCACTCAAATGCTCATAATCTAAATCCACTGACCAGCATAAAGTGCAGCAACTCCATCATAACGTTATCCTGGGAAAGAGTTTCTACTATAAGTGCAGACCTTGTAGGTGAAACCAGAGACTGACACATGTTTCAACTTCTGTGGAATAGCTATTCATTTCTTTCATGCTTTTTATCCTCCAACTCTAAAATTTTGGCTTCTCTAACTCAGTAAAATCAATTCTTCAAAGAAATTCAGAGAAATGATACCTGGCAGGTCAGAAATGCACAACAAACACGACAGATATTCAACCAACTGGATTAACAAATGCTTAACTTGCACCTTACTGCCTAGAGTAGTTCTTCCCCTGTAAATCAGGCTGCAGGAGGACAGAGCAGGAAGAAGTGGTGCACAGAGAGGTCAGAGACAATGCTGAATCAGAGCTCCCCAGCCATCAGCAGAGCTGGAATCGTCGCTGCTCACAGCAGCACCAGGCTGACTCATGCCAGGCAGGACTGAGTGTCTCGGGACCCGCAGCCTGGTTCCCGTCCATCACCTGCAGAGCCTGCCCTGGGATCATTCAGACTCCACTGCACTGATTTTTCCATCCACTGCACTGATTTTCCATCCAAGAGGGGCTTGGCTCTGAACGGTGACTTTGCAGAGGCTGATTTAGGGATCCAAAGCACCAAGTGTATCACCTTTAATTTGCACCATGAATCAAGTAAATGATTTATTACTGTCATCCACACTGATTTGTCCATCGCTACAAAGTCAGTCAAAAACTTGGAAAAGTCCTTAATTGAATTTTAGGCAAATCTGAATTTCCCTTCTCTAGAAAATTTTGAATAAACAGCTACATTCAGTATTTTTAGTGTTACCTTATCATAAAGCCACTTAAAAGGATTAATTTGAGACCACCTTCTGACTGGAATGCTTTTATTTACATTTAAGATTTTACAGAACACTGCTTAAGAGCTCGTCACTAGACAAATTCACTTAAAGATATTTTCAGTTTCTGTGAAGGATTTTCTGAACTCCAGCTATAACATATTCCTGGATTCTTTTCACCCTTTGTCAGCTGCAACTCCCATGTCTACAGTAAAAGGCTGGGCCTCTCAGATATAGGTGTTTATATGATTCTATTCTCTATGGACTGGCTTCACTAGATAGTACAACACCTGGAAGCCTTTAGATACAATGGAAGAACACCAATAAAGTAACTGGAAATGTGTTTTTAATAAACTGATTCTAAATTTCCTTATATGCATCATAAGCTCTTGTATCCCCAAGAGGGCTTATTAGATACAGATAAAATGTTTTAGAAAATTCCTATCACCTAACTACTTTAAGCTGCATTAATCATTTTAAATTCCACCCAAATCATGAGCAAAAAGTCTGCGCTCATTTAATGAATATAAATGCTTTCACTTCCATAACTAAATTTCTTGGGCTGAAGTTTTACAAACATTTAATGGGAGATGTTCACAGAAAATCCATTAAACAAATAAAAGGTTGCATGTGCAAATTTCCTGTGCAGTATGCTGTGTGGAAATTCATCCCCTTTATTACTTAGCATTTTCTTTTCAAATATCAGGGTTGGATTTTAAATACTGAAAAGTCATTATTTCAATACTTTGTATTTTTTTTTTTTACATTTCATTACTTATAATATTTCTTTAAAAGCATTTCCTTGCAAGTCATTCCAAGTCTTCCCTAGCCATGCAGAAAAAAAAAAGGTGAGGAATGGCACAGAAACCTGTGGACATGTTCTTAATTCATTCTCCTATCTCCATGGCATATATACTACTGAAATGCAGATGTTTTTGTGAGATTAAATTTCCTGGCTCCTACATTTATTATCTAAATAAACAGCAATTAATTCTGGCAGGTCTGGTTCTATGTTTCAGCCTCTGAAATCTCCGATCAGAAACCTTCTCGTTTCCTTTGAGACCCACGGACTCTGTCCTTCCCCATTTTACATTCCATGTGTGTGCCGAGCTGCCAGCAGGCATCCCATAACGCCATGGCCATAAGCAAGGACCTGCAGGTGACACTTCCTCCTGCATTAAGCTGCAGCCAGATGTCCCAGGGTAGGATGACACCAACGACTTGAGGAAGGCAGCTGGCTGAAGTGAAACCTAGATCACGAGATACCAGATTAGTCAAGGATAAATGGCAAAGGACTGGGATTTGGGAATTCTCTGCTCAGTTTCTGTTTCTACTCCATTTGTGACCTTAAGTAAATCACTCAGTCCCAGAACCCCAAGAGGTAATTAGACACCAAATTTCCAAAGATTTCAACCTCGTTTCAGTTTCCAAACCTAAGCAGATCTAAACCCTAATTAAAATTTCCAGGTCTGATCTGAGCCAAAGCTGTGAACACCAAGACTGTTCTTTCTATCCAGGTATATGTCATTATGGGAAACTAATTTTGGTGAAAATTATGGCAGGGATGCATCACCCCAGTGCACTTGAGGCTCCTCTCAATAAAGCAAAAGCTCTGAGAAGCCAACATGCCCTTCAGGCTCTCAGCACAGAACTGCAGCTCATGGGCAGAGTTCAATGCTCTGTTTGAGACACCCATAAAATACATTTCTGGAATACCATAAATGAATTTAGTTAGACAGAAAACCAAAAGAGAGAAACCAGTTCTGGAATGAAGAACTCTGCCTTCTCAGTGTGAAAAGGGTACAAAATCTCCTGTGCCACTTAAATGGAAAGTGCAGGAATAGAAACAGTTGCACAAAGCAGCTTCTTCCATCCTTTTTTGACAGAGCAAGTATGCTAAAAATTCAGACTACTTACATTCAGAGAAACACTAATGCAAGAGCTTCCTTGGCATGCCACCTAGCACTCTGGGAATTCCTCTTCACAGAAGCTAAGCAACAGGCTCAGTAGGTAGGATATTTTTATCAAGTTCAAGAAGATTAAGTGCCCAAATGTAAGAGAAATAAAGTAGTAGTTTTATGTTTAACTCTTTTCAGCCTTCTTTTAAAATGAAGAACAGTACTCCCAGGTGAATTTCAGCTTTGACTTCATGACTCCTAACTTTGCACATACTTTCTGTATTAGTAATAACATCTCCAATAAAACTCATCCATGCAATAAGCTCACCGAAGCCAAAGAAATTACAATGATGACTACTTTGGTCTACTGTTTCTTAATTAGCTTCTTTCACATTCAATTGACTGTGTTTTAGCCAGCTCTACAAAACCAAAGGTTATTGTATGGAGAGTCACTTCTTTGCTGTGCTGGTTGTAAATCAGAGGGATCTGCAAAAGCTTCTGCATCCAGCCCTCTCCATCCCTGCCCGGGAGCACAGGGAGCTGTCCTGGGGCTCAGCCAGATGGGCTCTGCTGAAGCTTCTCTGCAGGGCTGGACATTTGCAGCTGGGAGGAGTTTGGAGTTTGGCCACAGGCACAGGACAGGTAGGCTGCAGCCAAACATTCCCTCCTCCAGCCAGAGCAGGATGAACACTTCCACAAGTGGTATTTGGGTTTTTTTTATCTTCACTGGCAAACTCTCTGAAGAGCACTTTGGAAACACAAACCAGCTGGAAGCACCTGGCGCTGCAAGTCCCCCTGGGGCAGGGAGAGGCAGAACTTGTGCAGTTACAGGAGGGCACCGGGACACTTAGTGACACTTACTGACTTTGTGGGATGTTTGGACCTACACAAATCTCAGAGAAGCAGAAAATTTTAAAGGCTATGTCCCTGGGGTCTACAGAGAAGAAAAAAAATATGTTTTCCCAAGCTGCAGATTTTCAGTGCGTACACTAACGAAAAGAACCATGTGCAATTTCTTGGCCTTCCCATATGTATTTCTCAAAAGGATAAAAAGTGGGTCACAGATGAATGGAGACACAGATGAATTTCTACCATCAAATATTAACAAGCCTGAACAATTTTTTTAATCCAAAACTCATTTTGTTAGACATTCCTGAACACATTTGAGGTTTGGAGTTAACACCCACAAGAGTCTAACACACATGCAAGTTGTCTCATAAATGCCCTCCACCAAAAAACACTTTTGTGCTTCCACACAGCTCTCTTCAGGCCATCCTTCCATATCTGAGACCAAGGCCTGACATCTCTTCCATCCCACTTTAGATCCTCTCTGTTAACTGAGTGGATCTGCTCTCCCTTCTCCAAAGATCACCCAGCCAGGCCCTGGTTTGGAGCTGTCTGGATAAATTCCCATGGTGAAACCTCACTCAGAGTCCACACTGTGGACACACCTCAATGGAAAGGACACATCTCTCACCTCATTCCTACTTTCCATCTTTAGTATTCTTCTGTCCTTTAAGCTATATTTACTTCAGGGGTTCAAATCCAGTGTGAAGCGTTTCTCAGATCCAGGCAGAGGTGGGAGGGCAGAGAAGCAGAACCTTGTCTAGACAGTGGTTGAGGTTGGTTGTTTGGTTGGGTTTTTTTTATAGAGATGGTTTGAACTTTGCATAGTCATTCAGGATGGATTTTCATAGCTGCTCAGGCAGATTCATGTATTTTAGCTGTCCCTAGAGCCCCACTCAATATTTTTTCGGACTTGCTTGAAATTTAGACTTGCCACTGCTTTTAATGGATGCCCCTTCAAGCAAAGACATAGATGCCTTGAAATGTTTATAGGAAAACACAGGACTCAAACACAAGGAAGTTCACTACTTAAGGAGGTATCATTTCAGTGGAGACAAGAGAAAAACAGCAGTGCAGGTCCATATGGGGAATAAGGTACTGAAACTTATTTTCTATTTTCTTACAATTCTTAACTACAGCAAAAAAGGGATTGATCTTTTTATGGTTTTTGCTCCAACAAACAAGTAGCAATCACATCCTGAAATTTTACAGTCCCAATAGGTCTCCATATTCTAGAAGGATTCGCATAATTTTTTTCTCTTTTTTGTCTTTTCCAGGATAGCCACAATATTTCAGGGCCTAATATAGCTTAGCTGGAGCTCAGCTTTAACAGCAACCCTCAAATACTTCCTTTATAATTTAAATACATATATAACTAAGCAAAGAAGGAATAGAAAGTTAAAAATCCATTTTAAAAGTCCTTCTCTCAAGAATGTAACCCAGAATGATAAAGAACAAGGCATTTATCTTCATTTGCAGGGAACAACATAAGACAACTTGGTCTGCTTTGCCCCTTGTGATTTGTTTCAGCACCCCAAATGTCTGAAAAACTAAAACACTGCTATTGTACTTATCAGAACTCTCTCCATATATTTATTTATATTTTTTAATCTTCTAAAAGGCACAAACAACCTGTCAGAGATATTCAAGCATATGCAAAATTCTAACTAGACAGACAAAAATAATCTTTGTTCTTTTTCCCATGTGCTCTGTGGGAGTTTTGTCTTGTTTGTGTGATTGATCAGTTTGTATTTTACTTCAGCAAAATCATTTTTCACACACAGTACATGCAGTTTGGGAGCAGAAGAAAAATATTCCAGCCAGAGCTTTTACTGGACAATGTAAAGTCAATACAGAGAACTGCAATGTTCAACAAGATTACAAAGAGTCCCACCAAATAACATTAGAATCCCTCTGAGAAATAATAATGATTTCAGTTTTTCTTGCCTAGTAGCCAGGTTGGTTCCTGAGTTGTTGGGAGGGTGGGGTGGGTGATCAACCCCAAACAAGACTTTTAACATCCACTCTATTTTCTGTGAAAAATAAGCCTTTTGGGGAATCAAATGGCAAATGAAACATCAGAATATTGGCAGAAAAAGTTAAAGCCAGCAATGAATGCATCAGTCACCTTCAGAAAAGGTCACATTTCTTTTGATCATTCTTCAGTATGCTGCAATAATAGAAGCATAGTTGTACTTCCCATGTATTCCTCTTCATGTTCTCCCTTCCCAGCTGACCTTACAAAGATAGCCTCTATGAATTCCTATTTTGCCATCCGAGCACAGTAATGCTCTTTTTGTCAGCAATGAAGGTGAAAGATAGTCATGCTATCTTTCAACTGTACTACTTGGAAGAGAGTTCCTTGCTTTTGCCCCTAGCAATCTTTAAATAAATTTGTTAATCGTTAAGATTGCTTCCTATGACTGATCCCACAGCTGCCTTTCTTTTTGACACTGAGTTTTACAATTTGCATTCCTTGTACATCTCGAGCATCCTTGCTGATGTAAGTCAATGGGAGATCGAGACAGGTGCAAAAGGAAGAATTACAATCACTGTCCATAAATTGCTTTTAATTCATAGCAATTCTTCAGTTTTTTACACAAATGTTTTGACAGGTTATGCATTTCCTCAACAGAATTTACTTCTGCACAACACCCATCTAAATCAAATCCTTGTATTTTTCCCCTTTACTTATGGCAGCATTTACTAAATTTGGTGAAACTACAAAATTTCTACAGTCAGAGGGTTAAAAGCCACAGAAGTGAAAGATATCACTACAACATTGCAGACACTTTTGTGCAGATTTCCAAAGCTAAAATTGTACTTCATGCTCAGTAGCATTTTCCCTCGTGTGAGTGCATGTATTCTGCTAATCACAGTCATCACTGCATCCTACTTCACTGCTCAATGACGGGGGGAAAGGATCTTTCATTCCCAAAATAGCTCTGATCTTATAAGTGTGCTCATCAGCCAGTTTAGACCGCGCCATCTAATTGAAGTCAATCACAGAAAAATTATTAAAAAACAAGTTTGAAAAAGCAGCGTGTATGTGGCAACAATGCAGCAAACCCTCTCACAGCCTTCTGCCTTCACAGTATTTGTTGCTTTTGCAATATGTAACTTGATCATTTTTCTAGACAGGAATTTTTAGAATCCTCTACAAATAACCCACAGTATCAATAGTAATCAGCTCAGCAGGAGTCACCATCTTTAACATTTCTATTTTTTTTTTTCCAGAACCATACTGCTGTTTACCCAGAAGTTTAAAGGAGAATCCCATAATTTCTGGGGGGGGAGAAAAAATGTAGGTTGCTGTTTTAGTGTGTTTTCCAGACACTCATCCCTTACTCTGACACTCTGAGTGACCTTAGGCATTTCAATTGACCTCTCTAAGCCTCAGTCAGCTCGGCTAAAAGACAGAGTCCCTTTGAAAAGCAGATGTTGTATCAGTGCTGCGTTTTCTTGGATAAATGCATTTAAAATTAAAAGAAAGCTATGACTGCTCAACGACCTTTCAGTACACTTAATGTCAAGGGCCTTTCTTTCGGAGACTGAGTGTCTATCTGGAATTGCTAATGCAATTTAAAGGAAAAAGAGAAAAATCAAATTGCAACAGCTCACAGAGATGCAGAGGTAGGGATTGCCTTTTCATTGATATTATATGCTTTGGCTCTATCACATCTTTTTTCTGGGTGCATTTCAAGATAAATCATTTATAGTATTGTAATAGCTTATATTCATGCAGCTTTTAATTTTAAAGTTCTGTATTTATGCTGGATCTTTCGTGCCAAAACATCTCAAAATACATCCAAACTTAAATTTTTAATGAAAAAAAAAATAAAAAAAAATAGAAACCAAATTGTGACAGGAAGCTAAGAAACAGCCCTGGGTATGTGCAAGAAGAGAAAACACAGTTTACATAATGAGGATACAATCTCCCACCACATCCCCAGGCCCTGCCAGCCGAGCGTGGATGTTTGCACTTGTCAGGTGCTGATTCCACACGCTGTGCTGAGCAGCTGTGAGCCCCCAGCGAGCACAGTGAGCAGGGCAGGGTTGGTGGCAGGGGTGACTGACGGCCCCAGGGCTGGGGACAGCTCTGGCAGTGGCTGGAGCAGCCCCTGGGGTGGGCAGGAGGGCTCACCAGCTCCTCTGGCAGTGACTCAGCACACACACACATTCCAGAATGGCTCACTGTAATCTCCTGTGGACTTTAAATCCTTTTAGTCACTGCCTGCTCTTTTCACCATTACATCCCCCTGCTTTTGCTTTTTAAGGAAAGATATTATAATATCCACCAGTCTTCTTTTTCTCAAGTCCAGAGAACCAGGTGTTATTTTATCCATCTAAATCAGTTACCAGTTACTTCTTAACTGGATCCAGCCCTGTCTTCATTTAAATGAAACTGCTTTCAGTGCAGCTCTCCAGGATGTATTGTCTTAAGAAAGGCCACATTCTGCTTACTATTCCATCCTCTATCACACAAGTGCAATGACTTGCAAACACAAGTACATCACTATTTCACACTGTAAACCCATCCCAAGTTTCTCTCATCACCAGTGGTCCCATAAGTACGAGGAAAAATGGAAGGAAGAAATAAACATAACATTACAAATTCCCACATTCCAAACCCACAACTGCTCGTAAGCCTTTGCCAAACCTATGTGTGCAGTAGAGCCCTGCTGTAAACATGCTGTAAAGTCAACTTCAGAGTACTGTTAACTCCATTTAATGATGAACTGCACCCACAACTGCAGGAAAAGGTGACAAAGAAGCTGTTTTGGTGTTTGGCTTGACCCTCATCCCTGTGCTACACAGTTTACCTGAAGCATCTGGCTGCAGCAGACTGATGTGGCAGAAACCTTGTGCACAAAGTGAATTCCTGGCATGTTTGCTGAGCTGCTGTCCAGGGAGGGAGGAAACCTGCCCAGACCATCAGTGCCTGTCACCTTCCCAGTGGCCACTGTCACTTCCTTGAGGAAAACAGCACATGTTCCTTCCCTCCAGCCCTCCCAGTTCACAGCCTGGTACTACCAGCAATGAACAATGAAAAGCAGTAATTATTTATTAGTAAAGAGGGATAACAAGTAGGAGTTTTAATGTTACTATATTACTATTAAACAAACACACCTACTGTGGTTTTAATGCATACTCTTCATTATCTTCTGTTGGCTTGAGTTCTATGTGTAAAAAAAGAAATTGTAGGGCCTTCCTAATAAATAAGATTCAAGTAGTGTTTATGCTTTGCAGCCTTGCAAACAGTAGTTGACTTTATCACTTGAAAACATTCTGAATAATTTTGAATCATTCTCTGAAGACTCCTAACTGAATTCCCTCAGATATTTTGGGAGTCTCTTTTTACATATAGATACCTGAGTTGATACCTGAGGACTGTATAATTGTCCATGCACTCAGACCAACACAACTCACAAAAATATCCTCAAGGGCCATATCAAAATCCTTGTTAAAGTTGAGGCAAATAACCACTTTCCCATGTGCCATCTGCAAGGGCAATAGAAGGCAACCAGGTTGATTAAGCATCCAAATGCCTTCCCCTTCACAGCCCAGAGATATCTTCTAAGAGAACCTGCTCGATACAGGGCCAAATATGGCCCTCTAGACCATTTTGAAGATAGGGACAACATTTGTCTTTCTCCAGTCAATAAGAAACTCTCCCTGTTTCCATTTCCATTCCAAGGCAACAAACAGTGACAGAGGACATCAGCCAGCCCCCTGAGCACCTTGGATGCTGCTCATCTTCCTCCATGGCCCTGGAGGGAAGGAGATCCTGCAGTCCTGTCCCTGAATCTGTCACACCAGCAATGCAATAACCAGTGTGAAAGCGGGCACTGCACTTCACATATTTGCTCTGCACAAAACATTTCTTATGCTGTCTCTGTCTCACAACCTTATCATTTCCTCACAACAGAAAGATCAATCAATTTCATAAGCAATGTCTCCCAGGCTGGCTTTGATACTAAATGGTGGCATAGCATTGCCAACACCTTAATCCTCACACACTCAAACACGTTCGGCTGCAACAGTTTTGACATGCGGGTCAGAAGGTTGATTTGAGAATAACCAAAGCAGTTCATAAGGTTAATTTGATAACATCCAAACCTGTAATCTGCAATCAGCTGAAGGAAGGAAAGATCTCCTGCTGCACAGGTGGTACAAAGACACCCATGTTACCCAGAGCAGCTGGGGAACAAAAATCAACAACATTGTTGTAGTAAATTCACAATGTGTACGCAAACCCTTTGAAACAATGTGCATAAACACCTCCTGTGAGAAACAAAAGCAGTCAAAAATGAAAATACAACAGTCTGCTGTGAGCTACACTATTTAATGTCTCACATGCAGTCATGCCTATGATTTTGCATTAGTTTCGTTTCCCATGATCCCAAGGTTTGTAATCTGGGACTGCTGAATTCTCAGACAGGAATACTGACCTGTCAGATGTTTTTGATTTGGGATCATATATTCCCTCTACTTTATTTATCCCTCACAATTAGAGACTCAAAGCCACACTACCTGTGCCTTCCTGCACTGCCAGCAATGCTTGTGACAGCCTCTGTCCTCTGTGGGGACTGCAGGGTCAGCCTGGACAGCTGATCACCCTAAAAAACCCCTACAACACACAATCCTACACTCTGCTTTCAGACAGACACAAAAATCACTGAAAGGACCCAATGATGGCCCTGCTGGTTGAGCACACAGGCAGAGCAGTAGTGAATTGTTGTTTCTTTATGCCTAGAAGAAATCAGACCTATCAGAGATTCCAAAAGCTGACTGGTCTCTGCTTCCTCCCAACCTAGAATGCCACCACCCGTTTGGAGCAGCAGTGTCATGTTCCCCGCTCCTCTCACCAGCCCAGACAATGTGTTCTTTCAGCAGCTTCCACAGACAAATGCTCTTTCAACATTTCCTACAGACAGGTCCCCTACTCCAGCTGTTCCCCGAAGAGCTTGACAATGTTCCTTCCCAGAACCCCACAATATTTGTCAGTAATTTCTGCTATAGATTCCCTGTAACACATTGTTTGTGTGCTCTTGATTATGTTCTACCAGGCTGCTTACCCCATTTTCCGTGGCTTATTCTGATGTTACCATGGTACCATAATAAGTACAAGTAGAGACTCTCCAACAGTAGATCACCTTTTACTGCACTACCCTTTCACTGAAAAGGAAGCAATCCACCTCAGTACTGCTTCTTTTATTTCTTCTTTTTTTTTACTGAACTATCACCTAAAAGCCCCAAGAGCTTACTAAAATATTTGCCCTCCACAGTTTGAACTTTTTTTCTTATTTGAAGTCCTCCATTGAGTAAGACAATTCCCAACAAAGTGATTTCAGAAAGAAAAAAAGAATACAAAACCCCCCAAAAAATACAAAAAAACCCCACCCACAAAAGAAACAAAAAAAAAAAAAAAAAAAAAAGAAGAAGAAAAAAAATTAAATCTCAAAGAGAAACTACCAACCAAAATGACAAAAAAACCCTCACAGATTTGAATACCAGATATGTAATGAGTGGTTATGGGAAATGCAGACTCGTAATCACCACACTCCTATTTCTTGCTAGACTCTCATCAACAACAGAACAAATCTATCTATGTCAAGGTTAGATGAGATCAGATTATTAAAAGCAGAAGGATTTTTGCAAGATACTGGCAAATATGAGATCAAGTGGTATTTCAAAATTTCCATCAAAAAATGGTTTTCACAAGCTCCAAAGAAAATCAGATTTTTTAAAACAGCACCCACGTGCATCATACCTAGAAGCATGTGGAAACACAACCTGCAGGATGTACCAACCCTACAAGTCCTGTGGGCTCCAGGAAGAAAGTCTGGATTACATCAATGATCATATATACAATGATATTCATATTTTTCATTAGTATGAATATTTTTTCCACCAGTGTCTGGTGAAAAACGACTGTCACTGCTACAAGGAATAAGTGGTAATTGATCCAGAAGTGCAGGCACCACCTCAGTCTTGCACAGCTGTGGTGAAGCTCCTTCAAAGTCACTTTTCCAGCAGCCAGGCAGCACCTATAGTTTCATTACTAAAAGCAGCGTGTTGGAAGCAAGAGAACAGATAAGCCTGGGAGGGTCTTTGAAATTATTCATAGCCTTTCTACTGACAGTTTCAGCAGAACTTTTAACATTAAACAGCTTGCAAACAGAGATCAACAGCACATCAGCTCGTACTGGCTACAAACCTTCCGCAGGTTTCAAGCGATACGCGGTGGGCATTAGCACAGCTCAAAGGGGTTTTAAAAAGGCTGCAGGAAGCTGGAAAATGCAGATATTTCAAGCATGATTCATGATCTAACTGTTGCTCACGATAATTTTGTTGGGCAATATATACTGTGTAGTTCTTGAAGGGAATAATTTGTATTATTTTCTCATTATAAAGCTCATTTTTTTAGCCATTGGAAAATAAAGAATGGCTGGATTTGTACCTATTTCTTTGGTAATGGGACACTACATGATTGACAATGCAATTACCAGTGAAAAGGTTTTGATATGCCAAGTAATACTTAAAATAGAACTTCAATATTTTTCATGTACAGAGCTGTGGGTTTCGTAACAACCTGTTTTTCTGCAACTCAAGAAATCTTCACAGGTTCAAGAAAAATTCCTTTAAACTTGATATTTGTGAAGAGACACACGCATATAAGAGACATTCAAGCATTCCATGTAAAGGTTGGGGAAATTAACGTTTCAATTACATGAAGAGTACAGTTACACTTTTATAGATCTTCATGAACTGAAAGAACCTTTTTTATTTGAAAAACATTAAAAATCTGTCTCTTCCAACGATATTGAGAGATATTTTAGACCTCAATTTCCATATCTACTTTAAGCCAAGTTAGTATGTGGGCATGTTACATTAATGTCGACTTATTCCTTCCCCTTTACTATCATTTTTCTCCTCTAAGCTTGCCAGGTACATTCTGACAGTTGGAAGACACTGAGATTTGCCAGATTCAAGCTCTCGTATAGAGGCACATCTATTACTGCCAAAAAAAATAAAAAATAATGTACTATAATTATTTAGTTAGGCCATTAAAAAAAAAAATCCTTATTTCACCTTTAGACTTAAATCTTCACTTGCCTTGAAGAAAATATGAATGTCTGTCTCTGCTACACAGAACATGGTCTGGATTCTATACAATACAGATGCAGTTTCACAGTTCTGGTTTGCATCATGCTTCTCTTAGGACTGATGGTTTAGGATATTTCCTGCTTTCTCTTAGAGCTTCTCCTACTATTACAAATCTCTTCCTTTACTTTCTGTTCTTTCTCTCCTCTTGTTTATTACTGGTATTCACCACCATTGCTGAGAGAAGTTTTCCATTTCTTGATGGAGGACAGTAAACTCCTCACTCCTCCAATCTGTTCTGGTAAAAGAGACTGAAACGCAAACCCTGCTGGGGAGCTGTCTTCTTTCACCTTGAATTTCAGCACTTGTGACCAAGCCTGTCTCTGTTTGTTATCCCAGGCCAAGATACATGGCAGCTTCTAAGACAAATGTGGGACCACACCTGGAGCTTGCCAGTGTTTTTTGAGGACACCAGGAAGGCAGAGCAACTGAATCTTCAGTAGCTGGTGCAGCTGAAGAGATGCTGCAGGTGTGTTCACAACACATCTTGGCAGGAAGAGAATAGAGTGTTCCAGCTGTCCACTGAAGGAAGTGAATTGAGGGGGATTTTTATATGAACCACAATTTTCCACAGCTAGCACATGATCCAGAACCATTTGCTAAAATGAAAGATTTTTCCCCTCCTTGGAGAGTTTGACTTTAGCTCCAACCCCATCTCTCTCTGCCTTTAGGTGGATCTCAGCCAGATTTGCCTCTCCACACGGGTGCAGATCCCAGCCAGGCAAAGGGTGTCAGGGACAAACTCCTCAGGAACAGCAGTCAGTGGGATTTAGGGTTGATGGCCACCTGTGCATTTCTGGCATTTGGGAGAGGTCCACATCCATCAAGGCACTTAAAAATGTGCCCCACTTTGACTGCAATCAAACTCTCAAAATAAAGGGAATGTTTCACCTGAGACCACAAAATCCCACAATGTGATGGAGGAAAGGAGCTTACCTTACATTGACTTAAATCGAAAAATGGCTCCAGCTAAATCCAGAGGTTTCTCCAGATTTTCCCTGATATGAAAATGCCTATTGTATTCACAAACCCCACAGCCACCACACTAAGTTCTTTATCTTGTAAATTCATTCTTTACTTTCTCAACAGAAATATCTATATAATTATTCTATGCATGAGTAATATTGGCTCAGAAAAATCAACTAACATGGGATTCAGCAGACCCAAGAATTATGCAAAGACTGTTTTAAGCAGCTTACTATTTAAAAGAAAGAATTTTTTTTAAAGTGCATCTACCTAAAAAAGCAATAAAGTTCTTTGCATACAAGCAAATTAGCAATATTTTTTCACGTCAACTGAAAAGCTGTGGACACTGAAAATTAAAAACAGTCATTGAATGAGGAGAGAAAAGCTGCATAATTACAAAAAGTATAGTTATAAATGTCCTTTTGTGAGAGTTCATAAATGAGAGTTTGATGGGAGAAAGAAGGAAAATAAGTATAAACATAATTTTTTTTAAAACAACCCAGAGATTAGTGGGTCCAATATTCAGAGATATTGGACCCACTACAAAAATCAGCCACAATCCCCCTATTTTTCAGCTGTAGTTTTACTGCAATTAGTGAAGCCACATCAGTCTGCTTAAAGTATAACATCACCTAAATATATTCCATTTCTAAACAATATTTCCTTACAATTGTTTCTTTCTCATTGTTCCTACCCTTCCCCTACCTTTATACTGTCTTTGAATGCCAGTGGGTGGTTATGGAAAATATTTGCTGTCATATCAAGGGCTTTCAGCCTCCAGTAACCCTGTTAGAACAGGTCTTTAATTAGCATTATAAATAATTGCTGACTACATTTTTGTTCTGGGATGCAGAGAAAAGTTGATTTGAAACTAATTCCAATTCAGGAATTTTTGTTTCTTTTTCTGCAGTTCAGAGATAGAGATGGAAGAATGGTCCTCACTCAGAAGTGACTGGCAACCTCTTTATACATTATTTTCCAGGTCATTTCACTGAGTGTTTTGCAGGTATTCCATTTCATTCCTTGGCAACTGACCCAAAACTTTGAGCTGGATTACTTGAGAGATAGGCATTGTCTTTGGTATCCTTGGGTAAAATAAAGCTATTTTTCTAGCCTGCAATTCTTCCCAATATACCAGTCAAGATTTCCCCTCACAGCTCTCACTTTTTTTTTCTTTATAATGGCATTTTGGCCTTAATTATTAGGATCAGAGGAAAAACATCCATATCTTTATAAATTAGAAAATGTTTAATAAGAATGAGCTTGAACAAATTTTTGTTATAATGAAAGGATTAAGATGCCTGATAGCATTAATATTTAGGAAAAATTAAACAAAATTGCTTTTTATCTGCTGCAAACTATGTTAAATATTTAATATGCCACATTATAAGGGCACCATTTGCACAAAGGGTATGACAACCTTTGTGTTATGAACCTTCATTTCAGCAGTTCAAACTTAGTTGGAAAAACTTCTAAAAGCTAAATTTAAAACCAAGTGCAGGGGGGTTTTTTGGCAGTTGGACCTGAGAAAAACTTCAAACCTGTGCAGGGCTCCAGCAGAACATTTTGCAAACAGTTGGGGCTAAAGAGGCTGCCTCTCCTGACCCAGCACATGGTTTATTTAGGAGGGAGCACTGAGTTTAATTGTTCTGGAACTTATGGGAAGCCTTTCTGCTGCTTAGCTTGGAGTGTCTGGATGTATTTTTAGACAGCTTTGAAACATTAAAAAAAAAAAAAAGCAAGTGTTCTGAGGTGATGAAGGGTGATTTCTTTTTTCAGTAATCTAGCAAGAGATAACTTTAATGTAAATATTGTGAGAGGAAAACTCTAGCTCTCAGATTATAATAAATGAGTATAATATTCCTTTATAACTAATAAGGTGTGATAAATCTGCTAGGATCAGTAGTATGCTTCTGAAAAAAAGAGCAAATCACTTTCTGAAGCCTGAAATCCTGGAAATTTTCAAGCTTTCCTTGGGAGTTTAAACAAATAAATCTCCAGAAAAAAACCAAAATAAGTAAGCCCCAGAAGCCAAGTTGGGCCTGCTTACAGCCACCTATATAGAGCATGAAATTTTAAGGTAATAATGTAACAGTATAATGTAGTAAATTTGGTACTGGATTTTTACTGCTTGCAGATCACTGAACTGAGAAACAAATAAAATGAAAAAAATTCTGAGGTTGCGCCTAAGCTGCTCCTTACAATGACCTTGAAAAAAAATCTATTATCTTTTGCCTTTCTCTCTCCTCCTGTAAAATGTGATAATAAATACTAGTTAGACCTTCTATCTTGGGATGGGACTCTGAGCAGAAAACAGCAAAAAATTACAACCACTTTGCTTTTGCTGGCTGAGTTTCCAAAGTCAGCCTCACACTCTATAAAAACAAAAATGTTACCAGAATCACCCTAACTCTTCAAAACCTATCAAGCCACACTCAAAGCTCTCCTTCCACCTCAGCTGACTTTCATTTTATCCACCCAAGTCAATTGGTTTCATCTCTATCCAAGGCAGCTCTTAGCTGCTGGACTGGGGAGCAGGCTCAGCTCTTGTGCAATCCATGCCTGGTTCCACCATGTAAAGAATTGTGGGTTTTTTCCATTCTCTATTTCCTACAGATGTCATCCTTACTGAATAAAAACTTTGCTCCTTTGCAAAACAAAAAAAAAAAAAAAAAAAAAAAGCTTCACAATTATTTTATTGTTACTGTGGTGTAACTGAATCCATGACCAGCTTCTGAACACTACTGGGTTTTCACAGCTGTAACATCCTTATTTCCAAGGCACAGCTGTGTGAAGTTCACATCTCACATTCGAGGAAATCCAGTATTAAACAGGAGAAGGAGAAAAGTAAAACAATCTCAGAGACACTGCAGTTCCTTATTAGCTTCCAGATTTTCTGACTCTGGTATATATAGTTGCATTTAGATATAATAGAAAAAATTAAGAGACATTTTACTATGTTGCAGTCTCATAGACAGGAAAAAAGAGTAGTTGACCAGCATTTCAAAGCTACAACTGTTTCATTTGAAATTAAGATGGAAGATATCCAGCAGAATCTTGCACAAAGTGAAGGTAAAAAATTAGTATTGTTCAAAAACTCTCCAGATTCAAGTCTGATTTACCACTAGAACAGTAACAAGATATATCTTTATGTATCTATATTTTAATAAAATCAACCTAAATTATATTTTTTTGACCTTGACTACAATAACTGTATTATGTCACTTAGGGTCAGAGGATTTTTTGACATTTTAAAGTGTTTATAATTCCCTCCCAATGCAAAAGTGGTAGGATACCAACACGAGAAATGAGTACAGAAGCACACTGGAACTCAAAATATCAAGTATCTCTACTTAAAGGTACATCTTAGAAAGTACACTCCAATAAATAGCTTTTACTGAGGCATTAGTGATCATTAAGCTCTCATGCATGTGGCTCATGCTGTCAGGCAGATCATATTAGTGATACTTGTAAATGTTGTGCATCTGCTAGAAAGTCTCAGCTTCACTTACCAGAAGGTTTTCTAAACATTAATTCACATTTTTGGTGGCTTCAAGAGAGATAGATTTTATTAATTACATGTTAAATTAAAGCTACAAACAGCCTTTATTTATGTTAGTACAAGATTCTGTCAAGGGATATCTTTATTTCATTGCACTCTACTTTCCAAGAACTGAAACCTTCAAAAGAAACTCTAATAACAAGTTTGTTTTGGACCTAAAATTGTACACTAACCTTTGAAACAAAGAACAAAAGGCAACCTTCAGTTTCAACTGTAAATATTAGGGTATTGAAATATCAGGTTGTGCTGAATACATACATTTGGAGGGCAGAAACTTTTCAAGCATGAAATCCCTCCTTCAAGGAAGGCAAACTGAAATCAAAACCAAAACTACAAAAGCAAACCTTTGGAAATGCACCATGCCATTTTCACTGCCATCACTCTCCTTCCCACACCTGCTGCTGCTTTGGGTGTGTTGATGTTTTGCTGGAGGAGAGCTTTCCTTACCTGCAGAATTTCAGGGGAAACCACACAGTGGCAGTACTGTGAATGCAAACACTCTGTTCTGTTGTGCAGCAGCTGCTAACAACTAAAATACAGTTTTCCAGCCTTGCTTGTGGTTAAGTTGGCTGTTTCTTTTCTATATAGAAGAACATGCAGTCAACATGTAATTTATTTCCTTTCTAAATTTTAGTATCCAGAGGCCCCAGGCACAGTCACATTTCACTCCAGGCTACTATTTTCTTGCCCTTTGTACCCCCTTCACTTCCTCTACCCAGATATGTTTGTAAAGCTCCGTTCCTTAGTGAACACTTGGAATTCTTTGCCAAAAGAAAAGGAAAGGGAAACAAACTGAAGGAGCGTCCCCATACAAAAATACCAACACACCCACCCCAGACATTTATGATTCATCTGGGTTATTGGTTTCTGTCCTTTCATAGCACACAGAAACAAGTTGATGAGTATTAGAAATGACAAATCCAGAATGCTCTGTTCACTTCCCTGTACTCTGAGACTCTTGTCAAAGACTGCAGCCACACAGATCACAGATGTCAACTTCTGATTTACAGGCACTTCACATCAGCTGGGAAATTTCCATTCTTTTGGAAATTTCCTCCTGGTGAACATTCTCTGATTGTAAATAATTTTCTGGTTTTAAAACCCCCATATTTCAGGCAGGAATGTAACAGTTAACATGAACTTGTATTCTTGAAGAGCATGGCATACAGCACAGGGGTTGTAGTTCGTTTTTAAACTTATACAGAAAAGTCTATTTATATCCATCATTCCCACTTAAATCAATTCCCCTTCATTTCACCAGGTACACACACAGTATTTCTCTCTTTTTTTTTTTTTTTTTCCTCCTTTCAAAGCAAGAATCAGCTTTTTCCCTTCAGGGGTTAACACTCAGTGAATCTGAATGTGTTTCCTTCCCTACTTATCTTTGCTTTTAGCTACAGAAGCTGTTCCTGAAGGTAAAGCCCTTCTGACTGCACATGCAGCAGCACTTTTCCCCTGGCTGAGTCATTCCTCAAGTTCACAGAGTTGAAACAAGCCAAACAGTTCCTGGGCAGGATTGGCATCACAATCCTTCCCACCAGCACCCCCAGGATAGAGACAGTCCCTCAGGAGAGCCCAGGGAATTATGTTTAATAAAAAACTTCACAGAAAAATACACATGCTACATGACTCCCCTCCATTGACTGAATGACATTTAAAAAACAACCATAAGAACATTAAAGTATCCAGTACCATAGCAGATGGGGGAAAAAAAATTCTCTTTCTTATCAAAGCTAGATTATTATATCACTTCTGATTGTGAAGCCATGGGGTACTGGTGTTTTTTAATTCCACTAGGAAAAATATTAGGAGAGGATTTTATCACATATTAAAAGGCACAGTAAGTTATTTTAACTTGGATATTCCTCAATTTATTTCTAACGTAAATCTATCCTTTTAAGCTGAATCTCTTTATCTTGAGCTGAAATGTCTCTGCCTATAAATTTTGTAAATGGTATCACATATTTCCAATAAACAATTCCAGAAGAATTCTCCACACAATGAATTCAGCACTTTTACAGCAGCATCTCAGAAAGGCTAAAAACCAGTGATGTTTTCAAACAAAAAACAAAAAGAAGTACCATTTTCTTCCCCAATCTCAATAGCCATTCCCTATTAGGGAAGTTACTAATTTTACCATTTCACGTCATTTTACGACAAGTCCAGTTACCTGGTACAAGTCGCTAATAAATTAACACCAAATCCTTACTGAAAGTCTAATCCTTGAGCTGCTGAGAGGACACTTTCTGCTCATGAATGTGTTTCTCGTGGCACAGTTCCTTTGGCCACACGTTTTGGGGCAGATCAGCAGAGTGAGCACAGCTCACACACCTACAGGTACCTCTGATGGGACAGGCTGTGCCAGAAAGTCCCACAGCCTCTCACCAGGGATGCCAACCTCTCATGGGACTTGGGAAGAGCATAGAATGGGGAAAAATTGAGAATAAACCTAGAAAAGGGCACAAGGCAGCCCCTAAGGGAGGTGGCCCAAGGCAGGCCGCAGCCCGGCCTCACGCGGGGCGCTTGCTCTCCAACAAACCAGTCCAGCTAAAATAAACACTTTATGGCTTCTTTATCAACATTTTTAACAATTCCCACACACCAATCATTATTAAAAGATAAAATGAGGTAAGGGCTCACATGCTGCTGGTGTAGGAGCTGAGGAATCCCTCCCTGGCCGGGACGTGTGGGGATCCCCTTCTACCTCAGAGCATCCGGCTCCCTGAGGGGCTGCTTTGAACCACCTGCAGCAGGTACAGCCCTGAGGGTGGGCACTGCACTGCTCACCCACCTGCACTGCTCACCTGAACTGCTCACCCACCTGCACTGCTCACCTGAACTGCTCACCCACCTGCACTGCTCACCTGCACTGCTCACCCACCTGCACTGCTCACCTGCACTGCTCACCTGAACTGCTCACCCACCTGCACTGCTCACCTGCACTGCTCACCCACCTGCACTGCTCACCTGAACTGCTCACCCACCTGCACTGCTCACCTGCACTGCTCACCCACCTGCACTGCTCACCTGCACTGCTCACCCACCTGCACTGCTCACCTGAACTGCTCAGCCACCTGCACTGCTCACCTGCACTGCTCACCCACCTGAACTGCTCACCTGCACTGTTCACCCACCTGCACTGCTCACCCACCTGCACTGCTCACCTGCACTGCTCACCTGCACTGCTCACCCACCTGCACTGCTCACCCACCTGCATTGCCCACCTGCACTGCTCTCCTTCATTGTTCACCCCTACCCACCTGCACAGCTCACCCATCTGCTCTGCCCACCCGCACTGCACTTCTGCCACCCATCTGCACAGAATGAATTCAGCATTTTTACAGCAGCACCTCAGAAATGCTAGAACCCAGTCATTTTCAAACAACCAAACAGAAACACCATTTTGCCCGCTCCTCACTCATCTGCACTGCTCTCCTTCACCCACCTTCATTCCTCACCCCCACCCACCTGCACATTCAAGCTGTGGGCATGCCCAGCCTGGGAATGCCCCCCCAGGTACCAGGAAATGCCCCAGACCAGCTGCCCAATACCCTGGGAGCCCATAATGACAACCCAGCCCTGCATCCCACCCAGAGGAGCTCAGCAGAAGGCAGGGAAAGCTGCAAGGAAACCTGAGGGTGGTAATGAAGGCACTGTGTGGTTCAGACCTCTACCAAAGACCCGTGGTTTCCACAGGGATGCTGTTCCAGCCGGGAACCAGCCCTGCCCAGACCACTCACCCAGCACAGCCCATCCCCTCCCCAGCAGCACTCTGATTTTCCAGAGGCAGGGAACTGTCAGCAGAGCTGCCAGCTTTCCCCTGAGAGCCTGGAGCCTCACCTTTCCATTACCCAAAACATCTGACAGCCAGTTATCCTCATGCTGCCTGAGCAGTACTAGACAGAATGATTGGAATTAGTATTTGCTGCCAAAAAATATTGGATACTTTCTAATCACACTAGGAGAGCTCTTGCTAGGTTTTCAATCTCAGAGATGCTTAATATAGTGAAGCAGGAAGACAAAGTTTCACTTTCAAGCTGGAATTCAATAATCCTACTTGAAACAGTTTTAAAAAAACAAACTTTAAGCACTGCCTCAGCATCTAGAGATACAGGAAAGATCTTATCCCTATTGTATTATCATTAAATTTTAATTCTTCCAAATATGTGCCATATCATACAGAAGTTAATTCATAACTTATCCCTAGTAATCACAGCATAAAACCCAGGTTTTTATCTTTTGGGTTTGTATACAACTGTTGAATCCCATGAGTCCAAGTTCAATATACAGCACCTATTATTTTAATGTTCTGATGCTGCATTATCACTTGCCATACTTATTTACTGCTTATTTTCTCTACAGTTCTCAATTTCCACAGTACAGCAAAATGTTTTTCTCTTCTATTTTATTTTCTATTAAAAGAGAAATTGAACTTATTGCTTTGACTTTTTCCATGGCACCTCGAATATAAGGCAAGCACCCGATAACGGTCTCACTTTTATCAGAAATTCACACCTTTTCCTCTGCACTAAACATTGTTTCTTCACAGCAAATGAATAAAAAACTTTGTTGTTAATGATTCAAACAAACACTTAAAAATATTAGGCTGGATGTTTCAGCCTTAACTTTGCTTAGAATTGTATTTCTGATGTACTGCACATTCTGTGCTTTTATGTCATATGTAAATTTAAACAGGACTATGTATTTTTTAAAACCCTGTGTTGAAAGATCTTTAAAGTTGCAAGGCTAAGTGAAGGAAAGCCAAAATTTAACCTGACTGTGCTGCGTCCTGGTGCATTCTCAATTATATTATGTCATAGGTTATTACATCTTGTTAAATTCAACTTGTCTAGCACTCTTCAGACCATTAAAAGATTCTTAAAGAGATGTTACATTTTCTGATTACAGTTTTTGGCTCTTATTTGTGTAGTCTTGTGTTAACAGTCTGATTTTCAAGTACATTTCTTGGTGACACTCAGCTTTGTCTGTGTAGAGCTCTTACTACTAAGTACTTACAGCTGATAAATGCCATTCTTAACAGAGGTGATTTTCATTCTGCTTCACTCCATTAGCCCAAAGTATAAAATTGCAATGAAAAGCTGCAATGTCCTCTTGGTAGTTTGACTCTACTTTGAGCTCAGTGCTGCCCATATTTATCTAACTTACAGACTCATTTCAGGGGGAAAAAAGCTTCAATTTTATGTACTTTTTGTTAAACCTGCCAAGGTTAGGGACCCAGTTCTGTGAACACTTTTTCATGCAATCAGTTCCACCAAATGCCCATCACCTGAGGAGAGAGAATGACCTGTTTCAAGATGGGATATAATGCACAGCTCTGGTCATATTTTGCAGCTATTAAACTCAATACCATGGACTGTAGTGGGAAAAACCTACAATTCAGTTCTTTTAAACTGCCACAAAATCTCCCAACTGCAAATTTCATTGTGGTTTGCACTGGTGATGGGGGAGCTATTTTCACACAACTGTATGCTTTTAAGATTTTTTTGAAGTTCTCATCAGAACCCCAGTAATTAAGTATTTATAGATGACAAAAATGCACCTAACAGGAACAAACCCATTTGTTTCCTATGGGCTTCAAACCTTTCATGAATAAAGTAGTGCCAAGGGTAACCTTTCATGAATACAACCTTAGGGATCACAGAGTGCCCTCAATCAATGCAGGGAACTCATGTTGACAGAGTATATGGGAAACAGATTGAGGTATTAAAGCACATAGCCTCTGGTGTTTTAGATGTAAATACTATAACCATCAAATATTTAGACTCTTATGTAAGCAGTATGTCATTTTTTAAACAGTTACTGCTTGGAATAAATCTTTAAGGATGGAATTTTCAGAAAGGCTCGGTATTGGCCTAACTTTGCTCTTACTGAAATCAATCATAAAATTTTCACAACTTTAAAAAAGGACTTTGTCTGTTTATATGTCTCCACAGCACTAAGCACAATAAGTCTTGATCCTGGCTGGGGCCTTTTGACTTTGCTGTAATCTAAATAAATTGATTTATAGGAGATCAGTTAGATAAATGAGGAAACACACACATACATATAAAACAGCTAGGGTTTTTCATGATGGCATAGCAGCCTTTGGAACTTCTTCATCATTTTATCTTGGAATCCTAAAACTCATTTTCTTTTCCTTATATTAATTTCTTTGTTATTAGTTTTCTCCAACATAATTCCATCTTAAATTTGCAGTGAAGTATCCCTCCAATAAAATGTAGCGTTGACACAAATCCCATTTAATCTACACAATAAACACATTAATTTTGGGATCTGACTCAAACATTGTTTCAGCAGAATATAATATCTCCTGTATTCCACAAAAGCTGTTGTTAATAACAGTGATATGTTCACTTGGGACATATCACTGGTAGAGAGTAGATTCCATATCAGTGGATTCCATATCAAGCAGAGAGGAGATTCCATATCAGTGATATGGAATCTCCTCTCTACTTCCAGGAATAACCACCTTTGCTGATCTGGGAAAGAAGAAGAGAGTGTGTTTATTTTACAGGTTTGTAGAGTGGTTAGAACCGGTATTTTTTATTTTGCAAGATTCACACAAACATTAATTACCCAGGGATTGGCAGTTATTTCACTTTAATATACATGCCAGCCTGAAACCTGTCTAAAAAGATCTTATTTTCTGCCAAAGAGCTGCACTAAGACCAAGACAAAGCTTCTGCTTTTCACTCAACGTGGGATTTCAAAAGGTTGATACTGAAATGCCTTTTTCCCTATTTTCTCCAAATAAAATGCTGTAAGTTATTTAAATGAAGGCTATTGTGACCGTGTTCACAGGGTTTCTCGGATGAGGAAAGAGATGAGGATCTGACTCCATGTTTCAGAAGGCTTGGTTTATTATTTTATGATATATATTACATTAAAACTATACTAAAAGAATAGAAGAAAATATTTCAGCAGAAGGCTGGCTAAGAATAGAATAGCAAAGAATGATAACAAAGGTTTGTGGCTCGGCTCTCTGTCTGAGCCAGCTGACTGTGATTGGCCATTAATTACAAACATCCAACATGGGCCAATCACAGATGCCCCTGTTGCATTCCACAGCAGCAGATAATCAATGTTTGCATTTTGTTCCTGAGGCCTCTCATCTTCTCAGGAGGAAAAATCCTAAGGAAAGGATTTTCCATAAAATTTGTCTGCAACAGCTGTGGTTCCCCAGACAGTTCTCAAGGCATTTTTGTGGGAGCTGCCACCCCCATTCCTTTGTCTCAACTCCCTTACCACTCCTGTGCTTGGAGCTGTACAGCTGATTTTGGATCTCTCCAAGACCCAGACCAAGACTAAATCCTCTTTCTCTTCCTTCAAAGCTTGGTTTTAACCACTGCCAGGCTGGTGCTGCTGTGCAGAGCTGTGCAGGATGAGGGAGGAGCTGGAGCTGCACCAACACCCACCTGTGCCACGGGGACACATTCCTGAGCCTCCAAAAACATTCTCACCACATCCCTCAGGAAAGCAGGAGCAAGCACACATGACATCACAGAGCTGGCAGAAGAACAAACCTCCAGGAGTAGCCAAAGTTGTAAAATAGGCCATGGAAAGAATCAGGTAATGCTAACAGCTTGTTCATCTTCCTCACCTAAATTCAGGTGATGCTATCACTGGCCCCAGCCTGCCACATATTTTATAGTAAGCAGTTTTAGTCTTTCAGATTAGCAAGCTATATATATATTTAGTGCTTTATTCTCAAACTGTTTCACCACAAATGACAGCTCATTTCACAAACAGCTTATCTTATGGCTAAAGATATATAAATACATACTAAAAATGCTGCTGAAAGTCTCAGAATGTATAATGCAGCCTGGTAGACATGGTAGTGATTGTAACACTGCATTGTAGACACAAATGTTAAAGAAACTTGGCAAGAAGCAACACATTTTAGCTACTCAAAATTCAGATTTTCTCAGACTTGTCCCCTTCTGATGAATGGAACATATGGGAGTATTGTTCATAAAACTTACATTGCTTTTCTTGATGTCTACCAAAATTCCTCATCATGACAATATTTACCAAGATACATAAAGATTCAAATTTGAATTAATTACCCAGAAGTTTTTCTGTGCTTCCAGGTTTGCTGGAAAAGAAAAACACTTCAGAAGCAATGTGTTATGAGCGTTCAGCAGTAGATGTTTTAGCAGCAGAGGTAGCAGAGTGCTTGCTGGGGAAGGGGCCTACCCAGTTAAAAGCCATCACTGCTGAGTGAGATAAAAGACAGGGAAGAAAGAAGCTGCTTTGCCAAGAAGCAGTTTAAAATCTGACATTATAAACAAAACACATTTAGATCTAGACATAAATCCTCCGTATGCTGAAGGCTCAGTAATATTTTAGCTAGCATTATTACTCACAAACAAACAGTTCCTGAAATACAGCATCAAAACTGCAGAACAGCCTTTAACCTTGTGTTCATCCACTCAAGAGCCATGTTATTTATTATCTTTTATCCCTTAATTATGGGGACTTCACCTACTGCTCTCTACTCATTTGAAATGCAGAATAAAATACAATGGATGTCTAAAGACTTAACAGGTGTCAACCAGATATTTGCCAGCCACTGCTACTATTCTACTGGGAGGAGTTGCTGTTCTATAAATACTAATTAGAGTTTTGCACATGATCTTGCTGAAATACCTAAGGTGATGAGTGGCCAGTTGTTACTTTTAAAAGATTAGCACAATTTGAAAAACTAATGTCCCCAATGAGGCAATGCTCACACTGAATAATCAAGAATTATAGCTGCTCTCTGCCCAAAGGGAATATTTGCTCACTTCATCATTTGGAAAATCTGCTGCCTCTCGAACAATTCACTCTTCTTTTTAACTTTGAGAAACTTGTAAAACTTTGTGCAATCAATAAATTAGTACAGTATACGGACTTAGATGGTCTTCCACTGCTATGCCCACATGGCAGGCCTTTTCACTACCTTTACTTCCAAAGACAGAGCTCTTCGTGTGAAAACATGATTAAGAAACTGCAACAAAATAATGTTGCACCTAAATCAAGCAGCAAAGTAAAATAGGATTATAGCACAAAGCCCATAAACCCAGCAAAAATTCAATTTCCTCAAATCCATCTTCCTTCAAATTCTTCACATCCACTAAACAAGAAAAACAGACACAGGCAAATCAGAACAGGTCTCCATGATACTGAGATTTTATATTAAAAATTTATATATAGTAATTTTTGATTTCAAAATACCCTCCAATTCTCTAAAATCTTGGTGCAATATAGCTGAAAAAACAGTACATTTTAAGCAAAATTTTAAAGTCACACAGCCTGTTTCCTTGGTTTGTAATAAAATCTTGAGTTTTATCTTGTCCAGTCTACTGTGGAAAGCAACTGATGTCACAAGGTGTGACACATTGCTGTATTTCTATATGTGAGCTGTGCTTCAATGCAGTGAATTTGATACAACTGATATAATCCCTTAGTATTTAGTGTCCATGACCACATGTGGGGAAAACATACACATCATTTTAATCAAAATTTTTTTGCGGGCTTTAATTTTTAAAAAAAAAATATTTTTCTTTACAGTGAAACCTATATTTTTCTTTATCCCTCAAGAATATCCCTACTGCTTCCTCTTTTCCAGTAGCTCATTACTGGAAATGTTTGGCCTTGCTTCAAAAGAGAAGAATATGTCAACAGCAGAACATCTGTGTCCACATAGAATGCTTTGATGACAGTGATATACTCCATTTACATCAGTAACACTGAGCTGAACCTTGATGCTGTCTGCATTTAAAGATCTTACCCCACAGGGCAAGAGAATACAGGTCAAAAACGTTGATCTCTGTTTGACACACTCTCTACTTCAAGAGCACTTGGCAGCAATTTGTTCCAGAGTCAAGAATCAAACTCACAAAGTGTTGCAAAGCTCGGAGCCATGTTTGCATAACCACATTCAAAACAAATATTAAAATTCACAGTCTCTGGAGGCCAATCTACTTTTGATATGCAGGGGTTTGTGAGCAATGCAGTCAAATTCTAGCCTGAATACAGGAGGAGTTTTCATTTAAATCCAAAAGTCTTAACTCGGGCTTCAACATCTGCTATTAAGAGGGATAATGAACCTATATCTCTCAAATGCAAAAAGGAAAAAAGGCACTTTATCACCTAAAAATAAAAACTGATCATCTAAAAAGGGAGTGGAATAGTCATGTGTGACACAGGGTTGTGCCTATCAGTGTGGTCAGAGGAAGTTGGGTGAATTTTGGTACAGTACAAAAGCAGGCACAATAATGATTAATTCCTCAAATATTTCATAAAGAGGAGTTCAGAGATGAAGCCTGACCTACAGAATATTTGTAGCCCATGGCTACTGGTAATCTTCCCTTTAACTGGATTTTAAAACCTTTAGCCTTTCTTCAGCTTTTTTTAATTAATATATCATTTTCTAATTTAATTACATTGTGCCCACAAAAACTGCTATGCTGACATAAACCCTAATATGAGGTGGAGAGTTCCAATAGTTTCCCTCCACACCTTCCTCCCCTCATGTAGAGCTCAGCACTTTTGCAGCATTGAATGATCCGGTATTGCTTACAAGACTAATACATACAGAACATCAAACAGGATCCAATCAATGCAGCTGGATATTGCCCTGCTCGTGCTCAAGGACCACAGCCACCTGTGTGCTGCAACAGCAGCTGCCACTGCTGCTAAATCCTATTTCAGCAAACAGAGAAAGAGAAAATTTTGTTTACAGGTTGCACTAGAATGCCATGGAAACAGATACAGAGGTAACTGTGAAAGGCATAATCCAAATGGAAGACAGCCCTGATAGAGCTCATATATCCAAAAATAATATATATGTTTTCCCACTTGGCAAACACATGCATAAATCCTATTAACATCAAGACAGAAAATTATACTGAGTAGACCCCAATATCACCAAGGTCCCTGATAACAGTATGAATTAATGTGCACCTTCAAAGCAAAGCAAGATGTTTTCATATGCAGACTATTAGAAAAAAATAAAAATATCTTAATAGAATAATCACCTTTTTAAAGAAAAAAAATTACATCTTGAATTTTTGAAACAGGATTAAAGTGTGGTAGTAGCCCTGTAAAAGGAAGCTGCTCAGCACCTGCTGCCTACACTGTGCCTGGCTTCAGGCAATGTTATTCATTCCTCACTTTCATGGGAGCAAAATACATCCTCTAAAAATATAAAACACAAAAATAAATAGATCTCCAGGGAAATTGAAGAGAAATCGGTTTTAAAAATAGTGAAGGAGCCTCTGTGTTCTAAAAAAATAAGTCCATTTTGCATTGTTTTGTAAGATTTACACTTTAATTTGAAACCAAAGTAAGGCATAAAATTTGTATGAAAGCAATATGTGATTTATAGATAAACTTAAAACACAATACACTTAGCTGCAAATACCAGACCCCAGTGAGAGAAGCTAAAGGTTTTGAAAGATGATTAAAATATGCTTGATAAATGTGGCCCTGAAATGCCCCAAAAGATTTTTCTGAAGTTAAATAGTAAACACAATTAACATGGCTTTTGCTACAAAAACACTAAATGCAATGGATTTTTTTAAATTAATTTTCAATGTTATTACATGTTCCTATTGAGCTGGAATTGACTCAATCCACTAACTGTACTGTGAGTCAGTTCTTTTGTCCATATGACCTTGCCATCTAGACAAAAAGCCAAATATCCATTCTGTTGGTCATATGAAGAGGAAGCCACACAATGAGAACAATCTTATGACCACCATTTCCATCTTGTGAGTGGAAAATTTGTGACAGTTGAAGCATTTAAGAAAGATATATTCATAAAGCCCAGATAATGTCCAGCTTGATCAAATGTATCACTAATTAACCAATAAAAAGCAGCAGCTGTGAAGGCTGACAAGAATAACTTACTGTACACCTCTGGCCTAACCTCACTATCCATATTCAAACAAGTCTCCTGGCAAAGGCAAATCAAATAATTCTTGGGAGTCTTGCATGCATTCAGACTCACTAGATTTACATATTATTATTCACAGTAGATGTTTCATTACATTTGCTTTGAGAAAATGTACAATCTATATGGGTATTCACATGTTTAATATGCACATGAGTTCCCATTTTGTACATTTTATGGAGCTGATGATGAGGTTGCTTGGCCTCCCTCTGCCTTAGACCAAGCACTGCTCATTCACATGAGGTCAACTCACGTGGCAGAGCTCAGAGCTCACATTCTCCCACCAAACTCCAGCCACCCCAAAAAAGGCAGAACAATTCCAAGCAGCTTTTCAAAACCAGACCAACCCCAGTCCATCTCCCATAATATTTGCAGATTTTTTTGGGGAGATAAATGCAGGCGAAAAATGGTACAATTACTGTCCTAAGAGCTGGAAAGTTGCTGAAAAACAATTTGCCCCAAGCCCTGACTGCTCAGTTTGCTCAAATGGACATCCCTTCAGTCATGGCATCTGTAACAAGGCACTACAGGGGCCTCCAGAATTCACATTCACATCTGCTCCAAAGAGAACCTGTCGTCACAACGCTGCTGCATCAAGGTTCTCATACTCTCAGGTAAAAGTGCTCCTCAACCATGGGGTCTTTGGTACAAATGCCAAGTAAAACGCGTTTATCTCATTAATTCTTTGAGAGAATAACTCACCATTTTGGTCGGCTTGTGGATTTCACCATTGGAGCCATCCCATCTCTGTAGAGGCTTTTTGTTTTACTGAAGTTGACAACATTGAAAATTACTCTCTGGAGAGGAAAAAAAAAGGAAAAGACATCAGGTTTAAATCCTGAAAGACTTTCTACATGTGTTGTCCATACCAGATGCATAAAAATATGCACAGATAACATATACAATAGATGTGTAGTTTATGAATTATTGGTATTCTCCATGGACTCAGATAATGGATATCCTGTCTGTTCCAAGTATTTAAAATGTCCATGTTGTTTCACACTGCATTGATACATGTGAAATACATGTTTTTAATTTAGTACACTGATTTTTCAGTTGGAATCCTAACCAGATGAAAAAATGAGCAGAGTGTGCTGCAGTTAACATTATAGAGGTGGATGGAAAGCTGGGAGATGGAGTAGCATTCCTTGAGAAAACCTTCTAACTGCTTCACAGAATCATAGGATAGAAAGGATAGAAACATAGAATTGCTGAAGCTGGAAAAGATTTCCAAGATCAAGTCCAACCATTAAATCCAGCACTGCCAAGTCTGTGGATGAACCATGTCCCTGAGTACCATGATAGGAATATTTCTCTTCCCCTGGCAAAAGGAAGAATTTTCTTTTGCAAGAAGTGTACAGGATATCTACCCAGAAATTGCACATAGCCATCAGTTGTTTGAATACGAAGAAAATATTCTAAATCTGATCTTAGTTTAAACTAAAACTTTGGGGAAAATGATGATATTTAATAGGTCAAGGGAAGACTAGAATTTAGATCTTTAAGGGTAATGGACTGATACTAAAAGCAAATTAATGCAGGGGGAAGACAAGAGAAAACAGAGACAAAACCTTTTTCTTTACCATCTGTCTGCTTCAAGTCATTTCATACAAAATTACTTATTCTGTCTCTGTTAAGAAAATCTAAATTGGATCTAGCTCATCTCATGGAGAACACTGACTTTTCAGATGCCAAATGCAGTATCCCTCATTTGTTGTACTCTTTTGATACACAGTGTTGATGTACTCCAAGAAAACAAAATATGAAGTCTAAATTAGTTTCTATAAAACAGTCCACAATATAGTGATACATTCAATTTCTATCTCTCTTTAAATTTGTTTTTTTTAAAGGTAAAAGTGAAGACAAACCACTAAAAAATATATTCACACTTCTCTTTTAGAGCAAACTATTGTAACATTGGCACCCTTCATAATGGTCCACAAGAAGCCTAAGAACAGATTGATCACTGTTTAAAAATTAAACAATTTTTGACTAAAACAACAAGCTTTCATATGTAAAACTTTGCAAAATCAAATCTGGACCTTCCAGACAGTCTGCTCAGGCTACAGGGAGTGAGAAGATTAAAGTGAAAGGAATCAGCAGTGGGACACCAACAGGAACCAGGCACATTTATCCTTTCATATGGGACAGGTAGGAAGCCAGGTAAACTGCATAGCCCTAAGTGGCTCTGTACTCAAGAAAAATTAAGGTTTTTTTGAGGTAAGGTAGTGCTGAAGATTTTGTGAATGGGAGCACATACTTCTATGCTGCAAATTCTGCCAATCAGTAAAAGCAAAATCTAAAAATAACCTCTAGGTTTGACTAGAACTGACATGAAAAACTAGCAAGTTGAGAAAATCACTTTTTTGAAGGTGGTAATTCAATTTTGCACCAAAGGCAGTAGGGAAACTACATATCCCTGTGCAAGAGTTTCCATGCATTTTGAGATTTTCTACTGGTCATGAGATGAACTTATTTTTATAACTGGATAAAAGAATGCACTTAAATTTACAGAATGTTATGTTTTTAATTTTAGTTATTTAGGCTATTGCTTATCTGATGAAATATCCACTTTGGGAGGTCTCTAGTTATTTTCCATCTTGCATTTATAATGGACGGCTTTAAGTTAGAGAATGGTATTCAGGTCTCTACATGCTTTATGCTCTACATGGAAACATTTCCCTCTATTAGAATGCTCAGATTTTCCTCTGTTACTTAACTCTGTTCATATTTTTGAAAACAAATTAAGTTGCAACAAATTGGTTTGTTAATCTTGATGTTTGCATGGAGTGAATGAAACAAACAAGATCTCCAAACCAATTGCCTTAAACTTTGGATGCAATCATGTCACTGTTGGAAAGGGAAAGTTGCTAATTTTGTTACATACTGACTCAGAGCAGACAGCTGGTAGAGAATGTTCTTATTCCAATCAAGCTTATTTTGTATAATGAGTTGGGCAAATGTACACAACTGGGTAAGCAATGTATATAAAAACAAAAATATGCAGTTCATTTAACAAAACACCGCCGATTACTGCGTCCCGAGCGCGGAGCGGGCGCTCAGCAACGCGTGCAATTCCCCCAGCATGGCACCGAGCTGGGTTGGCAGAACCAAAGGTTTAACAGCACAGAGCAGAACTTTATCAACACACACACACTCCACTGAAGCCATAAAGCACACAAACCGAAGCACTCAAATGAGCAGCTGAACTCCGTCAAGTGTTCCTGGTGATGGTTAAAATAGTCCATGCAGCTCAGCCAGTGGAGTGTGCGAAAATGTAATGACTACAGGATGCACACTGGATACACGCGCTGGAAAAATATGCAGCTTGCTCAATAAGGTATGCAAACAGCTTTGAACTGAATGCTGTCATAAAAGGCTGTGATACAGCAATCAAAGTTTTGCTGAACAGATCTAATTTTTAGTCTAATTTCTGTCTATACTTATATCCTTTAACACAGCAGTTATGCAGCATAAAGAGCAAAAGGAAGAGAAACAAAGTGAGCACATTCAAATTTTTAGTCTAATTTCTGTCTATACTTATAGCCTTTAACACACCAGTTAGGTAGCATAAAAAGCAAAAGGACTAAAAACAAACTGAGCATGTTAAAACATTTTTTGCAAGAAAATGATCACTATTCTGAATTATTATATCAGTCATAGAGATGTACAAGATTGTCATCTTACAATCTTGTAAGCAATATAATTGAGATACTCCAAAATGAGTATTCAAGAATTTAAGAAATGTCAAGTTAAGAAAATAAAATTAGATTAAATGTACTTAAAATTCCCTATAAATTGTTCTGGTCTCCAGAGCATCAATACAGAGAAAAATGGTGGAAATTTTTACAATAAAAATACCTGTTGGGTATTTGGGAATGTATGAACACCGCTAATAGAAGCAATATTCTAACTGATGCTGTACCAGAAATTATAATTCTGTGCTTTTGCTTCCGTTTTAGGATAAAATCTTAAATCCATTGCATTATTTTGGTAAACTGATCTGCAGTTTCTGGGTAGGTGGAAGAGGCATGGTGCAGAAAATCCTCTCAGGAGAGCACCGAGTCAAACCACGCTCCTGGGGATGCACCAGGATGTGTTGTGGCTTCACAGCATGAGGGAAGAAAACTGCTGCAGTCTCAGGCTCTGTGCTTGGGCTGCCAAATCTGAGACAGATGTTGGAGAACATGAGACAAGGCAGGCAAGTTCTGCCTACTGAGAGAAGAAGGAGGAGGACCTCTTTCCATAACATGGGCAATAAGTATGAAATTGAAGGTATCTTGCTCATAAAACCACTCAGACAGAAAACAAAGGAAAAGCTTGGTACCTCCTTTAGCCTTAAAATTTACATAGAAATTGAATTTATGTCTGATTTTCCTTACAATCCTTTGCAGACTTACTTCACGAATTAAAAGCACAATCAGGTATTAAGAGACGCTCAGTATATTTAAGGTGAGCAAGATAAAGATGAGCCATGAACAAAAGGAGGAAAGGTGGCTGAATTACATCACATTTTCTTCTTATTGCCAGCAGTTTTCCTGACTGGTGCTGGAAGGAGCTGCTGGCTGTCTGGGGAGCAAGCACACAGCAGGGTGGGTTTGGTTTGGAGCTGAAGGCTCTGAGAGGGGATGGTGGCATTGAGCATCATATTCCAACAGGCTGGTGGGAGCACAGGGTTCTCCCAGCAGGTTTTCCAACTGGAGCAGGTTTCCAAAAGAAAGTCACACCTTTGACAAAGGTTAAGCGCCTTCCCCCAGGATCAGGACACGTTAGGTCCCTTCAAAAAGGCTCCCATTTTGCATGGTTTTTATTTTGCATGGTTTTCCCTGGCTGGCTGCTCACAGAAATAAATGTGCAGCTCTGGTTGACATTAAAAGGGAAAAAAAAAAAAAACAAACATACCATAGAACACCACAAAATTCTGCCTGAGGCAGACACCTGGCACGGAAAATTTTGTGTCAAATCATTACAAGTATGAGAAGTTTTAACTAACTGAAAATAGGGTTTGCAGTAGGAAGTGTCAGGTTTCTTAATACTGTACATTCACAGATGTAACATACATGTATTAAATATTTAAAATTAGATAATATATTTAATATTAATAGCCTAACAATTTCAATTCAGTGGACAATGCTGATTGCTACCAGTATGAGCTATCAAAGTACCTGGGGACCAATTGTTTGAAGTCAGTCATGAACAATTTCTTCATTTAATCAGCCAAAATAAGACAACTGGGCACTAAGTGTTACTATTAAGACATTTCAGCTGAAATTAAGCTGAGCTTCTTTTCTTTGAATGAACATTAAAATCCAAAGGTGGTGGATATCATGGTGCTCTGCCTCGCTTATGCTGCTTGATCTTGCTTTCCTCTCCTGTAGATTCTTTAGATATTACAGTGTTTTGTGAATTCCTGAAACCTGCACCTTTTTTGAGTTGGGTTCTTGTCTTGGAAAGATTCTTGGTTATCCTTTCCTTCATTTTTTTAAAAGGTAAAGATATAAGTTTTCATCCCTTTAAAGGGCAGATCTACTTCAGAAGGAGAGAAAGGAAAAAAAAAAAAAAAAAAACAAAACACAAAGAAAGAAAAATGAACCCAACTCATGACTTGTGAGATTTTGAGACACCATTTGTGAATGTGAGAAAGTGGCAACAAAGGATTGCTGCCTGCTCACCAAAAAAAGTGCTGCATTTTGGTATTTGAGTCAGAAGGTCTTTAGGATCCTTTCTGACAAAGCACCTTATACAAAGCTGTACAAAAATAAATTACACTGGAGGGACTTCCAAATGGCAAGAAAAAAGTGTCACCTGCAACTGTTATCAATGCTGAGGAAAACAAGTAATATAACAGTCAGCTCTGTGCAAAATCCCCCATGAGAACTTACAAATAGCGTTTTTCTGACCTTTTCAAATTTAAATCATTCATTACTGCTAACATTTTAAAATAAGCCATGCTTTTTCTTTTCCCCTTGTAGGAACACTTGTCCTTTCAAATGGAAAAGTTTTTAATATTGACAGCATTTAGCCTTTTTCTCTTTAGCTAAGGAGCTTTCAAAACCTGCTGATGCTCAGGAGGGGAACATAAATTCTCACTTTCAGAGGGGGGAGGATGCTGGGGACCACTGAGAGCTCCACCAGCCTCTCTCATCAGCTGCACCTGTGTCTTGTTAACTGGAAACTGTCGAGTCTTTACAACACAACAAAATTTTAGGAAAGTGACGCAGCAAATGTATTACAGATTGTGAATTATTAGTGTTTTTCCCTTGGTAGAGATCTTCATTTAGTTACTTGAAAGAGAGGAATGCTGAAACCTGGGATGTTGCAAAGAGCAACATTAAAAAGAGACCCAAAGGATTTTAATACCACAACACTTCTGATATAATGCTTTGCTAACTATTAAATTAGTTTAGCCTTTATTGTGGTATTTGTCTGTGTGTGGGAGATATTCTTGGGTTTGGTGCCAGCCCAGCCCCCTTAAGCTGTATGAGTGGTTTTCAGGCAATGGTGGGTCAATGGCAAAAAATGCTTTTACAAATAATTACAAGTTTAGGCATTTGCCCAGTTATCTGTCCTTTCTGCCAGTACCTTCTTTGCCCTCAAACTCATAGGCTGAGGCATAGACACACAGGAGTTGTAAGACCTGTGCAAGCCAGTGCTCCTTCCCCATTTGGAATTTCACTTTTACCTCACTAAGTTCTATGACAGGGGGAAGCTGTGGAGAAGATCCTGGTCCAGCAGAAAGGTTTCAAAAGGATTTTCAGCAGAATTCCTACTCCCAGTGTAATCCCATGCTGTGGAATGACCACTAACCTGGCTCCTCTGTGTGACCTGTTGGACTTGAAAATTATGAGAGCAAGAGGCACTCCAAGTTTTCCCAGCTCAACTTTTTTTTGGAAAAACAGCAATTTTTTCAATGAACAGAATAACAGTATTGTTCTCTTGCAATCGTAAGTCAGCTTTCTGTTCTAACTTTTCATCTGAACATCAATAATCTGACACTTTCAATTGAAAACTCAGAAATGTCCATTTGGAAAGCCAGCACTTGTGTAATTAGACTGACTCCTGTTCCTTGCTCCCTTGGGCCAAAATCTCCAATAGAATTGCAAATGTGTCACAAGACATATATTGAATTGTGTTGATTCATCAAAAAGAAAATAGCACAAGTCCTGACAGGGCATATAACCAGGCTACACAGTTATTTAAAACAGGTTGGAAGCTGAAACCTTCTTGCCATTTTTTTCCATTTTTTGTAGCAAAAGGTCAAATTTTTTGCAAAACTAACAAAGACATCTTTATTTAATTAGCTTGGGGGGAAAAAACAAGTACTTCTATTATTTCCTATCTCTTAATATATATGCAGACTTTGGCAAAAGAGGCACCTCTATTTCCATTGCTGGGAAATTGCAGAGCTACAGGGATGTGAGAGCAACTTTTTATTTGCTAACTGACAGGTGCCTGAGCCCTGTTGGTCTTGCCATTGCCTTTTTCCACATTCATGAATATTTTCAGGAATCAGCAATACAAGAAAACAGTGCACAGTCTTTCTCTGAGACTTTCTCAACCAGCTGAATTATTTCCTAATAGATTCCATGCCACACTGCAGCCACTGCCAGATGACATTTGAAGTAGCATCATGTATTAAACTCATTCTGCATAATTACAGAAGCTATCCATGTTTAGGTTCTATATTCTTTTCAATCAATATTATGGCTGCAGGTGGATAGTAACAGCTGGCTGTTCTGGAACGTGTTAGCAAAATTTGCGGATATCTTACATCCCTCAAGAGGAAGCAGCTGAAAAGACTTACATTTTCCTTTTCCTAATAGAAATTATTTAGCCAGTGAGAAGAAATGCTACAAGGTTTTGTAGGATTTGAAATGGTTATAATAGTAACATCTTGGCGGTGCGAAAAGGTAATGCTGTCAATGAAATGTTTTCTACTGCAAATCCCCTTCATGGTGCAGGCCCCACAGGAGGCTTCAAAACAATGAGATCAGTCTGGAAAGGGGAAAGAGCCAAAAAAAGTCAGCACATACAGGAACTATGGTAAGAACCAAAAGCCCATGTTTATGAGCACTGGCATAAAGTGTGTCCTGAAGAGCAGAGCATGAAGTGGCACTAAGTTCATGTGGGAGCATTCCACACACTCTGCTCAGACTGCTTTTCTGGGCCCCTCATAAAGTGCAAATCAGCCCATGATCCAGAATGAAAGCCTCCCTTACCAACAAGGGATGCACTTCCCTATAAATTAGACCCTGGTGATGGACACCAAAGGGATGCAGAGCTTAAAGCATGCAGGTGGAGTGTGAACACTCTCACCCCAAACACTGCAAGGCAGCAGGTGACAGCGGCACTAACAATGACAGAGTGGCACTGATATTTGTATGGATCATGACTCTGCTCAATCCCTAAACACACAGAAGGTAACAATCTCGATTTAAATAGCATGCAAACAGAAAGGCAGAAATCCATCTGATACCCAGGCTGGAAGATGAGAATGAAAAAGCCTTTTCAAGTGTAGGTCCTTGTGAGGAAGATAAAGAAAGCCCTGTTAAGGGAGAGATTTGGATGAAGCTTTTCCAGCAATTGTTTACTTTGTATTTTTGCAGCTGGCATTTTTTCACAGTTAAAAGCTAACGTTTGTCTGGAGCTTGTGGGAAAATTCTGTGGGGGAAAAGAAGGAGATGATAACACATAGAAGGCAAAACAGGATATATGGGAGAGCTCAAAAACCAGCACCAATGTATTTGCCTCAGTGTTCTCTGATGGGTTAGAAAACAATGACATTTTGATGTGTACAGCCCCTGGTTATTACTGCCAGTGGTCTTGGTCATGTTACTATGATCATAGCCTTGCAAACATAAACCCTCTCTATTTACTTCTCCAGTAACTAAGCACAGATGGGCTTTGTGTGCAGGTTATTCATGGAGGTCCTTGGTTTTCCCTTTATTTTCTTTAATTCAAGCATTTTAGAAGCTATTACAATGAAACCTTTGAACCTTCTATGTTCTTCCATGCATGGCTCTGAATAGTAATAGAATAAAGGTTTCCCATATTGTACGGCTCCTTTATATTTAGACAGAATTTGAATTGGATCCTTACTGGCGTAGCTGCAGCACTGATGAAAAAAAAAAAAAGTTTTTTGAGAGAAAATATAAACTACATGCTATCAATTTCATGAAAATGAGAGATATTATTATAGCACGTACCCTCTAGTTTTCCTTTGCAAAATTAATAATCCATTCTATTTCTGTATTGCAGGGTTAAAATACTGGGGTTTTTTCTGCTCTTTCTAGCTGAATCCTTTTTCATTACTGCAACATTCACACAATTCACCGATTTCTATAAGAAAATGTAATCGATGTGTTAGTGCACATTGGAATCTTAGCATTGACAACCAGGAGCTTGCAGTATTGATTTGAAAAAAAAAAAATGCTCATGATTTCTACAGTTCTTTAGCACTATTTCTTGTATTTTCAATTTCCACTGCTTAGAATTCCACTCCAAGAGTTTAACTCATGTACTAACAGACTATTCAAAGTTTTGTGCTTCAAAAGAAAACCCAGGGGTAAGTAGAAGGAAATCTGATCTAATTCCTGCTGGTTTTTGTGTGCCTATTTGACATTTAGAATAAGACCTCAGAACTGCCTTAACCAACCCTAATAGTGAGGGGATATATGAATTGCACTCAAAGCTTTGAAAATCCCATTCTGGAGCTGAGATGCTGAATGTTAGATTCAAATGCTGATCTCTGTCTGTTTGCAAAGGTGATTCACAGCATGTGGAATAAACATGTTTTGGCAGTGTCATGAACAGAACAGCTAAACAAAGGAGCAGGGAGGATTTCAATAGGAAAGTTAAGTGTCTTAAAGCAAGGTGCCCTGCGCTGTGTTTGTGTAACATGGGTGTCATTCCCCTCTGGCATTCCTCCCTGGCACTGGAATGGGGGGAAAACGCGTAAAAATGGCAAATTCTCATTACTGGGGTGAGCAGGAAAACTGCAGTCCAGTCACTCAGGTCCTTTTGCTTTCAAATGCCAGAGGTAAAACTTCATTTTGCCCTGCCTGAGTTTAAAATGCGGATTAAAAAAAAAATCTGTGTTCAGAAAAGCTCTCAATCACATAAATATTTAGCTCCACTTTAAGTGTTCCTAGAGGCTTAAAGTTAAGCAAACATTCACACTTTCTTGCTGAACATGGGTGGATTTCTGATTCAGGATTTAAGGCAGCCTAGAATTATGGGAGAAAGATGCTGGGTTTGCCAAAAATCCCATAGGCACCATTTATCCTTAGTAAGTGATCACTGTAGATTGGAAGTGACGTTTCTGCAGCTTTGTGATGCAGCCACATTTTTATCACTGTTACAGATCAACTTTAAGTGTAATATTGTTTTGTTAGTTTATGTAAATCAATCTGCTGTATGAATAAAAGGAATTTGGAAATGGATTGCTCATCTTTATTGGCTTTGAAGTACTGAGTATTTGGTACTTTGCTGAAACTATTATATTATATTGAGTTATAAGAAACATTGCTCAGATACTAAGCAAGTCTCAACACAAATTCTGGTAATTTTCCATCAAAAACAAGGCTCCAAAAAGATATAAATATGGCACAGGGCTGAACATCTTTCTAAAAAAAATTGTATCATGTACAGCCAAAGCCCCTTTCAATATGATACAGATTTGATTTTCCTTCAGATCCCTTCCAAAAGGTGGAGTAGAAATCTGCTGTGAAGTGCCCTCCTGGTAGAGAAAACATCATCTCTAAATGGTTGCTTATTCTTCTGCAAAGCAACAGTAACAGCAGGCTGCTATGAGGCTACTATGAATGCTCCGTGCATTTTAACAGGTAAATTCTGCACTTTTAATATGCCAGGTTGATGGAATATTCAAAGTTGCTGAAAACCCTTCTGGGGAAATGTGAAAATTGATAACATTGCTTCTCATAACTCAGTATTTTAATACAACATCTCAATATTAACCGTAATGCTGCAAAAAGATCTTTCACACTTTATGTTGTTCAATTTTTTCATTTTGGAAAAGACTCAAGTTTTTTTGGAAACCATATGTAAATATAATTCCTTTCAGATTTCCTAGAATTTTAAAATTGTAACAGCACAAGATAAAAATTATTAGCAAAGAAAAAATTTGTAATCAAAGATCCAAGACATCCCTCAGTTCCCTTACGAAGCAATCACAGCTGATCATCTCTCATTTCCCAGAGTATCATTTCAGCCCTGAGCTTTCCAGAACACTAATGCAGTTTACATTTATTTTTGCTGCAATGCATATGATAGCTTTTTCCTTGATTTTACTTATATCTATAGCTACATCACCTCATGAACACTGCTGTGACAGCCAGCCTATAACCACGTATCACACAGGCAAAATCTGCAAACATTATTTTGGTGGCCAAGCCTGGGGAGGGGAAGGAACCCACTTATCACTAAGGAGGCAGGAAAATACAAACAAAACAAGTGCATGCAGTGGCAGGAGCAGAAGACATTCAATAAACAAAAAATGCTAATATGACCTTAACAATAATGAGGAGTTTCCCACAAAATTGAAACAGTGCTCTGTCACCAAAGCACAAATTCCCATTGCATGGGAAAATGCTTTTCTGTGTCCCTTATGTGCTTGACACTGGATTCAACAGGAATTTCAGTTATGCCAGGAATGAAGATTGAAGCTGTAAATGTGACTGCGAGAAATAAGATGGTGATTCAGATTTGGGATGTCAGCTGCAAGAGCAGCACACTGGGTGCCTCAGGAGGGTGAAATACACTGCCCTAGTTCTGGATCATTAGGGATTTACTGGGCACAAATCAAAGAAATCTAAACAGTCCGGCCCAGCCCAGCTGCTGAGATCCCTGGGGTGGGAGAGCTGAGTCATCCACGCTCTGTGGCAGCACTGACTGCAAACTTTGCTGTCACCCTGGCTTTTTTTAAGTTTTCTAAGCCTTCTGATGTTTACGTTTTTCTAAGGAACTTTCTCACGTGCTTTTCTGTAAATAACTCATTGTTTTGCACTCTTTTCTGGAGGAGAAATTTGATGGACTGTTGGTTTGTCCACTGTCATTGGAGAGGTGGCACTGTCATCCTCCAATCCCCTGTCAGTTTGGAAAACCTATAAATGTTGGAGTCAGAAATTAAACTTCCTTATTTTTACCTTGGAGATTCCAGCGTCTGTGTCATTTTATTTTGTGTCCTATAGCAACACTGAGCCACCCAAGGCTTCCCCATATGGGACCTTCCTTCCTTCCACTTGAAAATGTGATAATGATGACAATGCCAGCACTGCACTGCTAACCTGTGACAGCACAGCTCCAGATCAGAGCCTGGAGATAAACAGTCCCCCCACATCAAAATTTCAAATATCCTCTCCTTTTGCCGGTGACTCCAGCACAAATGAACTTGCAGAGTGAAGTCCCACATCACCGCATAAAAACCTTGCCCCTAAAAAAATAATAATAAAAATAATAAACTGTACATGAGAAAGTCATATACAAGTAAAAAATTACACAAGAGAAAAAGGAGAAGCTTCAGAATTAATCACTGCGACTCAGACTGTGGAAAGACTCACTTATCAAGTCTAAGAGGGGTAAGAAGAAAATAGGAAAAGCAGAAAAAAGCAAACAGAAGTTGTTGTTGTAAGAGTCTGTGGTTTGGGAAGGAAAAAAGCTGCTAAATCCCCTCCTGGAGCTCATTTCTGTAAATATATAAGTATGTTGTACTGCTTGCTAAAGGAAACGTTACAGCCCATCATGAACCAGAGCCCTGTTAAGAAATAAGAGCATAGACATAAAAAAGGGGAAATTTTTACTTCACTCCCTTGTGCTTTTTACTTCACTCCCTGCAAGCCCTTGTGCTTTCCCTGTGTTCTAAGGCAGTTCTAACAGGGCTGCTTATTTGCCTTTACCATGCCAGCTCCCATGGAATGCTGACATAAAAATATTACCATGAAGATTTTGCCATGTTAAAAAATGCCCAACTTCCAAAACTGAGTTGGGTCAAAAAAATGAGTCAGGTTCCCTCTTTTGGAAAGGACAATTCCTCTTCTCATATTGTTCCTCACAGCACATGCTTTGAGCCTTTTCTTCCTCAAGGAATTGACTTGTAAAAGCATGCCAATAGGAAAAAAAAACAACAACAACTACCTTGCAGGATAGATTAAAATTTTGTCCAAGTTTGTAACTCTATTACCCTAACAATAAACCAGATTATAGGATATTTTACTAGAACACTGACAATTCTAAAACCTATTAAAAATATGAACAAATCAATAAAGATAAAGCTGAATTATACATATAAGGAACATTTTCTTTATTGAACAATTCTTATAGATCGCTTTGAAATAACATTGTTCTAGATGTTTGCTTGGATGATCTTATTGCTGAGTTCCAATGTGATAACTACAGCAGTTCTGCATTATGTCCTTACCAACAGCAAACAAGCAGAAGAAAGGAAAGACATTCAGATATAAACATACATGAAGTCTCTTGTAAATAGCTTCAAGGGTTTAATCACATTAACAGCATGTTTATTATTTTTTTTAAAATTGCTAAAACACAGCTGGGAATAGAAAAAGTTTCATTACAAACACAACCCTTGGTAAATATGTTGAATTACTCTAGTTAGTTACTTCTGCTGAGACCTGTGTAATAGAATAGAATTGGTAAAGAATTATGATCCTTTATATATGCATGAAAAGTAAACCAGAGAAATGGTCTGGTAAATTAAAAAAATCTGTTTTGAAGTTTATAAAAATGTTTTCTCTGCATTTTGTAAGTTTCTGTATACAAATACAAGGTTAGCAGAGTAAATTATAGTTTGAAATCAGGACAGCTCTGGTCTCCAGAATTTGGTATGGCTGACCACAAAAGGATTATAAGGTTTATTTTAACCTTAATAGATTTTAAATTGAGTAAAAATTGTTATTTCAGTGCCAGAACATGTTATGGCAGACTCCATTTTCTAATATACACACAGGTTTCCCAAAGAAAGATACCATTGCATAGCCAGAATTTTCTTAGGAAAAAGTCAGGGCAATTCATTTCTCTTTGCTTCTTTCACCCCTGGGAGGACCTCTCACAATAAGAATTGTCAGTGCCTTATTTATAATGGCAGATCTCAGGTTTGATTCTGGCAGCTTTTGATCTCTTGATGGCCCAAAAGCTTTCAAATACAGAAGAATCTGATGCTTTTTTGGCATCCTGCAGTGTGCCTAAACCTCAAAAGCAAGTTTTAGTCCCAGAAGTGAATTACTGAAGCAATGTAAACAAAACACAAACGTCACAAAATGATGAATATCTCAAACAAAATGTCTTTGTCAGACAGATGACAACCTCAGATCACTTGAAAAGCATTTGTAGAAACTCTGCATTTTGCAAACAAACTTCTGTTTTACAACCTAAAACTAAAAAGTACACGAAAACAATGAATTATTAAAACTGCAAATATTCTTTTTTTGACATTGATATAAAAATTCAAATATCTCCATTCTTTTAAACATTTAGTCCCTGTAAAAAAAAAGATCCCTGCATGCTTCTACACCACAGAAATGTACATAACTACCCAGTCACAACATAGCTGTCAGAAAAAGGATACAAGAGCTCCACTGAACACTGCCTTCAACAAAGCTCTCATATTTGATTTATTGAAAAAGAACGGAACAAATGAGAGGCAAAATATTTTATATCATTTGAAGAAATAACTTTTGAGCAGTATGTGACAATGAGAGCTATTTTATGCCCAGAAACCTCTTTTTGGATAGTCTGTATTTTAGGTAAGACCTCTGTGCGCATGCAGAAGACAATTGTACATTTCAAATGGGAGAATGTCTGCCTTTTTTCTCCATTAATACATTATTCTTTAACTCTTAGCAAAGCCTAAGGTTTTCTTTTTTCACTGTGACGATGGAAAGGGAAGGCAGAGAGGAAGGAGAGGGAAGGGACCACGCTCTGCTACAAAAGGTGTGGGGGATGTTTGTTTGGGTTTTTATTTTAGCACAAAGATGCACTAAAAGTGGTTTTTTCAACCAATTTTCAGGTTTATGTCCCTCAGTGCTGCTTTCAGGCTGCAGTGGATGCTGTAAAATACCAGATCTATGCCTCAGCCTATTAGACATCATGATTTGCCTTTTTTTAAGCAAACTGGAAACAGAGATAAAATGCTGTAGACTAGCAGGCTTGATACTGTAACCTTTTTATACCAGCTATAACTACATTAACATAAAGATAGCTACTGTAATATCATTACTGGGAATCAAGGCACTTCGAAAATCTTTGCTCCTTGTGCCAATTTGTGACGGAGTTAAATTAGCAATAAAGCTCTGTAGTAGTAACACGGCCATTAGTTAAAAAAAAAAAAAGTTAAAAAAAAAAAGTGAGAATACATTTGGAAATAATTCAAAGAGATTGGGGAATGACAGCAGAGGATTTGCCAGACTAATGAAATTCCTCATTCCTAACCTTTAAATACCTGCATGTACTGTCCAAGGCCCCATTCTGACTAAATCTGTGCTGCTAGGTTTACAAATAAACCTGCTAAACCTCTTGCATTATTGATCAGGGATGGCATGCCTAACCCATATGTCCTATTTACATTCTATTTCTTTTACACTTCTGAGATATATTGTGTCTTTTACAAAACAAGAGCTCTTTGCATTTAAACCCTGCAGTTTGTGTTCTTCGTACAATTTAATGGCTGTAAGCAATTTAGAAGGTTAGTCTTTGAATAGTAGATAAAACTGGCAATATTTATTGGTAAATAAATGCCCTAATTATAATAATTTAGGAACATTTCCAATATATGCTTTTTTCCAAATAAATAGCTGCAAAAATTATTTCCTTCATATAATAATAATATTTAAATAAAGACTATGTAACAACTTACATCATTTTAATGTTATCTTAAGATTTTTTGCACCTATTCTAAACAAAATTCAAGCATTTCTAAACTTAAAAATAAGAAATAAATATGTGGATTCAAATATAGCAAATTTAACCTTGTGTTCTGCACACAAAAACTAAGCCTACCTTCCCAAGGCTTGTAAAAGAGAGGCTGGCACTGCACCAAAGACAAGTTTAGATGAAATAAGCCAGGCCTTGAAAAAATTTTGTGTTTCAGGACAATTCGGAAAAATTCTGCCTTCTTATTCCTGCTTTCTGAGGAATGTAATGATCAAATGCTCTTTAACAGTAGGTGTGCTACTCACTCACACCCTTGCTGACCAGAATCACCTTATAAATTCTTTAAAAGCACCTAAAAAGTTTTCAAACAGTTCCTCAGGTTCGAAATTTGCCCATTTGTACCACCAGGCATTTTCAGTGTCAGTGTTTCTGAAGCCAGGAAAGGAAAATCATCAGCCACTTCAAGCAGGTCCTGCTTTGACATCAGAAAGTCAATTCACTCAGCTTAGCAGCATTCAATTCTCAACAACATTTTGTTCTGGGTCTCTGTCAAGTTATTCTAGGCTGTGAAATTGTCAGGAATGATGGATGACTATCAGCCTTCTGCTATCTTTTTCTTTCTCCTTAGAGATTTGCGGCTGCTGACTGCAAAGCAAATTCCTCTTTTCTCTTTTTTTTTGCACAACACACCAAATGAACAACAGTAATTATGAGGAAGCCTACACTACAATTATTTTAGCACTTAACTTTGTATTGACATCTGTAAGAGACAGAGCTCTCTAGATTGATTAGCAATGATATAGCTTCCTGCCTTTTACTACTATTGCTGCAGTCATGCTTTACATGCAATTTGTTCAAAATAAAAACCCCCACTGGTTTTTTTCTCTTAATATTTTAAATTAAAAATTGAACTAATGACTGAAAAATTCTAATACTAATATTAATATAGGGCATTATTACTAATATACCAGTATTTCAGTCCATGTAATATTTGTAAAACAATCAAAGCTGACTAAAGAGAATAATTTAAGGATAATGGGATTTTGTTGGGGAATATGCTAAAGCTACATTATTTGTCCAGGTTGAAATCCTTGCTTGAACAAATCCTGTTTGGCCAGCCATTGCAGTCCTGGCATACATAAAGGAAAAATTACTGAAAAATTACTGACAGAATTTTTTTGTCAAGAATTTAAACCATGTACTAAAACTAAATACAGAAAGAAACATCCAGCCCAGGAAATGAACAATTTTGGAAGGAAAAATGAGAGAAAATAAACTGGAACATCCTTCAAACCCATGCAAATTATAATCCAGTCTCCCATATTTCTACTGTATTCAAAATAACTGCAAACTTTCTCACAAACAGCTCTCCAGCAATAACAATGCATTAATTAATCTCCATTACTCTCAGTCACAAAGCTGTTCCCTTCAATTACACATCAGATCTGCTCAGCTCACTACACAGGGCTGCACACACAGTGGGATGGAGCCTGTTCCATCCCAGAACATGGACAAGGCTGAAAAACAGACTCAGCACCCCCAAGGAAACCATTATCAAATATCCTCATCATTGACTTTAACATCACATTCAAACAGAACCAGAACATTTTCCAAAAATCCTAAATAAAGCAGAAAGATTTACCCTAAATATGCCCCAGCCAGGCCAAAGGATGACATTGGTCTGTCTCATTTCCCGGGAAATACATGGGAGGTAGAAATAAAAGTCTGACCCTCGTAAGTTCCTATGACGAGGCAGGAAACATTTTTGTGGTTTTACAAAATTCGAATTTACAAAATACGAAAGTGGATGCATACAAATGGGGTAATATTCACATTGAGATTTCCTCCTTGACCTTTTTTATTTCAAATTCCTTTTTTTATGTTGTGTTCTGTTTCTTTTAAATAGCAAGTGTTGCACCCACGGACATTTAATACAGATTTGGTGGGGTTATTTGCTATTGTTTCAGCATTCTCTCATTTCCCTCAGCCTCACTAATGGATAACCATTTTATTATGGGATAATTCTGAATGAGTAAATCCAAATGAAAGGATACAAACTACAGAAAAATAGAAACTCTGCTACCTAGAAAAACAAAATCTGAGGAATAATGGCAAAATTCAGCTCAGTGCCTTTTCATGACATCCTGCAACCACCCCTGGATTCACCAGAATCTATGGAAGGTCCTATCACTTGTTATGTGTTTTTATTTTATGTTCACTGTACAGAAGGACTCACCAGGAAACCAGGGATGGATTCAGCTGGTTTTAACAGTAAATTACCTTCATGCTTTGCCCTGTTGTGACAGAATTCTGTCATAGCGCTTGCAAAGGCATTAATAACTGTTTAAACTGCATGGTTCACTCCCACAAAAAAATATCAGAAGGTCAGCTTAATATTTCTGAACTTCAATATATAAAAGTTGACTTCTCCTAGGTTTTAGAAAAACAAGCAGCTTTGACTTGTGAGCAGAATATGCTTTTCAGCACAACACCTGCATACAGGGATTTGATCACCATTATGGTGAACCAGAAGTAATATTAATTTTAGAGAAAAAAGGTGACTGAAACAAAAATCAAATTAGCCCAAACTGAAGTTTCAGGACTTGGTCATGAATGGAATTGTCCCCACCTTACTAAAAAAATAACTTTCAAACATGGGGTCACTGCCAGGTCAAAGACTATTAGGATCTTTAATCTACAAGTCTGTAAAATATGGAGTCAAATTTTACATTGAAGGTACCTAATCAGTGGGACTGTATTACCACAATTTATCCTTAATCAGATAAATTAACTCGCTGGTATGTTTAAAGAAAATTTCAATCTTTTCCTGCAGTAGAAAAATGAATTTATCCTCTCCTAGGAAATGTCCTAAATGTCTCCCTCAAAAAGTCATTAGCTGGAATCTGTGGTATATGGTAACTTAATGTCAGAAAAAGAGGTAACAGACATTAACAGTCCCTTAATGAGATGAAATGTAATTTAAACTGTAATCTCATTACCTAAAAATAAATAAACCTCTTCTGTTTTACCTTTTGGACTTAGCTTAGGCCTATTTGTTTTATCTCCATTTAGATTTCAACTTTAATCATATCTCAGAAGCTTTTACACAGAAGAACTGCAGTAGCAACTGAGTTTGTCTACAATATTTGCTTGCTTGTAGCTGTTTACTCTGAAATTTCTCATTTGCTGCCAAATAGAAGGCAATGTCCAAAGCCATAGAGCAGAGATAAGAGTTTAAATCTCACTATCAAGAGAATCAGCCTCTCAACAGAAAAGTTGGAACCGTATTAAATTAAATATTACTTTACCTTCAATGCATCCATTTATTTTTCTTATACCAAGAGTATCCAGATATGTGTATAAATAAATGTGGCATGAACCCTTTTTTATCATTTTGTAACATGATTCTAATATTGTTATCTTCCAGCTTGTAAGAATGCATTTATTGGTAGCTGTGTGAAAAAATATCTCATATATGGATATCTGCCCATATTATATAAAAAAATCTAAGAGGGGATAAGAGAGTAAAAGAAGTACATTCATCTTCATGCATGTATGTATTAAATATTGATAATTAATATCTGCAGCAAGAATGAGTTTAAAAGGAATTTCCAAAAAGAAAAGCAAACCCCTTACCACTCCACAAGACATTCATGCACAATGCACTGTATGAACAGTCTTTCAAGGAAACCACATGAAACTAAAGCCAAATTAATTTCCATTTCCCCAAAATTTCAAGTGCAGCATATTTCCCTCTAACTCATCATTATGCTCCAGCCAGGCTGCTATTTACCAATTTTCTTTGATTATATTCTGAGTAACATACACACCCCATGTATTAAGTAGAAATTAAAACACTTCTCCCTCCCAAGCTTACGAACCAGAAATCATTTGAATGCTCTTACTGTATTCTCAAATCCGCAAGATGAGAGTGTGTGCCTTTGGAAAAGGTCGTATTTCCTTTGTTGTTCTCCACCCCTTTCTAAGCTTTTATTTTATCAGAAAGAGAACATTTCCTATAACTCCTAGCACCCCAAAACGAGACGTTCTCCCACACAACTCCACCAGGGGCTCTCCGGCGCCATTTTGCACGAGGGCATGGCTTGGGACGTGTTGGCTCATGCTGATAAACACAAACAAGGAGTGACAGCTAAACAATGAGGCCAGCTGGAATCCCAGTTTGTGGAGGGCAACGCCACAAAGGGAGGCCCCAGTTTGGGCTGCACAGAACTGGTGAGGTTTCTGTGTAAGGAGAGGTCACCTTCACCCTCTTGGTGGCACCTTGGGGCAGACACAAGAAGAAAGCTTTGTAGTTCGTAATTCAGGTACACAGCATGGCACGTCACGTTTTTCCCTAAGATTTGTGATTCTACTGTTATCAGGTTTCAAAATTCATTTCTCAAAGCTTGAATATGTTACTTAGATCAGATTTATCTATCTTTTCTTTAATAAACCCATAAAGCCCTTTTGGTGCATTCCTCAGTGAACTGTCTTTTTCCTTGATGTATTTGAAAATGAAAAGAGAGAAAAATTCTGCAAAATTTGGTTAATGGAGAAGAAAAGAATTTCAACATTGGCCATTTCCTAGCTGAAGACTCCAGAAGTTTGCATGGAGATCTATGGGCTATGGTAGTTCTCAGAAATGAAATACATTTTACTGAATAAATCCTTTCTCTTCCTTTCAGTTCTTTCATGATTTGTTTTCAGGCAAGTTGAATTTTTGACAGAACTTGTTGAAAATGTAACAGTGCAACCTATCCATTAATCAAGGAATTATATCAAAGCTGAGGAATGATCAGATTTCAGACAGCATCAGGAACAGGAAAAGTTTTGAAGCACTGTGGGAGAAACCTGAGTAACTCTCAACCAGCTCTGAGTCATGACCATGTTTTGTATTTTCACAGAATTATAAGACTAAAATTGAGCAATCTTCACTGGATATTCAACTAAAAGATTTTGTAGGTAGAACATTTTAAGACCTTTACTTCTACATATAAAGATATAAAGATATTTATCTTATGGCCATGTCTCACCCTTATCATGTTTTAAAGGCTGATCAACTGAGGCATCAGTAATACTTCAATAAGAAATTATCAGGACCCCTGTTATATGCCTGCAATTAAAAATTATATTTTTATATTATGCCTAATAGGGAAATAATTAAATCATTATTCATATTTTTTCATAGTTATCCATATTTAGTCTAGTGCCTGTGTAAGTGAACAGCAGCATTATCAGCTGCAAAAGATAAGATGCTCTCAAAGTTCAAAATGTTTGGCCACATTCTACTTTTCAGATGACCTGATATTTCTGAGACACTTTCACTTCCTTCTTCAAAGTAATCAAATAGACATTTAAGGCTAAAAAACTATTTCAAAAATTGATATTATAGTTTTGAAATCTCAGGAGCCATGGAGAAGAATATACCTTTTCAACCAAGCTTTCAATTATTTTTTCCCCATCTGGAGAAAGGAGCTAACATAGTTTATTCTGCAGTATCCCCACACATCTCACAGTAATTTCAAATAGATTGACACTGCCAACACTGAAAGTCCTCCATGTCCCCTCTGCCATATCCCCTGAAAAACCCTTACTGCCCACACCAGCCATCCCAGGGGCAGCAAAATTCAATTTTGCCTCACTGCTGACAAGCCTTAAGCTGCCTCTGATATGAATAATAAGCAAAGATCCCATTGGACTCAGCACTGCACAGAGACACAGCAATGAGTTGGTCCCTGCCACAAAAGCTTACAAGCTAATTAATGAAAAAAACAGGTTTAGTCCTATCTGTAAAACAATGCAAAGATGTAAATGGGAGCCCCAGGGTGGGTGGTCCAGTGCTGCACGAGGTGCTGCAAAACTTTGAGTTCAAAAAGGGAGGACTTGGGCACATTTCTAAGTTATCTTAAAATTATTCTCCTAATGCCATCCAGAAAGAAGTAGGGAGAAGGGAAATGTTAAAGGAAAAGGCTGCAGTTAGAATTGTCTCTGTGCTATAGGCTGGGGTTTAATCCAGTTATCTCACTCTGTTGTTTTTTCCCTAATCTTGGCATTTAAGCACTTTGTGATTCTTTCACTTCACTAACAAAACAGAATGATCACATTAAAGTATCCCTCCTTTGTGACTTTTAACAACCTAGCAAGAGAATATAATCCAACGCAGTGTTATATCCTCCTACAAACAGGTAGAGGTGATAACTCTAAACTGTGTGAACTGCACTTTTTATCTCTCTGATGTTACTATTATTAACTGCTTCACTGTGGATAATTTTAGCACAAACATACAGCAATTCTGCCTTATAGTCAAAAAACAACATTACATTTCTTCAAGCCAGGAAGAATCCATCTTCCACAATGCTTCCTCAACCCCAGCAACTTTTTTTTAATACTTTTTTAATGAACTATTTGGCAAATCTGCTGCAGCATGAAAACAAACTATTAAATTCAATGAAATATAAATAGCTCAAGGTGCTACTAAGAGAAAAGGATGCACAATAGCACTTTAAACAGTGGCTCCCAGTCTGGGTGAAAACACCAGTTGCAGCGTTATTCCCACTGGAAAGGTAATTTTTAAGTGCAGAGGCACAAAGCCTGTAGGATTCATCTGCAGAAGAGTTTTCTCCAGGGTTTACACCTACCTGCCTGTGTGCTTTAGAGGGTGAGAAATTCACAGGGCCCTATCTACTGTCTCATCCCTTTTTTTTTTGCAGATTTTGTATGGCTGCAGGCTCCAGAGCATCACTGCTGTAAGCACCAGGAGGCTTGAGGAAAAGCTCCTTGAATAAAGCCAGGTAAAACTCGGTCTGGACAAGAGAAGTGAGGCAGTTTGCGCCACAGAATTTTGGGGTTCAAGAGGAGGGAAGAGTAACCCCGCTCTGTATGGGAGTGTTCTGCCTGCAGGCTTCTGCCTTGCACAAGAAAGCTCTGAGAAGTGATTCTTTGTTAATTCTTATTAAATCTTACTTTAGCCATCCTGTTTCCCCTGGGACAGCATCTCTTTTTTCACAAAACTTTAAAAAAGGACTAAAATTTCAGGCAAACTGGCCTACTGGAGAGCACATTAAAAATATCAGACAATGAAAATAACTTGCAATTGAAATGGGGTTTTATTAGAAGAGTTTTAAACTGTGGTCTTCACAATACAAACCATATGGAGTGACCACAGCTTCTGACAGAGAAGGCTGTATGCAGAGAATATATCTAAATGTTTAAAATTAATTATCCCAGTCTATTATTTCTATCCATTAGGGATATGTTTGGTTTAATTTTTTATCTACTTTAATTAGAAAGACAAATATGAAACATAAATAAATTAAGGAAGAGGAGGTTACTAGGGAGAAAAAATCCTCAGTAAACTAGAAAATTCTTTCCACATTGTCCAGTCTTTCTTTTTAATTCCCTAAACATTTGACAAATCAAAACTTGTAAAGAATCAGATTGGAATAAATCGAAATAATTTGGGGTCTCTAAATGTAATAGAAAAATTACAGAAAAACAAATACTAAATAACTATGCAGTTGCAAGAAGAAATGGGGAAAAATCACAGTATCCAACATAACACAGAATTCTTTGTTACTTATTTGCTGCAGTTGGTCTAGCAGATACACAGCCACAAGATGCTCCTAAGTGTTTCTGAAATCAGACAGAATGGATCTCTGAATTTAGTGTCTGTGTCACAGACATCTGCCTTAAAAATGGAAAGCACTGTACTCTGACTTCTATTTCTGAAATTTCTATTTATCCTCTAAGAGCATATTTTTAGGTTCTTCAGAAACTCACAGATGAGATTATTCTTATTTGACTCTTCCACTTGTCCTATATATAAGTTGAGAGAAATTTCAGCAAAATGCATCATTTACTATAAATTTATCTAGAAATGTATTCAGCAGTATTTGAGAAAAGTGGTCCTTTTAAACCTCTGAAAAATTCCTTTGACTTCTGGAAGTCTGGAGTCTTCTGAATTTGCTTTTCCTTCTCAGAACACTTTTGATTACCAGGAACGAATTGTTGAAAATTACTGTTGTGGTAAAAAAACAGTTTCTATGTTTCCAAATACTTTTATCTCCTGTTTGTTTTCCAAAACTTTCAGGTTCTGTTCCATTAATTTTTCTCTGCCTGGATGCACAGCTAACTGCAACATAAATCATCTAACGACATGGATTTATCACATCTGGAAGATTCTCTTCAGCACTGTCTGCAAGGTTAAACCTTTGCTTTTTAATCCACCTGTATTTCTCATTTCCCCGTTTTATCTGGCACATTTAAACGAGATGCAAAATATACTTTCTACTCACTCATGAAATAACTGTGACAGGATATAACAGCTGTGGAAAATGGAGAAGACAACCTTTAAAACATTCACAGAAAGGGATACCAGGACTCTGGGATGCTGTTCCCACATGCAACATTAAGCAGGACTCAATGAATCAGGATACTATGGCAGGGAAAATGTTTTCTCAAATCTGAGACAATTTTTTCCTCAAATTTGAGACAATTTGTGGCTGGTTGGGCACTGGGCATTTTCACAGGAGTGCTGCTCAATCCCATCTCACAGCCCTGGGTCTGACACTGGCAAATTTTGTAATCATAAGACATCTGAGGGCCCCACTTTTCCATCAGCAGGACTAAAATGGCAGCACTTCTTCCCTTAGTTAATTGGTGTCAACTAATTAATATCTGAAAGCTGCAACATAAATGAAACTCTATTTATAAGGACAGTTACTTGTCCCTGATAATGGATAAACAGGATAGAAAAAGAGAGGAAAGAGAACCTTGATTGCCAATGCAGATCTCTCCTGTTGTTAACCTACCTCATCAGTCCTTCCTGCTTCCAACACTACAATTTTCAGCTTTTCCACCAGTGGGAAAAAAAATATATATCTGCTCCATAAGGTTGGAAGTATATTTGCAAATGAAGTGCCCCAGGCCACTGTGCAATGATCAAGTGGGAAGCTCCAAATAACTACAAAGTGCCAAGGTGAAAGAGCATCCATCCACAGGCAGTGCAATAGGATTTATCCCTAATAGGTGAAAAATGTGAGCTTAGATCCAAAATCCTGTGAGCCTTTCTCAGCTGGGACTTCAGCACTAGCAGCATCCAAGCAGCTCTGGTTTGTATTTGACTGCCTCATTTCAAAGAGTATCTCAAAGAGACACCCAAGTAGGAAAAGTTGAAATGTGTGTTAAATATCAGGAAGTATAAAGACTGACATTTATCTGAAAGTATTTTTAATAATGGTTCCACTTTTCCACAAAAAAAAAACCTATTCTCAGTAACACCTGCCTCCTTCTGTTATCTGGAGGAGGCATTTCTATGACTCTAGTGTGAAATAGGAAAAAAGGAAATAGAAAATTGGAGCAAGCCCACATGTGCTGCTGAACAAAATGGTTTCTGAATTAAAACGAGTCTGACGGGTATTTCTAAAGCTTGCTCTGCCTAGATAGGTTTGAAATATAAGCAGCTTTGCCAGTAAATAAGCAAGTAAACAGCAGAGGAGGGCATGATAAGGGAAGGACCAAGCCAACACTCTCCCTGGAAAGTGAGAGCCTACAATTAAGAAATAAGATAACACCAGGAGGTTTATCTCCGTTTCAGTCGCAGATGTGCCCATATGATTTATATGTGAAAAACAATATCAAAACAAACCAAATCAAAACAGTCTTCACATTTATGGGGCTGTGAGTTTGTACTTCTCTTCAGTTACAGTGATAATTAGGAGTAGACATTTGAAACACCCACTTCAAGAAACGAACATACTTAATATAGGGTAAGATAACACAGAACTTAGTAAAGATGTCAGCTCAGTCTAAAATCATAATTACTGTGTACAACTTACTCCTGAGAGGTTTTCCCAGTAGAAATAATTGCATTACTTCAAGTTCCTTTTATTAAAAAAAAAATTATAGATAGGCATAACATGTAATTTTGCAAACAAAAAATACTGTTTTGCTTTTATTCCCAGATTTTATATTTCCCTGGCAAAATGCTGCAGACTGCAGGGAAAACAGTAACATTCAGCTTGGAGTAAACTTTAACACTCTGAATCAGATTATATTTAAATTAAACAGCTGCACAATTAATGATAGAATAAGCAAACTTCCTAATTACCCAAAGTATAACTTTAATTTTTATGATCTTGTTATCTGTTACCCACCAGCTGGACTACTGCATTCCTTTCTGGCCCTCATCCTACCCAAAAGAATATTTTGGTTGTTCTGAAGGAAAAAACAGTTACAGAAGGGTGATATACTGAGATTGTGAATACAAGGAGTAGCTTTGCTTTTGCATTTTAAATTATTGCCTAGCCTCCACAGCGCATTTATCACCACCCCATAACTCTCATCAAACCTAAAATTTTTGATACAATAATGTGTTTTTACAAAAGATATCAGGCCGATTAAAAATTTCAAATTATACACAAGTTCATTATTTCCTAAGTTGGTTGAAAATGTTGAATGTCTCCACTGCTGCAAATGCATGGTGCCTTTCTGTGGCCTGGATTTGTTCCCACCAACTGGATAATCCCACACCTTTGGAGAAGGAAATGTGAGCTGTCCCTACCCTGTGTCTGTGCAATGTGGGCACAAAGGTCTGCAGGTCCTCCAGTGCTGCAGCAACGAAGGAAAATCCCTGGAACAGGTAAAAATGGCATTTATGGTATTTACAGTAGCCATATGCTGAAAATATTGGTTCTTACAATCTCCACAACTCTCTGGATCCCCCACTTGGATTATATTCGGCTTCATTTAAAATGAAGGGAACAAAACTCCCAGAATTTCAATATATTAGTTCCATTAAAATGAGGTTTCCTTTTATTGGCACAATCTGGTCTTAAGGCTGAAAGTATTTACTTATAGAGACGTGTTACATCTATGAAACTGCACAACATATTAATACTCAGTCAAGGTAGAAAAAAATAATTTTCTTGTTTATCTCTTTCCCACAGAGGCTCTTATCAAATGCTGCAAAAGCAACCTCAGTCCTTATAGATACTCCCCAAAATTTACAGACTATCAGTTACAAATCAGCCTTGATCAGCTAGGGGGCAGGGGGAGAATAAAAAACCACCTTTTACTTTAAAGTCTCCATATCCAGTTTTTCCCTCATATTTGAAGTTAAGAAGAAAAGATTATTTTCTTTTACTTTTAAATGAATCAGCATTTACTCACAATCTGGTAACTGACCACAGTCACATTTTTCTCCAGTGAGTTTAAGGCCCTTAAGACTACAAATGAGACTGTTTTTTACCCCTTCTTTTTAAAGTGACAAGGCTGAAAGTGGAGTAGAAATGCAGCAAAAGTACTCAGTGCATGTTGTAGTTTCCAAGCAATTAAAAAATAACCCAAAACCACTCTATGTGCTTATGCATGTTATTAAGTCAAGATAAAATCATAGAGTGATGCATAAATTCATGGTTCTGAGTGCATCTATCAGGAATTTAGTGAGAACAAAACTGCAGTTGGAGTGCCCACATTTTCTCCTTTGTGATAGGATGTGACATTGCCAATCACCATGAAACCAGTTGTAAAACAAAATTTCAAAGGGAACCTCACAACAGCACCTCAGTCTCAAACACCCCTAAGCTCAGAGAGAAAAATTTCCTCCTGGAGGTTGAATCCAATTGTTATAAGTGAGCTGAGCATGAGGAATGATCCAAATAAAACTTTATTGTGGGAGGAGTTCAATTTTGGGTTTGAACTCTGGGCCAATCTTCATGAATTCCACAAATCAGCTGTGAAAACAATTCCATTCACAGTGTGAAGATTTCTGAGCTATTCTATAACTCATTAAGTGTGTGTTAAAAGTCAAATCAATTATTTCCTCGTAGACACCAAACAAGTCCTAGCTACATAATAAATAGAAGAAACACTATTTATTAAGTAACAAGTGTAATTATTTCCTGAGCAATCACATTCTCTTCCCTTAGAAATAATCATTTCCTTTGTTCTCCCAGCCTTCAGCTCCTTCCCCACTCATTTTTTTTTCTTCTCTATAAATTTTCTTGTAAGAAAGGAGGAGTTTCACTCAAATAGCTTTTCTCAGAGAGAGTATTTACACCCACTTTTCAGAGCTGGGGAAAAGTAGGCAGTTCTTCATGTTTTATTTCCTTCCCAGGACATGGTAGAGCCCCTCTCACTGGAAGTTTTTGAGATAAAATTGTTCAGGGTGCCAAATAATCTCCTCTAAGCTCATTGCTCACAAAATGGTTCCCACCAAGCTCCCTTCAAAACTGGGCTATTACATGATTTTGTACTTTGAATAAAGAGAATTTTTCTCCCTCCAAGCAGCAAGTCCCATGGATTCTAAAGTGCTTGCCAGCTCTGCAAGGAAATGGAAACAATTGGAACAACTGAAATAGTGACAGGGAAGGACAAGTTATCTCTGGGTGACCTCTGTGCAGCAAGGCCACCGAACCTATGTGGAGCCTCACTATTGTTCAGCAGAAGTTATTTGATAAAATGATGATGACAACTTTCTTTATCACAATCTTCCCCTCCTGTTCCATCTTCATTTTAAATTTGAGAATTCAGCACTATATTTTATTAAGCATAACTTGATTACGTGAAGACACTGTGATGATATTACTATTGACTAGGATATTAGAATAACCTTGAAAACCAGAATTCTTTTAGAACATTAAATGATCCTATTAATATTTTCGACCTCTGCTCCCTGCTATCACTACCCTCTACGGACTCTGTAGTACAAAAGTAGAAATTAAAGGAGAGTGACAATGTGCACTCTCTATTTTCTGTATATTTTTATATATATGCATATTGTGTTCACCTAGAACTAAATGCACAAATCTCTGCTCTTCAGCCCTGAAGGTCAACCTACACATGAAGGCTGACCATTTAAAGGTCAGTAAATTCCAGACACTGAGCATCAAGTGGTGATCAGTGCTGGTCACATCCAAAGAACAGGCTGAACAGAAGAAAAGGGAGTTTTCCTCATAGGTGGCAAACAAAATTTCATGCTGCCCTGCCTCACTCATTCTGCCTTCAGCAGCCCCTGTGTGAGGTAAATTTCTCACCAGGGAGAGAGGAGCAGCATCACCTGAGACAGTGCTCCAGCCCTGACACTGTCAATCCCCATTTCTGCCTGCCAGCAATGGGTTCCCTCCAGCAGGTCCAGCAGGGAGGTGTCCAAGCACACCCAACCCCACACAGGAACAGCCCAGCCCCAACCCTTTCCCCAGAGTCACTGCACACACCTGGAAAACAAACTGCACTGGGGAAGGCTGATTTAGCTGGTGGGAGAGAAATAAGGGACATCATTTGTGCAACAGAGGTGTGAAAATAACTGATTTCCCAGCCAGACAGCTGAACAAAAATGTTATCAGCTTAATCAGGTTAGCAGGTCTCATGTTTTCAAAGTAGTTTTCTTTAGCCTTAAGAAACTACCTGACTGAAATCCATTAGAACTTGGTCCTAGAACCTTGGAAATCTCAGGAAAATCTCCACTGTATATGGCCACTGACTTGTCATCAGAGAAGGGATTCCAAATTTTCCTTCTGCCACTGAGCTGAGTGTTTCAGCCTCTAGGTTAAAGGGTTTCTGCAGATTTGAATCTTCTCAGCATTATTTTGCATTTCCAATGTCACAACATCCCTTATCAGGTCACTTCTGAATGTTTGTGCCCTTGCTTTGATCACAGCTGTTCAAGAAACTGCTGCAAAAAGTTTCTTCTCCCAAGTCAGTTGCTTTGGCCATATAAGCCTTTAAATCCCTGCACACATTTGTTTTCACAGCTGTATCCAAGTTATTCACCTTCATCTGCAAAACTCCTTACAGGCTCAGATCAAAACATGCATTTCAGTAATTTTGTTTCTCTCCTTAAGCCCTCACACAAATCCCAGCATACTGCATATCCAAATTTGATGAGCTGTAATGAGAACAAAATAGTAAATGATCACGTTCCTAACCATCATATTAAAATGATGCAGTGGTTAAGGAATTATGTCCTGAATGGAGCAGAGCACTGCTCAGCTACACCAGTGTAAATCTATAGTAACTCCAGACAACTCACTGAGATTTACACAGACGTTCTGGGGACAAAATCTGACCCACAGACCTTTGGGAAGTATATTAGGCCCGTGAGGTTTTGTAAGTAGGGCACAGCGAGGATTACATCACATTTTAATAGAAAGCCTGTTCTTAGAAGTGAAGGGTTTTGCACTTGTTGGAAGGTGCTTGTCAAATGAGAAATAGGAGAGCGGGAGGAACTGAAGAATAGCAGCATTATGTCATGGGTAGTCTATGAAAGGCAGCCTTGAATAGAGTGCACTATAAAGAAAGAATATTGTTATGTTTTCTGACAAGGATCTGGTTTGCTAAGTGATTCTTGAACTCCACGGGGGGACTTGTCTCTTCACCTTGATTTAAAAGAACGCACAAACAATACCACTTAAAATATGCTCAGGCTGTCTTCTGATTTCACTGAAAGAATCTCAGAACAAGGCAAAACAGATGGTACTGAAGCCCTTTCCTTTAGATAATACTGGCTGTACTTATAAGTCTGGAAAGATCGAGAGGTTTAAGAAGAAAAACAGACCTTATGTTTTCTTCTTTTTTTTTTTTTTTTAATTGTCAGGGCCTATAAATAAAGAAAAAGTTATTAATCCAATTATTTTCTGTGAAGTATTGATTCACTGCAGAGTGATCCAAGCTAACTGATACTGTGTGTTGCCTTTTCATCAACAGCAGAAAAGAACTTAGTACATTGGATCAGTTCTCCATAATAAAACATGGACTAGAGTTTATTTATCATTTTGATTAAAGTAATTTCCCTTTAGATCTGCAGTTTCTTATGTTAGAAACAGAATTCTCTGATGCAGTTATAGGTATTCTACTTGTTATACATAATTCTCTCATTGTCATTCTTTTCTAAAAAGACAATGTTCATTTTACTATTTCTTGCATTTTTAATCATATTCTCAAGGAGAAAAACAGAAACCATGCATTACCACAAAAGACCAACCCCCTGTAATCATGGAGAAAATCTTGTAGTGACAAGATGCTTGGATTATTACAGAAAATTTATAAATGCTAAGAGAAATTAAAACAAACTGTCACAAATATTTTTTTTTATTATCTATTCGTGGAGAGGATGAAAAGGCAGAAAAGAGAACCAAGAAGTCTGAGATTGAAGAGAGCCTTTGTTACCATAGATACTGGGCAGGTGTGTCATTCTCAACTATAAGCACACATATGATAAGAGTCTTCTGACTGCAAATGCACCTGAATAAAATGAGGAAGAGTTGTAACAAAAAAAGAAAAGGAGGCAGAGAGACTGAGCTGTTTCACACCTCCAGCTTATCTCGTAGTTGATGTGTTATCAAGTCTCAGAAATTTCCATCTAAACAAAGAGCAAGCAGATTTTTAGAATTTGCTGGGTTGTGAGCTTTCAAATCTGTTCGCCCTGCATTCCACCACTTTCACACAGATTTTAATACCAAATAGTCATGAGATAAGTGGTATTTCTAGATATCCAAGCCTGTCTTTCAGACCTTTCTGTCTTCATACACAGAAGTTGAAAAAATATTTTTTTTTCTTGGAGATCTGTGTGAAAAGCATGGGAGAAAAAAATAGCTGATGGCAACAATTGTTGTTTAGAAAAGAGATAAAATGTTTAAAAATTCTGTTTCTCAAAACTTCTAAATGCATATTAGAGATGCACTTGCTAACACTCAGCAGCAGTAACAACCTACACAAAATGATAGAAAATTCTTTCAAATTGCCAGTCCCAACATTGTATTCTTGAAATGTAAAGAAAAATGTTCATGTAAATGTTCAAGGCAGAAGTCAACCTTCTTTGGATGCACATGTGATTATCTTTGGAAGATTATTACAGCTGGTTTCATTAAATGACTTCCACTATTCACCTACAACACAACTGATAGTTTGCATCAACTTTGTACACATCAGAGGAAAAAAAATGAAAGAAGCAACAAACACTAAGCCACTTTTTAAAATTATTATTTTTATATCACCATAACTAAGATATAGGAATTTCCTTTTCCTTGCAGTCAAATTCATTGGTGATAATGGCTTGGAATGTGAGTTATTAAACAAAAAGTCATTCTGCCCACTTATCTACATATTGGCTTATTTGTGAGATAATTCCCTATGAATTTTACTTATTTCTTCCCAACAGGCAGGAGACTGTCTTTTACAAGATTTTGCCAGAGGAAAAATTACAATAAAACTCTGACTTAAGTGTTTCTAACCTAAAAAAATATTTTAATTTCAGCTGTAGATAATGTTTTTATCTGAATCACGAGTGTTCATGCTCATCTCACTTCTGTTACAACACCTTCAGATGCATTGCATCAACATCACCAGATCTTTATTCCTGAAAGATGTGCAAGCAGAGTTTCATTGAGAAGGCAGAAAACCCTGTGTGAGCCAAAGCTTGGCAGGTATTTCATCAAAGAAGGGGTAGGCCTCTGGGAATATAAAGCATTAGTCATTACAGGGAAATTAATGATGATCTTTACCTTAAATTTCTTCATGTCTGTGAATAACAACAACTTGCTGTATCTAACTACGTTTCTACCTCAATCCGCAACTGTAGGCAGAAATTACCTGCAGTATTCCAATAATAAAATCCCATTTCGATATCAGAACACTGGCTGCTGCTTTCTCCAGCTGGCTACTCCCTGGTCTTGCAGAAGAGCTTTGGTTTCTCCTTGAAGAACCACCTGGTGACTCAGGAGGAAACTGAGTTTGTCACCCTGAGGTCCCCAGGACATCACTGTGGACAAGGTGCCACCACCACACACGCTCACACCTCACATGTGATTTTCAGAAAGAAGGATGACTTCATCCCTAGGTTTTGAAAATGCCTCCTTTCAATGCAACAAAGTGAGTCCTGACCACAGGATGTCACTGAAGCTCATGCTTCACAGGAGCATGGGATTTTGCATTGCCATCCTAGTCAAAATGCAATACCCAATCCTTCACATTAGCTTTAATTAGATCCACTCATGTTCTTCAACTTGATGATAGTATAGACTTCTATGACTAATTACTCTCAGTAATCACAATGCTAATAAAAATCTTTGTATAGCAGAAATCATCCATTAATTGAACGTTAATCTCATGAAGCCATTTACCCATTTATCCATTTATGTGTTTTCACTAAAAGCCAACGGCACATATACGTTTTTCAAAGAAGCAGAGGCTTAAAATATTTTTCTGATGTTATCTTGAGGCTATGTTCCAGATGAAGCAAACCCCATTCTTCACCTCCAGCCATCAAGCCTCACACCAAAGAGCTATTCAAACTCTGAGATGTATCATCAGTCTATCCACAGACAGCAGTACTGCCCAGATCCAGGTACCAAGAAAATCCTGCCTACCTGCTTCCATGATCATTGGGAATCCTCATTAACACACAGGCCATGTCCCTCTACCAGCCAGGAAACCAGGTGATTTCACTTCAAGAATTCAACAGGTTTTCATCAAAAAAATATTAATGATTGTCTAATTCTTAGCCATTTCATCTCTGTTTTCCCAGCTGGTAAAAGAGACGTGGGAGTGACAAATCCTCCCTTGGCCCAATTTGACATTTTCTTTCTTCTTCAAGAATGCAATGGGTTGTCTAATAGTGAATTCTCTTTCACCTTCCTTACCTACCTTGATAAAACAAAGTCAATTACCATCCAACTCCAAGCTTTGTTGTCACAAGGAAACATATCAAAGGCTGCCTAAAAGCTCAACTGAGTTGAACATCTTCCATTAGCACAATGTGGATTGCAGCAAGGATTAGGAATAGAGGTTGCCCTAACATTGCTCAGTTTTTTGTTGATGGAGAGCATTTGCTTACCTTTTTTCCCCTTGGAACACAGCAGCATGCAATAGATTTAATCTCTAGAGTTCTCTGATATGCCAGAGGAAGGGATGTCTACTAAAATTCCTTCAGAGACCCCATGCCTTGCATGGAGGGACACATGCACAGGGCAGATATGAAGCACTACACAACCTCTCCACATTTCAGTTGCAGAAACATTCTTTTCATCCAGATTGGCTCTGTGTTAAGCCAAGATCATCAGATTAACCATCAGTGAACTGCTGAAACCAAACTGAGGAGCAGCACTGGTGAGACCCTGTGAGCGCAGGTGATACTTTGAAGCATTGCCATTGCAGTGCAGGCTTTTTTGGAAGCTCCCAGCTGGGAATGTCTGAGCCATTCTCCAGTCTGATGATTCTCAGACTCCACTTCATTACAGAACCTGTGAACTGCCTGGCAATTTGACTAGAAATTGTTCCATGCTTAATGTGATGGTCTGGCTTCATTGATGTCTGCTGCCATGTATTTCCCTCATCCCATCCTCTCCCACAGACCATCAAGTTCTTCAAACTCCCATCTGCAGAACGCACCAGCAGCAGACACCATAAGGTTCAGGGATACTTCCTTTTCTTTGGTGCCCTGTTTTCTTACAACTCCTCCTGACAGAGAAATTATTCCTAGGGAAATTTAAACAGCTAAGTACAGTGCATCTCCTCAGCCACCAAGATTTTCAAGAACAGCTCTGAATTCTACTCTCTGCATCAGCTTCCCCTAATGTTTAAATAATTCTCTCCTCCGAGGGATCTATGTGCCCATCCCAGTGAAAAAGCCTCCATGAAAAGGATTTTATGATCACAACTCAACTTCTGACACAGAGGACGGGTACAGCTCCACCATGTATCAGATGAAATTTTTTAATGAGCTGCTTTGGAGCCTGGGATAATTTATGCCACAGTCTATGTCATTCCAAGTACAAACACTCATTTGACCTGTTGGCTGATAACAAAACCCTAACATGATTTGAAGAACAAATGCAGGGGGAGGGGGTTACATTACATGATTGCCCTACAGGAGGGCAGGACAGAAGTATCACTCATGATGAATCATGGGTCTGTGGCAATGGCTTAATGAAAATATATGCTGTTACTTCTAATCCAGGATTGTGCTTTTTTGCCATGTTTCAGGAAAATAAATGGAAAAGAACCTCAGTTAGCTGGACTGCAGTAACACACAAAGAGGACATTTGGTTCTGCCCATACTAATTTCTAATATCCTTGCATTTTCCTATAACTTTAGGGTTTTATTTAATGAAGTCCATTTATGAAAGCTGTTATGGAACAGATACAAAATCCTCTCAGACTTAAGTCAAACAAAAACTAAACATTAGCTAGTGCAGAGGCAGGAAAGGACTAATGTATATTTTTGTTGTTTTGTGGGGTTTTTTTTCCTGGGAATTTAAAATCTGCATTTAACAGTGGTAATGGTTGAGAGATAATCCCTGGAACCACTTAAGACAGAGAACTTTGTTACTGCTTGTCCTTATCTGGATAATCAAATAATAAAGTCCAACTGGCTACCAAAGCAGAGCTTTCAACTTAACTCTGAAATACTTTAAATGTAATTTGTTCAGTAAACTGCAGTACATTAAATTTCTATATTAAGTAAATTATAAGGAAGAGTGCACTTTGCAAAATTAAAAAGTGCTCCGTTAACTTATCTATTACTCCTCTGGGAAAGTTTCCAAAGTGTGTCTAGTACAATTAGGTACTTTCTTTATGGACAGTCTATAGCCAGGAAAGAATTCTTGCAGCTCAGCAAATGTGTTTCCAGTATTGTTGTAAACTTCTTTTTATTTTCCAAGGTGAAACTCCTTGATCACAAACACCATTTTTTTTAGGTTGTATGGGCAGATTGAAGAGTTTTAGATAAAAATAACTACCTAAACCTGTATCTGGCAGTTAGAATCAAAGAAATATTGATCACCTGCTTTTAAGTGACTTTTCCAAAAAGTACTCTTTGTAAATGCATGTAGAATAAAAGTAAGTGGGATACAAGATACAGTGGATTTACCTCAATAAACTGTCCCACTACACAGCAATTACAAAATACCTACATCACATGCTATAGAAGAAAAGGAGATATTACATTCAAGATGTCATTTTTAGAGGAAAAGATACCAATGCTTCACAAGGACATGAAAAATAATTGACCCCAAACAGAAAAACAAGGGTTTTTTTCTGTAAAGTCTTTCATTCTAAACCAATTTTTTTACTATTTGGATACTGAATTCTGAGCGTGTAGGAGTCTCAGTCCCCTATCATTGAGATAACCCAACTGATCAATGCTTTTTAGTTACAGTCTCTTCTTAATTACTGTAATGGCAAAAATCTTATTTGCATGAGATATTCCACCCTTTGGACCTTGCCAGACAAAGTCCAAGAGGAAAAAAAAAAGGAGGGGAGACGCCTCACTTTACTGACATTACAAGAAATGTCTGTAAAAGCCCTTAGAAAGTTAACATTTTTGAAAGCATTGTATTTTGTTAGTGTGTGTAGCCTGAAAAATAAATAAGCTGAAACTGCATCTGTGGAAGCTTATAGGAGAATCAAAGATTAAGGTCACAGCGTAGCCGGGCTTTCAAATCAACCATATTGAGAGCTCTGCAAAAGCCGGAAGACCCTGGAGGTTAGATACAACAGGCACCATCAGAAACCTCCTCTCCCAAAGAGAAACTGCACCAGCTGAGAAGTCACAGATATCTCCAGTGGAATGTCTGAACTCCAGGTCAGTGATGTGCTTACTAGAACTTCGATATCACCCTTCCCACAGAAAATATTCCCACATCATCTTCTGATTTTAAATGCCATCATCCCAAAAAAAGTTTCATGCGAGCAGTAGTCATGCTAAAAGAAAATAACTCCTATCATGTGTGTGGTCTTTTAACACCACAACTAATGGGGTTTTTTTTTTCACTCACCTATTTTCCAAAGGCCTGGGTTGTGCATCCCTAGGCCTTCAGCAGCTGGCACACAGCTGGCCACAGCTTCCTGGATATGTTAAAATAACAATGACCATTTGCCATATGAGGGAATGGTTTGTGGGTGGCAGGGAGGACCTTGTCAGTGCTCTGCTCTTGCTGTAAGTGGCTGCAGACTCCAGTGGGATTAGAGAGGTGGCTTCTACACCTTTTGCATCTGTATGAATGATGCATTGTTTTAACAAGATCGTTCCAAAGAGTCATCTTACTGAAATATCTCTCAAGGATTAAGACAGGTTTATTACCAGTTGAATGCTCATCAACTGTAAATACACTACCCATTTTATTCCAAACTGCCTTTTCATGAGCTGGCTCTGCCAGGGCACAGGCACAAGGTGAGCCACACACTGCATACAGAAAAGCCTGCAGAAGGACAAACAACCATGGATAGCTCTCTGGCTGGAGACAGCTGGTGCTGACTCAGGTACAGAGGAGCCTGGCAGACACTGTCATTCACATCCTCAAACCCTTTCAGGAGCTAGTTTGAAAAATAAGCTCTGGAGATGTGTGTATGTGTGTCATCATGCCAGCTGTCAGGGCTCTGACAGTCCCCCTCAGCATGTGAGTACTGGATCAAGGCAACGAGGCCAAAAAAAGGAAGTGTTATCTTGTCTTTCTGAGCTGTTTAACAGTGTGGTGTCAGTGAAGGCACCATGTAGAATGAGTTCTGATTCCTTAGCTCAGGCACTTCTCTGCCAGTTCCCCATTTCCCCAAGACAATGCCAGAACTGTCACGCACACTCAAGCTGAGGAACATCAGGGAAAATCCCAGTCATCCAAGAAGCAATAATAAAGACCAAAGATTATCATCGTGCCCACCTGGAAGCTGCAAACGTAATGAGCTATTTGGAAAAGCTCATGACAACCTCAAACTCGAGTGACTCTTGTTTCTGCCAAAAGTGAGCCAGCTCTGAACCTCGCTGCTCACAGAGCGGGTCTTGCTGAGTGGTGCAAGTCTAACACCAGCTCCCTTCCACATCCTGCAAACCTGGCTTTGTCTTCGCTTGGAGCTCTTCCCAGCAACATTCTTTCTGAGAGCCTCTTCAGCTACACTGAGGATGTTACATCTAAAAACAGATGCCAGCTCCTGCCAGCAAATGCAAAATGGCTCGTCGCCTTGCAGCTTAATCTGCCCACGCTCGGCTTCTGTACCAGTGGCTATTTGCAACTTTTTACCAGGATTTTCAGGGTACTCGTGCACATTATGCACTTAATTTTCACAGAAAATTTCTGGTAGTTATTACCACGTAAGCTAAAGTGCTTATATCATATATTCCCCGTTTTAATTTTTAAGTAGATCTACAAGTGCTGGAAACCAAGCAGCAATTTGCTTCCCTCCCTAGGATTCTTTTTCCCTTCCATTCCTCAAGTCTGTGAAACATTTGTCACAGGTAGCATATATAAAATGCATTGAGAGACATTTGCCTTCCCACTCTTCCTTACAGAACAATCTTTAAACCTTTTGGGATGCATGCTGCAAATAGGATTTTAATTTTCAGTATTTGTACATTTAATGCATAGCAGATGACTTAACTCCTACTCTTATTTGCTTGGAGCCTTTCATTGTGGATAACTTTGGAGGATTGCTGTGGAAAGTGTGTGTTGGGGGGGAAATTCCACAATTTCATAAGCTGTACTAAAGTCACAGGACTGTATTTTAGCTTAAGAGGGGAAGAAAATACCTCCTATTTAGAGGAATTAGTAATTGACAACCAGCTCATCACCATCTCTAAATGTAAGCATTTGACTTAGGGGATCTGGACCACTTTCTGGCAAAACTCACCTCTTCAATATTTACAGTACCACTATTTATATCCACAGGCTTTATAGGAAATTAGGTCCTTAGAAAGGTGCCTGAACTGTAGTATAGTCAGATATCTACAATAATCCCAAGTCATAAATGTCCATTAATACAAATTTTTGCTTGGAAGAACACTTCTCAAAATCCCCCTTCTCTCCTTCATCCCACCTTCAGGAGGCTGCAGCCTGCTGACACCCTCCCATCCTTTTCCCATATTTTCTTTCATTCCCACAGCTGCAGCACCAGGATGCAGCCTCTGGACTTATCCTACCCAGCCTGAAACCCAAAGCCAAGGAGGGAATGCCAAAAGAAATTTTTTTCCCCAAACTGGCAGTTTCATTCCCCACCTTGCAGCTTTAAACCAGCATCTATGTTGCTTTTGGTGCCCAGAACACAAATGAAAACTGCTTTTGTGCACAGCAATGTCCTGAGTGATCAAACTGCCAAGCAAATACCTGGTTCTCCCCACATCCCCTGCCATGTCCAGAAGTCAGGAGCTGATCTTTTTGAATGCTGCATCTCATTGCAAGTGGCACAGCTTTGTCAGGTCTCTATTGAGCTGTTCCACAGGAGCACACCCTGGCTTCTCCACAGACCTGACAGAGCACAAGTAGAAATGTCTTCTCACTCATCATCAGATTGTTAGTAAACAAGGCACATTAAGCAGTGTTTCTGTTCAACAAAGACCCTGCTGGGTAATTTTGGATCGTTTACCCCCAGTTAACCATTAATTGCTACATAAAATTTTAATCTCCATTTAAACAGACTAAAGCTCTGTGTCTGTTTCTGTGTCAGCCTCAAGACAGCAGTAACTTTGCAGCTGTGGAATACTGACTGCTTCATATTTCCTAAGCAGAAAGGCAACATCATGCACAACCCAAATGTTAAATGAGGAACTGAAAAAAAAAAAAGAAAAAAGACAAAAATTGCCATTGTGAAGAAGAGAGATCAAGAAAGGGTGGAAAGGGAAAGAGCAAGAAGGCCAAAAAATTAACAAAAGGTAAGTCGGATTTTTATTTTTGATACTAGGGTAAGTATTCCCTTTAAAGGAACTGAGAGTTCTTTAACACTTTGAGGGAGTTAACTGCCAAAAACAATTTTAAGAATTGTTAATATGATGAATTAACCAAAACCTAACAAGTTTTGCTCCCACACCACTTTCCTCTGTGACTTGTGCACAGTGACCACCACAGGCTCCCTGCATGGGTGGCTTCTGCTGGGCTCTGCCCCTTGGCAGAACAATCTGAATTTTGGTGATGTTAAAAGGGATGTATTGATTCAGAACATCACATCCTTAACAAAATCCCACATAAAAATAGCACATTTATAAACATCTTCCCTTGACATAATCACAAAGGATTGAAGGAAAAATCACTTTTCTTTTGTGCACCTCCACACACACAGACACTCAGGGGAAGCTCCAAGCTTCTTGCCAGGAAGGGACTGATCTCCACCTGCTGAAGGGAAAAGCAGATGTCCCATGGGCAAAGTCAAATGCAAAGCAAATAGCTCCTTGGAGCCTGATTTCTGAAGAAAAGGAGAAATAAAGAAGATCTATGGCTTCCCTCAGCCAGAGAGGGAAATCCTGGCTCCACTGATGCCAGTGGGATCCTGTTCCTGCCTTCAGTCAGGCTGGAGTATTAACCAGCATGTTTAAACAGAAAGAAAGGGAGCTGCTTGTGACCAATTTTACCACCTTGTTTTATCCTAAACATTAGGGAACTTACTCCCATCTCCATTTTGTGCCTATCTTTTTTCCTCTTTTCTCAGTTTCTCCCTCTTCTTGGACTTTGCAAGCTCCACATGTAGTCCTAGGCAGTATTTAATCCTCATTTGCATCCTGAATTAAATGAGGCACCATTGAAATGTTGAGCTTTGTGCAGGCCCTCTAACTAGGAAAGAATTTCCTGCTGACTTTGGGATGTTTTGACAGGATCCTGCTCCTCAGCTCTTGGCATCACGAGTCTTTTCAGCAAAAGCATGCATCTGGTTTAGAAAGAGTTTGACATACTAAGGACTTCTACATCCAGATCTATAGCTGAAAATACACGGAGGAAAAACCAACAACAATGCATTTTACTAATATCCTTCTCTTCAGCGTTATGAAATTGCTAAAAAGCATTCACAGGAAAAAGTTATAAAAATTGATAGTTCCTACATTGTTAGTTATACAAAAATAATTTCCTTTATCACAAAAATGGTCTTACAAATGATTATTTTTATTATTTTTAATGTTATTTTTAAAAAAGCAAAAGTGTAAATCTTCAGGCTAAGACATATTTAAGGCGTATTTAAACAGACTCAGGAAGGCAGATATCCACATTTTAATTAATAGGCCTTCAAAGGCAGATCCTGGGAAACTATCTATCTGGACACAAATCTGTTCCCTGCTCCTCAGAAAAAAAAAAAAAACAAGATGTCTCATGGATTAAATATAAATGTAAATGAGGGAGATAATTTGTTTCTTTTTCTGAATAAAAGTATAAAAAAAAAAGTTACTCTTCTTTCTTCACTGATTTCTGTGTTGAGGCTAAAATAATGAACAACAGCCAGGGGAACTATAAGACTTTCTTACCCCTATATATATATATATATATATATATATAGCAAACATCTGAGGATAAGGATTTTATGTGGGTTTTTTCTATCACATGAGGCAGTAGTGGAAATAAATGAATTTTTATGAGCCATATGAAGATTTTCCAGACAAAATTATGCCAAGGAAGTCTGCCAGAAAAATTTGGGCTTTCTCTGATTGATCTCCATTATTACAAAAGTCCTGGGCTAGACACAGCAAATACAGCCTTGGAATTTCAGCTATGACTTCTGTAGTGAGCAAATCTACTCCCTTACCACCAAAAGACTGAGAATCCCAGTAAAGGAAATCTTGAATATGTGTTTCAATTGAGTGAGAAACAGTGAGGCACTTTTCTTAGATATGTATTTGCTTTTGATTTTTAAAACACTTTTGGCTGGAGTAAATTCAGTGTTGCTAAGATTAAATCTAGAGCACACCCTCCAAGATTCCATCAAAATTCTGAGGCTGTAGGGAAAACTTGCATAAAAGTAGATGTCTTAAGGCACCAAAAATGCTTTTCAACATACTCTGAAAGAGGAAAGTGTTGCTCCTTTGTGTATATAATGGTAGGAAAAAAGTGCATCAGTGAATTGCTGCCGTGCATGAAGAGGGTTCAGGTAACACTAAAATCCTTGCCCATCACCTCTCCGTAGATTTTCAAGGGCGTGCAATGAAATGTCTGAGTAGAAAATTTGTAAGACAGCACCTGTGTATTCAGCTAACCTGACAATTCATGTGAATTTGGGACACTGACTTCAGACACCAGAATGGTCATTCCTCATATATGATTTGGGTTAATAATGTTCCTATATGCAAATTAATTCAATCCATATTATATGATGGAGAAAAACTCCTTAAACATAGAAAATGTTCCTCACCAGACAGACAGCAAAGTGACAAAATAAAATTGCATCACCAAACTTCAGAATTCTGGATTATTAATAATTCTGAATTTTCCTACAGTTTGCTCTGACAAAGTACAACAAGACCAAAGGGGTTCAGCTCTGTGCCACCTGGCATTTCTGTTCCCATAACAGCACAGGGAAGAACCCACAGTCCCTGTCCATCCCCTCCACGAGCCCAAAGGGTGGAATACAGATTTCTTGTCAGTTTTGCCAAATCCTGAATTGTTGGTAGCTTTTGGCAGCCCTTTGGAAGTGGCTAATTTTTGTTCAATCTTACAGTTTGATCTCCATGCATAGAAATACAATGTTGGTGGCTAATTAAATTGTGCAATCCAAACAAAAGTTCCATGCTTCTCTCATGCCCCAAAGATCCTCTACATTTTATAACTCTTCCTGTACTGCATTTCTACTCTATTATTAAGCACCCATTCAGATTTGGAAAAATTCCAAGCAGCAGCCACATACAATTTGCAATGACTTGGACTGAAATAATAAAAATTCTATTTCCTGTTCTTGCTGACTTGCCACCTCCCCTAACACCAAGACTTTATGTGAGAAAGGAGTCACCTGTTACATTTTTCCTTTCTGGCTCAGTGTGAGTACAAATTCCTCCCCTAAGTCCCATAAGATGCTAAGGTGCTTTCTCAGAAAAGCTGCTGCACCACAGTCATTACTCTGATTTCATGGAGAGATTGTGACAGGACCAGAAGGAATAGCAAGGCAAGAAATAGTAAAAAAAAAAAAAACCAAAAACCTTCAGATGGGACTTGGAAAAGATAAAATTCAAATGTTTGTTTTTCAAAACAGAATTAAAGATGCATTAAATTGATGGTTGACAATCATTTATGGACCTTGAATTATTGAATAGAAATTAGATTTAAACTTACCATTATTTCAGAACGGTTTGGAATATGAGCTGAATATTTTCCAAGGCCTAATAGCAGGAATTTGATAACATTATGCAAAGTAGTATATCCAGCATAATACTAAACCACCATAGAATAAAACAGAAACAGCAATCACTGCTATAACATGTAGGAGTTGAAGGCGTGAAGCAAACACAAGCCATTGATAAAAGTCAACATTTGCCAGGCATTACCATACAGTTCCTGCAGATACCTCCCATTCTGAGTGGAGAAAAATCCCAACGAATCGTTCTATACTACTATGAAATAACTGATGGCATGTTTACGACCTTTTCAGATCAAAAGCAAATTATAGCTTATAATGAGAATATTTACACAATAATGTGAATTCAGTATGCTGCATATCAAATTTAACCACAAGTCAGGAATTGGAACAGTAAAATGCCACACAGTACTTCATTATGATTCAGGATAGCCAGGTGATAATTCTAGTGCTTTGCTGATTATAATTTCTTTAGCACACAATGTAATGAAAGAAAAAATGGGAACAGTGGAAACATTTTGGCATGATTAAATGGCCACTGTGTTCAAACAAAAGTTCTGATCTAAATCTACTCTGAATTAAATAGCTGCCAGAGAGAGTATTAATCTAACGCCTGGGCAATGGAATGGGACTTGTGATTTGGCTTCTTTCTCCAGCCCCACGGGACACTGCACCAAGCCACTGTTTTTTAGAGTTTCCATTTCTATTTTACAAATAGATATCACCATGCATTTTACAGCCAATGTAGTGACGTATTAGCACACTCAGGAAGCAGACAGGAGTGCATGTACCTTTTTCCAAGAACAAGTCCAGCCAAGAGGGTCCAAATGTAATTGAATGTGGACAGCATGACATATGAATTAAAATCAAACCCAAGTAAAAAAGGTATTTGGCACACAAAGGCATTTTTTATGTTTTTTAACTGTCAGTATGATTTAGTTAAGTTTTACAAAGCTTTCTGTTCCACAACTTTACAGCTATGATATAAACAAAAATTCATACTGTCAAAACACTGAGTCTAAATTGTGTTGCTTTATTTTTACCATAATAAATACAGCAGATATGGCTCTGCTAGAAAAGCATGGCAGTATTTTGTAAATGGAGAGGACCAGACCTGGGGGATCAGTCAGAGCGTCCAAGGGCAGGGCTCTCACCCAGACTGGAGAAAAGGGCAGGCAGGAACCTTATGGAACTCAGCAAGGAGAAAGGCAAAGTCCTGCAAGCCCTTGCTGTGACCGTGGTCACAAGGGTTTGCAGGATGAGAAAGAGACAAGAATGTTGATTCCAGGATCAGGAGGTTTGATTTATTATTTTATGGTATATATATATATAACATATGACTATACTAAAAAGAATAGAAAGAGAAGTTCTCAGAAGGCTAGCTAAGAATAGAAAAGAATGATAACAAGGAGCTCTCTCCGACTCTGTCCCAGAGAGAGCTCAGTTCTTGATTGGCCATTAATTATACACATCCAACATGGGCCCATCACAGATGCACCTGTTGCATTCCACAGCAGCAGGTAACCATTGTTTACATTATTTTTCTGGGGCCTCAGCTTCCCAGAAGGAAAAATCCTAAAGAAAGGATTTTTAGTGAAAAGGATGTCTGCAACACCTTGCCATGACAGGGAAGTTTCACACAAGCCAACCGCGTGCGCTAGCAGCAAAGCAGGACAGCAGCACCCTTGGATATCTGAACAGGAGCATGGCCAGGGGATGTCACAAAGCAATTATTCCTCTCGGCTCAGCCCTTGTCTAGATTTCCCCTTCAGATACAATTGATCATCTGGAGCAAGCTCAGCTCTGGGATGGCTGTGGGGTGAAGCTCTTGCTCTGGGGCGGAGGGGCAGGCCTGGCTCAGTCTGGAGAAGAGACCACAAAACCTCCAAAGGGTTCCACAGAGGAGGGACCAGGCTCTCCACAGTGCTGCATCCCACCAGGACAAGCAACAACTGATAGAAATTGAAATTAGAGCAGATCTGATGGCTCTAACTGAAGGAGAAACTTGTTTCCCATGAGGACAGCACAGAGAGGTTGTGCCATTGCTGTCCTTGGAGGTTTTCAGGATCTGACTGGGTAAAGCCCTGAGCAACTTGGTCTGATTTCACAGCTGGCTCTGCTTTGAGAAGGAGGCTGGACTAGAGATCTCCTGAGGTTCTTTCCAACCTCAATTATTCTGTGATTCCACGATTCTGTAATTAACTGAGCATGAAACCTAAGCTGGAAAGAAATTAAATTGCTTTCTTCTTACCCCAAACCTCTGTGAAACTGTTTTTTGTTTAATTATTTCTGACTACTGACATGGAGAGCTAGCTTTCAGTATTCTCCAGTAAATAAAGTTATGTAGCTTGACTGACTGCACAAAATTTGACATATTAGAACTTGGTGCAGCAAAGAAAGCATGTGGATTTTTAGCCTGATGTGTATATTTTTATACTGAAAACTGCCTGTGACTCAGAGCAACTTAAGAAAGAAAGAAACTCTGCACAGCTGGATTCACAATCAAGGACCAGTTTACTGATTTTAAATTTCCTGCATATTTACTAAAGCATTGCTTGATGCACTTTCCTCTTGCATATCTCAGTCTTAAAGGCAATGGAAACTGCAAAATATACAGTAAGTTCAAGAATTATAACCTTATCTTAATTAGCATCATTCATTTTTAGACAGACCTTTAATTATTTCCATACAAGCGAGTCTGTGGAATCTCATGAACAGAAAACAACAAAGAGTGGGCAAGGGCTTGGATTTGGAGGCAGAGCCCTTCTATATGTCTTTTGTCAGATGTAGAGGCCAGATGACCTGCTTCTTTGGAGGCTTTAGAAAATGAAATGGAAATGATTCTGTGGAGAACAGAGGCCGTGATCTCTTCATATCCTACTCATATCCCCTTGCCCTTCCTGCCTGCTTCTCTGGGATTATCTATTTTGACTTCACACAGAGAAGTTTAAGCATACAAAACCCAGGGACCTTTTACCCACCCCAGATGTAAGCTCATATGTCTTCCTTAGTGACTGTGAGCACTGTGCTCACTGTGCTCTTCTCCCATGAGGGAGCCTGGATCATGCTTAAATTAGTTTTTAGTTTCTCGAGATGAAATGAGAGAATAAACATGATCAGAGAAGAAAGAGTTAAGAGAGCCATGGCTAAGTTGTGGCTATTTTCTCTCCTCAGTTTGCATCCTCCTGAAGGCAGCCAGGGTGGCTCATTGTATGTCCAATCTTGGATATTGACAGAATGAGGTAGAAGTTAATGGCTGAATGCAGCAACAGGCCTTGTAGCTAAAAAAGCAAAATAAGCACATTGCACACAGCTCTATTTTTTATTAAATACAGTTTAAAGCCTGGCATTAAGGGTGCTGTTTTTTGTTTTTCTAAAATCCCAGATCGTTTGAGGACAGGCTGCCAAGTTCATCCATCAGCTCAGCAACTGAAATATTGGGGTTCTAAAAAATTTATACAGCATGAGTTCTCCACAGCCTGAAACTGTGGAGACTTTTGTTTTTAAATTATAGTCTTCCACTTCATTTCAATCCTTTTTCTTAAAAGGCAAGGCCTCTGTTTTAGAAAAGCATGTTTGCCTTTTGTAAGCTACATGGCCTTGAGAAGAACAGGTATTTTCTGCAGGATGCAGGACCCAGAGGCTGGAGGATGGGAATTTTAAGAATGTATTTAGCTGTGTCCATGTTAGAGTTACAGTTTTCTTCTGGGAAATCTCATTTTCTATTACCACAAGTCAGAATGTTCTACAATGAACTCTGACTTCTCAAAAACACAATTTTAGGCAATGAAACATCTCTTTCTACAATAAACACACACCTTTCGACTGTTGTTTTTATAGAATCAGAATAATTCAGGTCAGGAGCAAATTTGGGAGGTTATCTCAGCCAAGCTCCTGCTCAAAGCAAGTTTTATATTCAACAAGAAAATATAGGCAATGTGTAATGATTATGCTGGAACTTAATTAGCCTCAAAAAGATAACATCCTAACCTCTGTCCAGCTCTCTTTCATGCAGACGGATGACACACAGTTGGAAGTGTACAAGAATACAGCCTGCATTGTGAAACAAAAATAGATCTGGACCAAATGTCATAAGGCATAAAACAGTAAGGGAAGTTGTAAAGGTAAAGCTGAAGTTTGCACATGAAACAATACAAACCAAATCTCCCTTCATGACAAGTTTCCCTTTTCAAAATAATTCAACTTTTTGAAGAACAGCAAAAGGGAGAAGCAAGCGATTGTCATTGGTTTACTTAGGAAAAATCCATCAAAATGCATTTCAAATGCATTAAAGTTTGTGTATCTATGCAAATTCCTGATTTTATTTCCTTATGACTAAAAAGGGCTTTAGTGAGGGAGAGCCTGACCCTCCCTCATGTCCAAGCTGAGTAACATTTGACTGACATGGAGCCTGCAGAAGATAAGGATCATATCTCATTATTATCACTAAGAGGCCAAACAGTGCAGTGACTCCTCTTCAAATTCAGTTAATTTTCCTCATTAAAACATAAGACAAAAGTTCTCGCTGACCCTAAAATTCTCTGCAAATCCCAATGCAAGGTGTCTGGTAAAAGGCAATAAAATGCAACCCACATCCAATACTTTATTTGATATTGATAAGAATGTAAAGCCATTCCTTCAACAGACAAACCACCAGTTTCATTAAACTAAAACAGAATTGTTCCTAACATGTGGTGGTAAGCCCATTAGTTCTGCATGACGGTGTAACTTTGCAAAGTAAGCCATATGTGGAAGTTTAATTGTTGTTTGTTTATTAAGCTAGTTGCAAAACTGTTAATTATGTACTAATACAATGCTTTAAAACTGTCCAATAATTAGCTAAATACGTTGGTTGTTTTCTCTGATGAACCAGCCTCACACATTCTAAGCAAATATCCACATATCCTGCTCTAAGGTCAGATTTTCGCACTGTTCAGCCTCTCTGAGACTAAGAACTGAGTCAATGGCAGCATGGATACACATAATCACCAAAGGTAATTTAACCATTCCAAAACAACTTCTGAAAGTAAAAGATCTCTATGTGTTGAAATACAGACTCATGGAAGAGAAAAATAATGTAATTACTTCAGAGAGTGTTAAAAGTGTGACCAAACTCAGCTTACATAGATTGGCCAACAGTGAGCCTATTATTTAGATGCAGAGTTTCTCGGGAGCTGATGCCTCTGAAACAATACAGGCCTAAAAATATTGTTACAGTTACCACTTGGAAAAGTAAAAGCCATAAAGGGCTGGTCAAAAGAAGGGAAAAAAGCCCAAACAAACTGAAAAATCCTATTAAAAAGAAACACAAACAGCTTTCCTTTTGCTCTATACTAATTTCAAGGGGAGCTCCCTTTAACCAGCCAAGAGATTAATCGCCTTTTTCTTTCTTTTTCCTTTTTTTTTTTTTTTTTTTTTTTACAATATCACACAAACACAACCAAAACACGCAAACAAAACTTTGAACGCACCAGCACCCTGAACCGCACATACAACTGTTACTGGCTCAGGCAACACTTAGTGACAAAGCTTATGGCTTTCCATCTGTCACCCGGGGAGCCGGCGGCAGCGCGGAGCCGCGCTCGGTGACCCGCTGCAGGGGCGAGGACCCGCTCCTCAGCTGGCTGCCGCACAGCTCAGCGTGCGCGGGGAATGCCCAGGACAGCCGGGCACACAGCGCTGGGCGCGGCTCATGCCAGCTGGGGAGACGGCCCACGCCGCCCTGGAAGCGTTTCTTGATTAAGTCGCGAAATGGGAAATGGGCGCAGCGCACTCAGAGAAAGAAAGGACCGTGGAAGTTCAGAGGGACCATTCTCCGGTTTGCTGGAGGCTCTAGAAGTAAATTACGCTCAGTGCAGTTTCTCCAGCCCATGTGAAATGAAGTTTCTCTCAGCACAGGCAAACCACACCATCTCCTGCAAGCAAAGAGTTTCCTACGCCAAAGACAAAATTTATATTGATGTGAATCCTAGCTCTTCCCAAGATTCACCCTTTTCCAGTTGAAAAAGCCTGAAAAAGGCAACAATTTAATAGAAAACCTAGCTTAGGCCTTTCCTATTACTGTCTGTGACATTGTAGGGGAAAATATGTGCAGTCTTTGCCAATCAGTTCAATGCACTCATGGTACAATCAGAGAAACTGCCAGTTTCCAGAGAAAGTGGACTGGGGACATCCAAAAATCTCTGAAAAACACCCAAAGCCTTCATCTTGGGCTCAGAGGAGATTTTCTGATTTTAAAAAAGACACGAGTAGAGGAAGCCCAGATATATGATGGCAGTAGCAAAGAATAATTTTCACAACCAGACAAAAGTTGTAATTAGTTTAAACCCTCCTTGTCTGTTTGTATAATATTTTTGAGCAGATGGCTTTGGCAAAGAGCTGGGATTTGCACGCCCACTTGCATTTTGCAGTGATAAAATAGAGATGAAAGACACATCTTGGGTCATCCAGTCCATTGCCCTATCAGTGAAGGATTGATCCCTGCAACATGCAAACCAGCAGTCAACCATTTGCCATCTGATGCACACAGTTATCCAAACAGAAGGGATCTATAGGGAAGATCACCAGGCATAGAGAGAGGGGGGTGAGAAATGCATAAGAAATCAGGAACGTTTACATTGGTAAAGGAAAAAATATTTACTGCAGAATGAGCTTCATGGAGAGTCAATAGTCACAAGAGAGCAAGGCTTCAGCTACAAAAGCAAAATGTTTTGTAAGATAGGCATTTAAAACACAGCAAATCATTGGTCTTGCTACCAGTGTAGAAGAACCATCTCTGCTGCTTCCAATGCTTGTAAAGAAATGGCAAAGGAACTGGAGTCATCCTTGCAAAGTTAGACATTTTGCAACCACAGATAACTGTATGGCTACCAGGCAGCCTCCCCAATCCTGAAACAGGGCAAGCTGGAAATGCCTTCACATGGATTCTGGCATACACTTAATGATGAATTCTCCAGGTATTTCTAGTACATGTTTCATTTTACTCCCTATTTACAATTTATTTAGTGTTATAGTCCCCTCATTTTCATGACTAAGCTTCCTCTCTTTTGTGTTCTTGCTTTTAAAAAGTTCTTCTGACAATTGTCTATGATCAAAACCAGGTTGAAGCAATGACTTAGACTGTCCATACCAAGAGAATTTAGAGTGTACCTTTCTCTTTTTGCATTTAAGTACAAAGCCATCCTGCAGGTCTTTCACCAATTCTGCTCCTACATAATCCATATTTAGCAGTTTCATTTACTATAAAAAGCCTTCAGTACTTCCTGTAAAGAACAGCTCTTCAAAACAAAGGTAAAATACACATAACTCTACATTGTGTGTCAGTCCACACAAGTGAAGATCTGCATTATATTCTATTTTTATATATACATTTTAAAGCCCCAACCGTTTCCATTTGATTTTCTCCCTCGGATATGTACTTAGCATCTAAATATTCCAATTATTATTTGCATGATGGCAAATGAAAAGCCCCAGTAGCCCATTGATGAGTGCTTATCACATCTCCAATTCTCATCTGAGCACTTCTAAAGCCCCTTTTGAGCTTGTATTTCAGCATTCCCCTAAAAATAATGGGAGCTATAATTAGAGCAGTGCAGTAACAAGACTTAACAAATAACAATCAAAGGACAGCCACCAACTGCTAAAATACAGAAGAGGAGCACCATCAAGGCCACATATCAGTGAGAACTCTCTATAAATCAGAGCAGCACAAACAGAGCTCAGACCTCTGGTAAATGTCTACATCAGAATTGCTGAGGTTAGATTGGCAGATTAGAAAAATAAATCCATTTCTTTCTGTCTGAGAGGGAAAAGATACAATGCTGGGCACAAAGATTATAATAGAAGCTTTTGCATTGTTACTCCAAAGGCAAATAAGTGGAGGCCTTTTCTTTAACCAAAATAAGAAAAAAAAAAAGGAAAGTGGTTATTTATATGCCTTTAATGGATTTTCTCACCTTGCAAGGCTACTGCCATTGAAGGACACTGAGCTCAGACTTTCCTCACACTCCAGAAAAGAAAAGAAAAAAAAAAAAGAGAAAAGAAAATTAAGAAAGACAAGAAAAAACATAGCTTTCCTTCAAGAGAGGTGGCATTCTAAAAATATAGATGTGCAATGGACTTAACCACATCATACACAGACACGGAAACAAATCTAATAACTACACTTCTGGCTAGATAACAGAGGTAAGTACAGTCCAGAAGGCTTACTCTTGCTTTACTTTCAGCTTCTTACTTATTTTTAGATTTAACTGGATGGAGACTCTGAATTCAGAGAAACATAAATCAGATATGACGAAAAAAATTCCTTGTGCACAAAGAAATAGCACATAAAGACTGTGGGCTTTAAAATTTTTTCTTGGAAATACCATTTTGTACATCCTATTGCAGGACTTCAGTGTCTTCCAACATTACAAAAAATACCTGCAAAATACACTTTGTGAGGGGGGAAACTCAGGATCTTGCTGAAGGCTGTTCAAACACCAGCTGCAAACTTGAGGGCAAATCTCAGAGTCTGCACCCTTCAACTTTGTGCTTTTCCACCGCAAATACTTCCCCCCATTGCTGACAGCAGGGAAATCTCAATCTACCAAAGCAAATTTTGATTTTTGAAGCAATCAAGTTATTTCCTGGGCCAAAATGTCTGCTGAAAAACCCTGCCTGGCTCAGTAACCAAACTTGTACAGTATTGCAAAGCTGGTGCTGTAAAGCAGCACAAAGTCCCAGTGACTGCCAAAAGGAAAGAGATCCTGTTACCATTAATAGGATCTTCTGGCTCTGCCTCCTCCAGTTCATGAAATATCCTTTGATACTAACCAAAATAAAATCTAACAATTCAAAATACAATAAGGAAACAATTACAAAAATTATGTCAAATATCAGTATAAAGGGCCTCTTGGTTCTTTGTGGATATGCCAAAGACAGTAGTGTTCTGCATTATTCCATCAATTTACTGCTGCAAAATGGAATAGATCTGAAATTGAGCGCATACTGCAAGGAAGTCTTGAGATCACACCCTTCCCTTTCAAAAACTACCTAGGAGTCTGGTTATTAAGGTATATTTTGGTGTTCCAGAGACGTTAATTCTAGGCAATGTGCTGCTGAGTTTCCATCACAAGAGCAGCTCGTTTTATACCACAAAAATGACTCCTCCTTTTATTACCATTTCTGAACAATGGAAATACAGTGTTTCGTAGTTTTGGAACAAATAAAAAGATTGTCACACAAAACCTGCCTATTATCCCAACTTACAAGAATGTTTTTGTCAGAGCAGTGCTAAAAAATTCCCTTATTCTAGTTGGCTAAAGAAAGCCAAAAAAAACACCCAGAACAAAACAAAACCAAACAGACACGAAATTATCTCAGTGTAACAGATTGATGTCTTAGTAAGATCATGAGAACTGCAATTGAAAACGTGTCACAGCCAGAAAGTCCTCTCCAAAAACGCCAAATTTGAGCTGAGTCACTTCTCCTGGGCTAAACAGAGAGAGCCCATGCAGGGCAGCCATGGGAGAAGCTTTGCCTGCCCTGCACCCAAGCAAGGAGATAAAACAAGGGCTCTGCTTTCCTGGGGTGCAATTGTTCCCCACTTCAGAGCCACAAACAAGGCTTCTTGCTCATCAGCACTGAAAGAAAAGAAATCATTCTAGGCAGACAATAGTGAAAATTATGATTAAAGAACAAAGATTCGGTGGAAAATAGGCCCTGGGAATTGGAATGCAAGTCTGCCTTGGTGTGTTCAAGGGAAATGCAATGTCTTTTACCCTAAAAGACCATCCTTTCCTACAGAGACTAAAGCTTCCTTTAGACTCTTTGTAAACAGAAATGTTGTAAGGGTTAGACAATAGTCCTTAAACACCTTTCAAATGCTTCATTTAAAGATGAATGCAGTAATATAGACGCTGAGAAAAGAACCAGCTGATTAGCCAGTCTGATTTAGGATGTGTATTTAATAAAGATGAAAAACCACCTTTTTCTGCTTTCCAACAAGTAAATGCCTTATCTATCAACCTAAATTTTTCCAATGTTTTACTCTTTGAAATGAAAAAATATTAAAATAGGACGCAATCAGCACAAATTGGCTGCAAGAAAAAAAAAAAGAAAATAAACCTTTTTACAGTTTCATTGCTATTTGCATGCCAAATGTAAACTTGAAGCAAAGTGACCTTGGTTATAAAAAATAAGAAAGCAATGTCAGAATTCATAGGATATACCATTAGTATTTCATTCTGACAGGTAGGAAATAGGCATGTCAGCAGTGAATGTTACAGACTGAGCTGTGGCCCTGATCGCAGTCAAAGCGGTAAATTTCTGCCTACAAAAGTAATTTCCATCAAAACAAAAAGTACTTTAAATAATACAACTATCTCCAGATGAAAATAACTTTCTATGGCTGAGCTCAAAGGCAAACAAATGAAAATGCAACAAATAGCTTTTGTATTGTGTAAATGCCAGAAATGTAACATTAGGTGCCATTAAATTGTACAATGGTTAAATATTCTGTGAGCTTTCCAGTTCCTAGAAACTTCTTCCATAGGAAAACTCTACTGAAAAGATTGGTTACACAAAGGCTTCATAAATGGACTTACTATTGTATTCAAAAAATCTGAATTATAACACTGAAACTAGGCAAGCAACATCTGTACCTATTCAACTAATCATATTGTGATGTGATCAAATAATCACTCAAATGTTCAATAATTAATAGATGCATGAACCAAAGTTTGCATTACTAATATAATCAGTAATGAAAACTTACTACCGTTATTTTAAAAAATTTAGGTAGAAAGAATAAATTAAATACCAGTTAAACCAAGTTTTTACAATCAAAGCAAGTCCATGACTAATGCAACAAAGTTTTAGTAAGTTTACTTTTATTTTGATACATGAAGCTTAAAGGCCATTCCTGCCTTCATTTTCAAACTGCATTACCAATTCTAATATTTCATCTCCCTGGAGAATCTCATGGAATTTCACATTGTATGCTACCACCTACACTACCAAGAAAATGGGAAAAAAAAATCTTTGTAATCGGAAAGATCTAACATACTTTACAAAAGTGGTAAAAAATCAGTAAGTTACAAACCTAATAACAGAGGTCTTTACCAAGAGAGGATGAATCCACAATTTATTCACCTCTTGAAGACAAGGTTTATATCTGCTGTCATAGTTTGCCATCAGCTTCATACACCATCAGATTCCTAAATGCTACATCATTTCACATTTAGGCATTCCTCATGCTAATCCAAACATTCACCAGTTAATAATTCAATTAGGAGTGCCCTAAACCAGGACAATTAATATTCCACTCTTTTCCTTCAGTGGAGGCAGCTATGGACCATCTCACTCTCACACTCTAACTGGGCAATCCTCTGATTAGGGAAAAATAAATTATTTCCTACTTAAGGAGCTCTGTTGATACATCACTTGGTGATGCCTGTGGTGTTGATGTGTGAAAGGATCCAGTGAAAAGACTCTCCAGACACCGCTGGTGTACACAAAAACTGTAAACCAAACATTTAAAACCCATCACTGCTCCAGGCCCAGCTGGTTCTCCCTCCTGCCCCTGTCAGCATGGAGATGGGCAGCTCCACAGATGCACCACATCCCACCCTGGTCATGCTCCTGATGGAATCCTGTGCCCAGCAATCTGGTTGTCTTCTGTGACTCTGGAAAATGAGCATTGTCTTTGGAAGTGACTGATCCTTTCCACTTTGCTCCAATGGAAAAAAGGCACACTTAGACAATACACTAGTTTTAAAGCAATGCAAGACAAGACCCATCCCAGCTGTACTAATAATGGACAGATTAGTCAGAAAATAACTTGAAATTATGAATGATTTCTCTTTTTTTGCCAGGATGGTGCTTTTATCATACCAAAAAGTATCAGGAAAGAAACCCAACCAAATTGGTCTAGGGAAAGAAGAGAATCAGGTGTGGTTTGGACCATATTATGTTACACCCATTAGTGAACTTCTCAGCAGGTTCTGCATAAAGCTCATTCACGCCCTCTTTCATTGAAGTGGAAATTGGACATTGGAAGTAAAAGGGGATGGAACTGGGGAAATGGGGAATAATTGATTACAAGTTTTACAAGAATTACTAAAGGGAATGTCAGTTTCCCTTGGCTCCTGACCAAGATTTAGTCATATTCATCACTAAGACACACCTTCATCCTCCTACCGACAAAAACAATGTTCTAAAATATTATCCACTGTACAAATATACAGCCTTCAGGGAATAAAATTTGAACATTTTTTAAATGTGAAAAATTTAACTAGAGCAACATTATTTCAACTTTTTCTCCTTTTCATCACATCTTTAAAAAAGGCTAGAAGTACTATTCCCTGAAGGATTAAAAAAATAGGTCATAGATAAATGCAAAGCAAAACCATTTAAATAAAGATTTGATAAAATAAAAGACTTTGTGAGCATCTAGTAGAAATAACATACAGAAAAGCATCTAAGATAAGAGGCAATCGTTCAGAGACAATTTCCCATACTCAGCCTTTATTTTAGGAATGCACTGTGTAAGGGATTTTTCATGACCCAGTGGGAAGAAAAACACCCAAGTCTCTCTGACCTCACCTGCCTGCTGTTGCTGGCACCTCTGAAACCTTCCCTTCCCCCCCAGTGGACTCTAATACCTCTGATCTCATTTCCTTCTTATAATTGCTGAGCACACACACGGTTTAATACACGAACTTGTACCTTTCATATTGTCAGAAGAACTATCAGAATACTTACGCTAAATCCTTGTACATTTTGCCTTATTTTACCAAAGGATTACGTACCTCTCCCATTCACATATAAAACATGTCTTTTAATGATGTACTTTTAGAAAAGTCTAATTAAAATTCAATGCATAAAAGCGTGCAAGGGCTGATAACCCACAGAACTCAGCAGACCCTAGTTAACATTCTAATGCATCCTCCATTTGGAGAGAGACAGAAAGACTTTTCCACCTCGGTGGCAGACACTAATGATACTTGCAAATATGACTAATGTCTTCATTGGTGAAAAATTAATGCACCACAATAATTTTTCTACCTGGGGTTAATGAACATGTCAGATGCTGAAAATGAGTTGTTTGAAAGTAAATTACTATAATCTATATTTAGAAGACTCTGTTCTTGGGAAAAAAAAATCTATGGTGTGGTTGATGTCCCCTGCTTATTTTTGTCATGAATTTTGCTGTGTACGCAGTGAGACTACACTATGCTGACTTTTTCATTGGTGCAAGGGGATGTTTTATTTTTCCTAAAATGCCCAATTTCTGGAGGGGAAGTCCAGTTTGATTCCACTTGCCACAAACATTCTTTCAGCTATAAGAGCAGTAGGAGCAAGCTGATGTCCATGAAAACCAGCTTATCTTCACTAAGGTTAGACCCAAAGCAGCATCTCACTGGGCATTTTGGAAAATCCAGACAGTCACTTTACAGCTTGTCCTTCATCTGGAGAGGAGGGAATCATTTCCCAATTTTGATTGCTTCCTCTCCCGTAACTCCCCTTTTTCTTTACACCAAAGTTAATGAATGCTCTAGGAAGCTGTGTGAATAGAAAATACCTTCAAGAAATAGCCATAGCAGAGAGAAGGGAGTTGTTCTGTCAGTGAAGGGAGACAGAACTCTATTCACTATAGATCAGTCTAAAATTTTTAGAGCCATGCTCCTTCCAAAGCACATGGGGTGTCAGCTGCCTAGTGGGATCTGGTATGATCTGGTTAGTGGGAATTAGTAACAATTTTGAAATATGGGGCTTATTCCTTATGTTGGAATCATCTTTTGCCTTCAACTGTGATCACTTCTTCAGAAAATATGCAAATGCATTCATCTTCTAAATGCCATTTCTAACAGAGCACAGAACTCCAACTCCACATTTAGCACTGCAAGTGTAACTCCACAACATTTCTTTCAAAATGCGCAAGCAGAGAAAAAAGGGTACAGAAGAGTATGCCTGGCCTTTATTCAGGTTTCAGCAGTAGCTCATGGTGAGTTTAGGGAGTTGGAAGTATTCTGAATCAAAATTTAAAGGCTTTAAGTAATGACAGACTCAATACATTCCTTCACAACCCATCCCAAAGGCTAGGTACTCCTTCCTACCGTCAGAACATAAGCACTTTATTTACTTCTGATACCTCGCTGACTTTAATTCTGGCCAAAACTAAATTTTCATCTAGTTTTAAAAGCACTCCAGTATTAGATGCCTTTAACTACATGAGCAGTTACACACCATGACTTGGCAGCTTCTTGATTACGTGCTCAAAAAGTAGAGAAACAGAACTTCTGTAAATGACAACGATTCAGTGCTTGAGGCTGCATAAATATTCCATGTCTCCGAATTTCCTGGTCACATATGGGTGTCTGGCCAATCTGAGCCAGCCCTATGGAAGCACAGTCAGTTCTCAGAATTAATCCCGTTCCAGGGAACACCTGGAACTGAGTGATTAATCCAGTCCACTTCCAGCAGAGCAAAGACTTTTTCTGAGAATTATCAATTCACTCTAGCACAGGAAATACGCTCAAATTTAGGTCTCACAGGGTTCTGAAATAATCACTTCCCCGATGACAGAATGTTTACTATTTCTTCAGATTCCTATGGATAAAACATTAAGACTTTTGCCGCTAACCTTTTATCCCCCAATTTCATTTCAACTTTCTGAACAATGATTGCTTTCCCTCATTTCTTGTTTTTTACAGTACTTTGAGTTAGGATAGCAAACACACAATAGAACTTTACTATTCTTAAATAAGCTGTCTACCCACAAAAATTTTGTCACTCCATTTTGACAGATCAAGTAATAATTTTATCTACCATGGGAGAGTATAAACTGTACCAGTACAGGAATCATAGTGGGCGTATAAGCTGTAACCATCATAAATGACACTTTTTATTCCCTTTGAAAATCCTCCTGATTTATTACATTTACTTAGAGACTGTCACAGCTTATTTTTACTAGACACTTTTTTTTTTTAACATTCCATCAAGTGAGCTCCTATTTGATGCAGAGCAAACTGATAGAAAATGGTGACACTCTCACCCAAGCTGTCATTATTCAAAATGATTTCTTCTGCTCAGGTTGTTTTCATTTAGTAAAATAATTTGATTTTTCTATGTCTGCCCACATTCTATTCACAGGAGGAAAAGGAAGCTCAAAACAATGTCTTCTGCATTTAATATGCAAGGAGAATGCTTAATAGAATCATTTGCAGGATAATTAAAAGTCTGCTGATACATCTTAAGAAAGTGTGAAACAAAGTACAAAATGAATAGAGCCAAATGGCAATTGCTTATTTCTGTAGAATAAGTGCTAAGTCAAAGAGGTCATAATTGCTGTTTTGCATATGGAAAACAGTTAACAGGGTTTTATAGATATATTTTCTGCAGTAAAGCTAAAGCTGATTGTTTTCATACAGAAGTTAGTTGAATATCACAAATGAAAATGTTACAGGGTAGTGCTGCTAGCTCTGCCTGTGATATCAAGGAAAAGAAGTCCACAAATTCAAATACAACCAAGGAATGGCATCAGTTGAAGTCAATTCCTGCTCACATTTATAAAATGGCACATTCAGCTTCAATACAATTCCTCTGAAACAAACCTGACATTTTCTGGCAAACCAAAAGAAATCTACCCAATTCATTCACGACACCTATCAAAATGCTAATGCTGTAGAGTTAATAAATGGTTGCACAGTGTTCCCCAAGCCCTGTCCCCACACTCTGTAAGTTCTTATGTTTCCAATCTAAGAGAAATTTTCTTAAGTATCCACTTTCTGAGGCAGATACATAAGTCCTATTATGAACTATGGGAATTGTGTGTGCTCACTGAGGACAGACTATGGCCACCAGCTGTGCCAGTTATCCTGATTATATTCATTTCTCATGAAGTGGATAGCCCCTTATCTGGCTTTTTTATGACTACAAATTAGTTCTTAATTACAGTCAGTCATTGTAATTTCAGAGCAACTGCTAGCTCAAGCATTGACCCATTTTAGTGAATTATAAGCAAAGTAGATAGCATAGATTCCTTTATTCCCCAAACACTAAAAAAAGAGAAAATTCTTAAAATCTGGCATTCCTGTTCCACTCCTGCCTACTGTTTAGACATTAACACAATGGTTCCCTACATCTGCTGATGTTCACCTCCAAATAACAGTTGCCATGAGACTGTGCAATTTAGGTAACAAAAAAAAAAAGTAATGTAAAGATTGTGCCACCCAAATTAATGCAAGTCAAGGATCTCACTGTAGGCACAATGCATTCTGTTAGCTCTCTGAGACAGTAACCAATTGCTGCAGTGACTTTACTTGTGACTGCTTTTAGGTCGAGGAAGAAGAGAATTATGCCACAGCCTCTAATTATCTGCATTTAGAGAGTGTAAGCATTGTAGTGATCTCTATTCAGAGACAGAAAAACTTCTGCCTGACTTGAATTGTTAATGCTATTGTTGTGATTTCAGTAGCATGGAGGAAATTACAAATCCAGGTGACATTAGCAGTGGGAACCTGAGGCACTGCATTGTTCTGATGTCACGTTTCATGCCTGTGCAGCTCTTTGGCACCACCACAGACTCACTCATCCAGCGGTGACTCCAATTTGAAAGCCAGTTAAACCCAGTGAAACACAATAGAAAGAGTGAAATCAGCATTTCATTTTCTTGGGTTCCCATTGTTAACAGTGCAAAAACTTTCGCAGCACATTGTAACGTGGTGATTTCCCTTGATTCCAGCGCTCCTGGTGTGCCAGACTGTGCGCGGACGTTCAAGTCTTTGTATTTATGTTTTCAGCTTGTATCTATGTTTCAACTTGTATTTTGCATTCTACATCTTCAGAATCTACATCTGCATCCACAAGGGTCTGTTTTCCCACACTGCAGCCCTGAAGCTCAGCAGGCACCTGTGCTCAGCACTCCTGGGGAGGTGCCAGTGCCCTGCTGTGCTGATTCCCCCTCAGGTCCTGAAGGCTGTGCCCTGGCTGATGTCTCTGGAAAGGATGCAGCCTGCTCCCCCGGTTCCACCAGCTCCAGCAAACTGACACAAAGGTCGAGGGGTAGAGACAGAGGCAAGGGCATGGCCTGCTCCCCTGCCCACCTGCCCCAGGGAGCAGCAGCAGAGCTGCCTCTGCAGCGCTTTCAGGTGCCAAGGCAGAGGAAGCTCCTCACATCCTCACCAAAGAGTGTGCTTGTCACAGAGAGCCCCGAGCAAGTATTAGAATTCAGCTGCCAGAACTAGAAAGACCAAGACACAGCCACAGTCCCAATGTCTGTCATGTTGGGAAGTGAGAAAAATGTAACACATCCACTTGGAGCATTGACAGATACTGAATAGGAGCTGATGCTTTTCCTGCCTAAGAGGTAACACAGAGACCAAAACAAAATTCACGCACTTGTCTTACACATCTAGCGCTGACTTGAGACTAATGCCATGTCCCACACAGAGCAAATGATACATTAATTTCCTTAGCAAATACATAAGGATCCATTTTGTTTACTCTAAAGCAAAAACACTGCAAGGGCTTCCACTGTGAAGAAAGACAGAAAGAACAAGTCTAACTATGATATGCCAGGAACCTTTTCACCATCAGTTTTCAAGTCATTCTTCCTTACTCTTCTGCTTCTGGGCTAATTAATTATACACTAAACATACTGCTAGTGTGATAAAAATAATTAATTAAACATGGTCACAGGCTAGAACATTAATTGTGACAATATATTACACTTACTGCTGCCTGTCTCTTTGAGCTAATATGAACTTAGCAACATGCAGGGATTCCAGCCTGGCAAACATGTCTGCATATTTACTGTAATAAAAAATATGCACAGAACAGTATTGATTGTTAGTATGGGGCCATGTCTGGACAGTAGTAAGGAAATCTGCATTTCTTTATACCATGACAGGAGGTCAACACTTCCCTGGGTTCTCAGATCTCTCAAAAAAAAAACAAACCCCAAACTAATTTTGTCTGATTTTTTTTCACTGGGGGTTCTCTGAAGAAGCAGAGTCTGAGCTGCTGAAAAGGGCAGGAAAAAGAAGGGCTGGGCAGAGAATGAACAAACTTCAGCAAACACAATATTAAGCCGATTTTAGGGGTTCCAGGGCTGGCAAGTACACAGGTATTATTCTCAGCAAGACCAAGAAGATTCCTTAAAGAGATTAGTAACATTTACCTTGAGCACAGGAAATGTTCTGAGAATTCATCACTTGATGCCTACAGTGCTGAAAACACAGCATGTTGCAGCAGCATTAAGTATTATTAGTGTGCTTACCTGCAGCTCCTATATCCTACCAGATGGCACACAGAGTTTACTTTGCTTTCCCTTTTTAAATTGCCAGAAAAAAAAAAAAAACATGTTATTCATAAGAAGGTATTATAGCATTTTTTGGTGTATAAAACATGAAAATGACGATTTTTAAGACAATAGTTCTGCTGGATGCTTTTTCCCTTTCACTGGGAGGGTCAGACATGGCATGTACACAGCACACAGGAAGAGAATAATTCATAGCACACACTGAAGTGAACAAGACCTTTGAGGCAGATTAAACTACATACTATAAGAGAGAAAATCAAGACCTAAAATACCTTGCCAAAGGTTTTGGGCTTTTCAAGCTTTAAAGAAAGAAACTGCGCTATAGATACATAACAATTTAATAGATAAAACATTTAAATGATTTGTGCTGGAACTTTTATGTGTAGTGTATGCAGTTAAAGTGCTTTTTAAAAATGATGGTTAATTTTTCAGTTGTTCTATCATTTCTCCTTGGCTGGAAAAAGAAGAGTTTTATGACACCTTTTTTGGCAAGTGGATTTAGCACTTTCTAGTACTGAAGTTCATTCATTAGCATAAGCTTTTATTACAAGCCATAAACTCCTCTTTATCTCAACTGCCAGGGGCGAGGACACCAAGGCATCATCTCCCATCATTGGTAGATGGAAACATCTCCCATTTGATTTCAATATACACAGCACGTGTTTGAACCTGTAATGTGAATATCCTCATCTTTTAAAGGCTACCATGAACAAAGCAGCATCTAAGAGTCATGACAAATATATTTAAAAAATAAAAAAAAGAACCCTAAAACATCAAAACACAAACAAATGAGAAATTTAAGTGAAATACTTTATTTCTATCACTTATTCCACCTCAGTTATAAAGTGGGATTTTTTTTTAAATGATGCCTTCTACAACTTTGATTATTTTTACTACAAGGATCTGCTGCAGTCATGCCACCAACCCTGAACCATGGGCCAGAATATTATGCTAAACCACTATAATTATTAAATAAAATCTTCATGGATAGATTTTTTAATATAATAGCTACAATAAATAATTATAAGAGCTAAAATACTTTTTTATCTAGGCATTCCAATTTACCCTTATTTTCATTTTCAGAAATAAAAACTGTAATGACACTGTTCATTAAATTGATATTTTCCATCTTTTATGGTATTTTTTAGACTTTATCCATATCAGTCTGGTGTAATTTGACTTGTATAAGGACCTATCATCAGAATACTGCAAAAAATGTTTTTATGAAAATAAGATACAAACAAGAGAGTCCAGAATAGAGACTTCATAGCAGTCTTGCTTTTCAAGAGAAAACAATCAGAGACATAACTTTAGTTTGTATTATGTTGCTTCCTAAAGACAATGAACTAACTAGAAAAACATTCCTTTTATTTTAATGTTCATTCAAAGAGAGGAAAAAACACTCATCAGAATAAACCTGTGAAGACCACAAATCTTACCTGGAGGACAAAAGTACAGCATTATTGTTTAATATTCTTCTTTGTTGCCAGGTCTTTGGAAAACACTGCTTTGCTTTACCTTACAGAAATACTTTGCAGCTTTGCATACAACTCAGTCAGAATCTCTGACTACAAAGATTCCAAATCAACAGGATGGAGATGACAGGGACACAATACCAAGTTCAGTTTGTCACACCAGTAAGAAGCATCACTGTGTTTTACACCATAGCACTCATATTTCTGAGACTTTTAGCATTAATGTCAAAGCTTTTCCCCACCAAAAAAAGAAGTCACATCATCATCTTTTACACTTCTGTGAAACTCCCACTAAAAGTAACCAGAAATGAGTACTGTGCTTTTCCCAAAGAAAACCCCTTTGTTCTTTGATAAAAACAAAGATTACAGGATAATGCTTTCCATTTTCCAAAGAAAGAATAATTTAGGAAGCTTTCTAGGATTTTCTTTGAACTGCATTTATATTCCTGTGTGCTGATAGCAAGCACAAGGAAATGTGCTTTCCTCTATTTCAGCACTTAAGCCCCACTCATAAAAATTAGGTGCTTAGGAACCAATTAAATAGCTTTGCCTTAGTGAGCAGAGTGTTACCAGTGAGGGAGAACAGTCACCTGCGGTCCCAGTTTGGACTCAGATTTCCCATTAATAGTTGTTTCTTATTAACAGTTGTCAGGAAGAGAAAAAGAAAATATTTTGGAAATTTAATCACACCATCACTTTCAGGATAACTCATAGGTAATTGCATATGAAAAACTACAAATTATTTTGTTTTGTATGCAAAATTTGAACAAAAGAGAAACCACTGAGGATTAGTAAGTTAGAAATAACATAGATATTGTCTGATTTACTGATTTGTTGGTTTGATGTCATGTGAACAGGCTGTTCTTGGTAGATTTTATATTGAATATTCATCGGGGGCAGAGAAGAAGGAGGAAAGGGTGGGAAGAGATTTACTCAAGGTATCCATGTGTCATCCTCTTTGGGGACAATTTTACCTAATTTTGTGAGACATTAATCACCTCCCTCTCATAAAGTAAAGTAACGTGAGTACTTCATATTTTTACTTCAGTCTTTTGGGCCTCAACATCCAGAGAGATGATGTCATATCCAGGGGGGTAAAACCCCAAAGCAGTTAAAAGTTAAAACCCCAGGGCAGTCCCACTTGCCCACCACATCTTTACTGCCACAACCTCCTGATGACAAAGCATTCTGCTCGAGCACGGAACAAAAGATTGTAAAATGCATTTTCATAGCAGAGCCAAAATTGCTGTGGTAATAAAAATTTATTTTCTTTTCCTCTTTGAAGGCTACTGCATAGGCAATCCATTATTAGTGGCTCACGGCCAGCAACTGGCTGTGAATTGAGCTGGTGAATTAATCAGCCTATGTAGAAAAGACCCAGAATTCTGGTCATATTTCTGGATATGTGAGTGTGCAAAAGAGGCCCCAAACAATGACAATTTTTCTGTTTCTCTAATGCAAATGGTTTAATGATGGATGACCCCATTCCTCTAATGTCCATGTGGATGTTTCATATAACTACTTGAATTTTCACCTGAACTTAATTCCTTTCACCATCACTGTGGGAACTGATGAAAATACTGTTTCCTCATATAATCCAAAAATAGCAATGCATCTTCCAGAGAGTTGAAATATGAGATATACATTGCTAAATCTGCTGCTTTCATAGCTGAGCTGCTTCTTCACAGTGGGGAGAGTGACTGTGCATATCCTTTCCTTTATAAATTTGGCATATAGTGCTGCTTGTTACCATTGGATTAATCTATCTTCAAGTCAACTGTAAAGTTACACAAATATTTGAGCTCTGACCTTCAGTGTATTCCCAGGTTTCTCCAAGTCTTTTACCTGATGATGATCCAAAAACATTTCTTAGTGCCTAATGATGGATGCACCCCTCTGGCATTGCTTGGCAGAGCATTAGAGGAGAAGAGATATCTCCATATGTAGCTGATATCTTCCCATAAATCTAACAAAATTTAACCTCCTTATTTTGGAGGATAGATAAAAGCAGGAGGAACCCAAGAACTCCAGATTAAGGGTCATCTTGAACAGAACCTACTCTTTTAGTTCCAAAGAACTTTTGCCTTCTCCAGATCTGTCTCCAGCCATAGAGATACTTGGGGAAAAGTTCTGAAAAATACTGATAGGTAAATATAGCCCAAAAATAAAGGTAATAATCTTACTGATCCATTGTTTTCAGCTTCTTTGATTCTGAAAGCTTGTGAACAATTTGTAACCAAGGGAGGAATGGTATAGATCATTTATATTGATTATAATACAGGTTTCAAACAAATCTTCCCAGACACAAAATAGTTACACTTTCATTTTGGAACTTCCACAGTTCACTGAAGGAAAAAGCAAAGCATGAGTGTAATGCCTTCTCTCATTCTTTAATTTAAAGGGCAAATATATAAGCCCTAAAAGAAAAAAACAATAGCCTATGAATTCTTGAGCAGCCCCTTGTGACAATTGAGATTCCCATGAACCAGCAACAAAATCCACAGCGGTCTGCAGTGATACCTAAAACCTAAACTCCTCCATAGGCTAATATTAAAGTCAAAATTCCTGATATTCCATCTTGGCCAAAGTTCTGCTACCAGTCCACTGGGAAATAAGGGGAAAAATAAACAAACAAACGAACTAGCATTTATGTATCTGTCTTGATAGTACAATTGTGCAGAAACCTCCTGAAACTAATTTTATGAAACTAAAATACATCCATTGCACTCACTTTAAGGAATATTTGATTGCATTCACTTTAAGGAATATTGATAAAAGTACTCTGGGCTGTACCTCATCAAGATCAAAAGCAAATTTGATTATAAATTCAGTAATCTCAGTAACTTCAACACTTGACATTGATTGCTCAGTAAAGAATTTTGTCCAGCAACTAAAGAAAAAGATATTTCTATGACTAACACAGCACAGATGATCCTTTTCATTTGTTTCCAGAGGCAGATGTTTTCTCTGGGTATTTGAACTCTTAGAAATGAGGTGGGGGACAGAATCACCAACACACACAAATATAAACCCTCTCAGCTCCAGCCAGATTTGCAGAGCATGGGGGAATGGTGCCATGAGGGTGGGAATTCCCTGAAGGCTTCCATGCCCCAGGAGCAAGACTGAAACAACTGCTGCATCCCATCCCTACAGAGAACAAGGATAATCCTGCCTCTTGGAAAACACCCTTTGGAACAGAAAGCCTTCATGACCACAACCAGAGCTGCCACCCCTTACTCTGTTATAATTACTGTCAGAGGAAACAGAATACTCATGCAAGAATCCAGGATAATGATTTAAATGCAAGAACACTTGTCAGAGTCCAGGAGGGTATTGGATTTTGGTGCTGTATAGAACAAAACAGCAAAGCTGTTGTTGAGTGCCCACACTGACAGCATTTTTCAGCTTATTGAAAACTCCTCATGATTTGCACAAACACATTATCCGTGTCTTCTACTCGGCCAATATGTACTTTGTCTCTATTCCTGTAGGAATAAATATTAATTCCCAAATTATTACATTGTAAATGAGTATATAATATATAATGAATATATATATTCATTATGTATTATATATGTATATGAGCATATAATGAATTTATAATGACTACACAATTTCTGTCATAATTTTTATTTTTTGCAAAATGCAAAAATTTCTTGTCTTCCTAAAATGTTGAAATAAAAGTATATCTACATTAAATAATAGATTCTGGGGCCATGGCCAGAGCCATCATCTCCTGGATTATCTTTAGGCAAGCACCCATAATCCAGTTTTCCTTAGCAACAGTTGATTTTGTGCAAGTGACATGGAACTGAGCACAAGCATGTTGTTGACATTTCAGTCTACATGAACAAGCAGAGAAAAGACCCAGTGTGGAGGTGACATGTGATATTTACAGTATGGAAAGATCTCGTTACAACCTTTCCCTGTTCCATGAGGGACCTCTCCCTGAGGCAAGCCTATGGTTCTCTGCAGTCAAAAATGGCACACCTTGCCATGAACAGCCCCTTGCTCCAGGGCCATGGCTTCTCCTGCCTGCTCCTGCTGCCTCTATCTGGTAGAAATTCTTTAAAGGTTACTCATATTGTTATTACACCCCAAACGCCCCTCATTTCTTCCCCCTTGCTCTGACAGCTTCCCAGTGAAACTCCAATGGTGTTAACACCTCCCAGCAGCACTATTGTATTCCTGCTCCTCGCTGCCTACTGCACTTCAAGGTAATTCTTTTCCCAAAATCTTTCCAGGATGCCCTTGTCCTCCACTATTCCCAAGCTGTACATGGAACACAAAGGTGGGAAAATTCAGCACATAATATATGCAGGTGCAAAATCATCTTACAATACCAAATGGACTCACAAAATGAGAGATATTTCTCATCTGGACCACTGCCATTATCAGTGTATTTTCATTAATTTATCACTTTTTTTTTTCTTCCTCTGGTATCTCTTCATGAATATTTTCTTTCCCAGCTAAAATTATCTTTTAAATTTATGCTGAGTAGTAAGACAATGTGTTTACCGTAAATAATTCAGCAACGTAAAATATTTGAAAAAACTCTGGGGGAAACCAGTTATTTACATAACTAAACTTTCTAACGGGTACGAAGCTGACAATTTTACTTGCTTCATCATCAGAAAACTTCAGAGTTTTTGTCATTGCCCAGGACTCCATGGTGCCAAGTGCTGCGTTAGCAGAGAACAACACCCCAGCTCCTGCCCCAGACAGCTCACCATCTGCAAGGCAAGGGGAGCACGGACAGATGGAGAGGGATGGAAGGTGACAAGATGCTTGTGATCATTGCTCTAGGCAGCAGTCAGAGCAGGACAACACTGCTGTCCAGTTTTAAACAGTCATGACAGAAAAGAAGAGTTTTAAGGATGTACAACTCTCCTGAGCCACTGGAACAGATCAGCAATTTGCCATTTATTTTTACTTTCTAATTTGAACTCTCTTTTTCCTCTCTCCAGGCTCTCAGGTTCTCTCTAAATAAAAACATGTAGTAAAAATCAAAAATACAACTACTACTTGCACTTGGAGAACCCCTACTTGCTGATAAATTCACATAATGTTGCTTAGACACCCCCTTCGAGCTTTATAAAAATTTTAGCATATTTTATAATGTATACAAGAGCATGCGCTTGCTTGAATGCAAGATTTATACCTATTTTACTGTTGTTAGCAAAGACATGGCTTGAAATTCAGACCTAAACCACTCTGTCTGTAGAAAAAAATGGCAAAATGACCAAATAAAATTGATTATGATGATGATGTAAGCAGTAAGGTTTAATATACTACAGTATAATCCAACACATCAGGCTAAATTTCACCTCAGTCTGCACTAACTCCTGCTGGAGACTGAGCATAGCAGTAACAGGGAAGCTACACACAGACAAAATGGATTTTTACAAAAGAAAATAAGAGTGATTATAGCTCCAACAAATCAATATGGATAGGGGGGAGAGAAATACACTCCTCCCCATCTCTTCAGATTGTCTACATTCTGGTAAATTTCATAACTTGTCTTTCATAGTGAAAAGCAAAACATGCATCCTTAAAAAATTTACACTGCCTGATGTAGCAGATTTTAAACAATTAAAGCCTAACTCCTTTCTAAGTGGATGCAATTTTAGGACAAACACAAAGTAGAATAAGTATTTCAATTAGCACTTACATTCCACTCTGAGAAGCATTTTAAAAAAGAAACAATTATCAAAAGTCCAAGCCAGGGGTGTACACTTCACAGATGCAAACAAACTGTGGCTGCCAGGAGGAATCTAGCTCTACAAATCTTCATTTTCAGTCACAGTGAATTCTCTGAATGATTAATATATTTACAAACTAACTAAAAACCACAAACCAAATTATATACATTGATGTTTCTCCTATCAGACCAGGCTCCTCATCTTGCCTCAGACTGAAGTGATATCAGCACCAATCATCTTGCTGACATAAATATCATCCCTGAAGCCATATTGAAGGGTAGAACCAAACTTTAAGCAGGTTTAATTTGACTATTTGGAACAGTTTTCCCCACCTTCCTGTGCATTATACCCATCTAAAACTTCTTTATGCAGCTACATGTCACAGATGACTTGGACAAGGCAAAGACAAAGCAAAGACCCTCCCCAGGTCAATAAACATATATTTCAAATCAATGCACCATGGTGTCCACACCCAGTTGTGATCTCAGGTATTGCAGCTATACACATTTTACCCCAGAAAGCTGTAAGACATAATTCCCATAATAGCTTTTTCCCTACCAGAAATGTCCAGCTGCTACAGCCACATTCACTTGATTCCTCCTCATCGCTACCTTGGTTTATTTAAATGTGGTAATATCTCAAACTTGTAAAAATACCTTGCTTAGTCCACAAGCTGCAGCAATGTATAAATTGCTTTCCAATGCCTTTGCATAGACCAGGCTTAAAATAAAAACGAAATGCTGCCATCCATGTGTCAGAAATATGATAAATAGCAGTGATGGAAGGCAGAGAGGAGGCCTGTGTTTAAAACTTGTGTAAAACTTCCTCCCTCCCCTCTGGTACATCAAAGAGGGTTGGTGCTCTGAAGCACCACGAAAGATGAGGCAGGTGATGCTGGGAGCTGTGGCAGGCAGAGCCTGCTCCCTGCACATGGAATACTCAGCCAGAAGCACAGCATGCCCAAGAGGCTGCTCAGGAGGAGGAGGAGGATGGAAGTTTGGAGGGAGAGCGGAGCGCGGCAGCAAACTGAAAATGCAGAAGTTAAATGGCAGTAGGTTTAGCTGGCATGGCACACACAGCCAGACAAAAGGTACTGCCTCTTCCTCAACAGCACTGAGCTGCAGGGATGAAAGGGAGAATAAAAAGAAATTATTGTGGGAGGTAAAAGAATAAACATATCAACAGAACACAAGAGAAAAGAAAGCAAAGCAGACTGAGATATGAAGTGATTCTAGAAACAAAACAAAAATCTCCCAACAGCACAAATGCAAAATGGGGACAAACTGAATAAAAACGGTTAAAGGCAGGCCTCAGTTTACTGCTGGCATAGTTAACATGCTGCACCAGGTTGGAGGGAGATAACAGCTGCTGCTGCTCTGCTGAAACACCCACCCAGAACAGCGCTGGGTCACAGCCAGCACCACTGCTCAGCCTGGGACCACACATTGCAGGAGACACCAAAATAGGGCAGCAAACCACAATGCATTCCTGCAGGAGACAATCAGCCACCAATGCCATATTGTAATAGCAGCCAAAGGCAAGAAAAGAACAAAAAAAAAAATATGTATTCTTCACAGGAGAAGTCTTTAATGTTTTGCAGATACAAGAAAAAGAGATGTACTGCACCTGCAGCAAACAACGTGAATAAAAGGAATTGTATTAGCAGGAGCTAAATAAATATTTGCTAAATAATACATAATATGCATTTTATTTTTGAGTTTTCAGCTGCTCTTTTCAAACACCTCTAATGATTCAATAGCTGAATTAACTAACTGGGGGGGGGGGAAAAGCCCCAGTCTCTGGAAAGCAGTTTAGATGTGGAAAGAGAAATACTCTGAATTAAGATATCTTGGTCCCCAATCTCAGGGTTTAATTTACTCAGTTTGCCTCCAAGAATTGAACAAACTTGGGTGGGCAATTTGAAGACTATTTAATCTCATCCCTAATCTATACACTAATAACAAATGTAGTGATTCTCAAGAAGCTGTTAACTGAACAAACAACAGAAAGAGAATCAGCTGTCTGCCATATGTTTCTTGTTTATTTAAACAAAAATATCCATTCTGTGTTCAATCCAGTGTCCATCCAAGTCAATGAAAAGACTCTTACTAGTTTGAACAAGTCCTGAAATAAAGTCAATGTGGTTTTACATTTGCAATCTTTTTGTATATTAGCACTACAAGTGAACCAAACCTCATCAGCTGAAAAACTAAACAAAACTTTAAAAGGTGTGCTTAGTTGGTGTGTGTTGACATGTTAAAACTTTGCACTCCAGGAATTCAACATAGCAGCTGGTTTCTTAAAACTCTATTCAAAAGTCTAAATGCTCATGGGTACACTCAGCTCCCTGCTTTGTGGATGAAAAAATTCCATTTGAGCATAAAATACCCATTGCTTTGGGTACACAAAGGTAAACCTTTTCTCATTTCAAGATGTCTTCCTATTTGCATTCATTCCAGAGGGAAGACTTTGAGAAATAAGAAATTAGTTTCTTGTGGGCTAAATAGATTCCCTAAAATTTGAGATAAAACGTGCTTTCAGCAAATAAAGGTATTATTTAAGTACATTAAATACTTGGATTTCAATTTATTCAAATATCTTAATTAGTACATTTAAATACAGTATTTAAATATTTAAATATAGTGTTTAAATAGATATTAATTAAAGATAGAGGGAAGCATTACTATGGAATAAAATGTAGAACAGCCCTCAAGAAGTAATATTAGCCCGAGTTCTGGAACAATGTCTTTGCTTCTGGTCCTACTCACAAAAAATATGGAGGATCATTCTAATTCTGTTTCAGATGATCTGTTTCCTATTTCATTCTCAAGTGGCTAAATTCATGCACAGACACTTCACAAATTAAACTTTCCCTCATGCAAATATTAAGTACCAGCATGCAAAGTCACCATATCCTGCAAACCTGAAAGAGGTTTAGAAGACATTTACCCATGAAAACCTATTTTTCCCTTTTACAAAACATTGTTTTGTGACTACACTAACAAGTTCCTTTTTTTCTTTCATTAAATATTGACATCTTGCACCTTTTGCTTCATTCAAAGCAGATATCCAAAAAAACAAAACAAACCCAAACCACAACACCACAAAAACAAGAAGAAAGGTCTCTTTGACAGTTGTACCTGACCTTCAAAGAGTCATTACACAGCATCTGGGCCCAAAACATTCAAAGAAACCAGATGTTTTTCCCTACATGGAAGCCACAACTGGGACATGCTGGCTTAGGAAGTCAGTCCACTGAGATCTCCTGTAGCAGCCAAACCCAGCAGCCTCCTCTGCCACTGCCTCGAGGAGGAATTCTGACCCAGTCAACCATCCCTGTGGATGCATACAGCGACAGACAGAAATAAAGTGTCTTGTGTAATTTGCCTGCCCGCAATTCAGGCTTTGCAGAAATCCTTGGCCAAATCCCGGCAAACGAGCACACAGGAATCCAGCATAGTTTGAGCTGCAGCCTCCACAAACATTGCAATGGAACAGCTTGAAACGTTCAGACACATTAAGTGCCTGGAAATTTTCAAATATTCATTTGCAATAATTATTGTACCTCAAAGCCCGAGTCTTCAGACCACCACTCCCCAAAAGAGCTGTGCTAGAGAGCAGAAATGGAAGGTTCTTCCAACAGGTGGGCAGATGCAAACTCATTTCCAATTGCCCTCCAGCTTGGATCTGTGTAACCCAATGAAATCTAGCCTCATCACTTATTAAATTTAACTATGTTTACACTAGGGCAACACCGAAGACCATGAATTTCAAGTGAATTCAATTGTTTTCCTTTTGAGTGAGTCCCCCTCCTTCAGTCTGACATGGCAATACAATAATCAGCTGATAGTGCAGCACGAGCATGGCAGGAGATGTAAAATAAATTCTATTGACTTGGGCTACAGGAGGAAATCCCTCACAAATGTGAGAGAAAATGGGCTTTGGACAGAAGCCACTGGGTTTCCTGTGCACCCTTTGCCTCCCAAGTTACAACAGAGATCCTTGGCTACTGCACTCGACACACCCGCACTCCTCCTCATCCTCTCCCAAATAACTGGCACTACCAACATTGCTATAATCCAGATCTGGGCAGCCTCGCTCCTCCAGCTCCCTCTTTCTTTTTGTATTGAGAAGAATGAAAAGCTCAGAGAATTTATTTCAGTGTCAAGCAGATTTTACTTTGAGTCAACAACAGGATTTCCATGAGCTTCAAGGGACATGGCAGTAGATCCTCTGGGTGTCAAGGTACATTCCAATGTTAGATTAAACTTAGAACTTCTTTCACAAGTTTATTTTCTCATCCCGGAACACTGGCAAACAATGAATTCTATGCTACTACATAACTCTTGCATTTTCTGTCAAGATACTTCCGTATAACATTAGACACATTACTTTTCATCAAAAAGAATTGCAAAATAATACATGGACAGAATTTCTTACCAAGTGGATGTTAGTCTAAATGCTTTGATTGTATTATGTGAAACTCATAAAATGAAATTTCTACACTATAAAAGCATTTTTAGTAGATTACAAAACACTTAAGTAGCGGATATGACTAATTCAATAAAAGTCAATAGGAAACTGATATGATTACACTTTTTCCATTTTTGCTTCTGCTTCATTTATCATTTACTCTCAAAACACATGCCTGTATCTTCACAAAATTTCATTTCTATAAGCAACATTATTCATGTTTCATGAATTTGACCAAGTTCAGAAACTAAAATTACTTGTAATCTACCTTATTGGGCTCCTACATTAAAGTTCTGACCCTGCTGGCCCCAGCTAATAGAACCAACTCTGGTGTGAGGCAGGTTTTACTTAAGCTGAAGTAAAGAATTTGTATTTTCCATTTAATGCTTAGGCCACATGTCAAAGTAAATTATTTAAACAAGTAATTCTGCTGGCAAATGTATCCATGAAGTGGCAGATTGTGTACAGGAGCAGGAAGATAGCCCTGCTCCAAGGCCAGCCACAAGTGTCCCTCCTACAAGGCAGAGCACTTCACTACTGCAACCAAAGTCTGAAGTTATGAATGCATAAAGAACCATGTAGTTCAAAAAAAAGAAAACAAGAAACAAAAAAGAGCGATCTCCATAAACTGAATCCTGAAGTCCCTTATTTAATTTTAACTCAATCAAATTTCCCTTTCAATAATATTTAAATCTTGTTCACCATAGATCTCAAAGTACTTTACAAAGCAGTATAAGCCTTATTATCTCACTGAAGTTAAAAGGAGATTGTCCTAAGGAAGGAAAGAACAAGGATTTCAGGATTTGTCTCAATAAAAAGTATAAAAAAATCTGCTAGAGTTGAACAGATCTATTATATCAGAGAAAAGCTAAAACTGTAATGTTTCCTTTTTTTCCATTAAGTTTTTTTAACAAATTAGTCAAAATATAATCACTACATCTTGTAATACCCTGTAGACTAAGATCATTTACTTATTTAATTTGTGGTTACAAGTTGGGGAACTTTTTCATGTGCCAAGGAAAATTTTCAGATAGAAATTTTATTTATCATTTACAGAAGAGATTAAGGGCAGTTTACAAGAGAGCAACATAACCATTTTGCCATCTGTCCATGTAGAAAAGGGATTTTCGGAGAGCACAGAGCACAATTGCAATGGTGTTTTCTAGCTCAGTTTAGCAGCCACAAACATGAAGCACTGCTGGATGCAGCCACTGTCCAGGAGTGCCTGCTGTGATGTCTGGGTGCTGGAGGACACCTGGAAAAACTGGGCACACATTTTCCCCTGGAATTTAAAGGGCAATCAATGTGCGGGACCACCAAGAGATTTTGGCCCAGGGACAAAGCTTGTCACAGCTAAGGAGCAGGGACATGAACCTCAGGTGCCAGAAAGAATTCCCTAAAATAGTCTTGGAAAAGGCCTTTAGCAATTCCCAGCAGGGAAACAACCCTTGGGGAGGCCAAGGAGAGCTCGGGAGCAAGAGCAGGCCTCAAACACCATCAGCGTGGAAAGGACACTCCTTCCTCTAGGATCACCCCAGGCAAGAGGCCAGAGGAGAGACTCCCTCCATTATCAACTAAACTAAAGAATCATGGGCTGAGCATTTCTCTCCAGAGCACGGGTGGTGCTTAGGGGGCCAGGAACAACTTTGGCAGCTCTGGCAGGCAATGGACTGAAGACACAGAAAGAACTGTAGCAGCAAAATCTCAGGTATCCACCAGACTTCAGACATCTGAAGGCTTGAAGGATTTAAAAGATCCCATAAATTAGGTGAAATTTACACAGCATTTGCTTGCCAGTTCCTGGAAGTACTTTTCTTTTAAAACCACATCCTTTCTATCTGTAATAGAAGGCAATTATACATTTGGACTTGAGAGCATGTAATATTTTGAAAATTTACAATATAAATATTTCTCACAGAGTTGTAATTTTCCTCAGGTGATCATAAGAGCTACAGCACATTGATCTGACTAACAATGCAGGAAGATATATACATATTTCAGGATTAATGATAGGGTGCTTAAAGCAGCTTGCAATAATACTCAGGAGAATAAGAGATTGTCATTAAAAAAAAAAGGCAGAGGAAAATTTTGGGATTGCAAACTAGAGTTATTCTGCATAGGTAGTTCTACTTTTTACTCCTTTAATATGATATAACTTCATTGATGTGAATGAACAGAAAGGCATCAGATATGGTTTTCTTTATTGTCACTTAAGTGGCTCCTGATTGCTGCAGGTATCTTCATTAGGCTGGGCATAAAAAAACCCATGCATTTAAAATGGGTGCATTTTTTTTTTTGCCCATTTTAACAACATTCTTTTTGCTAAAACATCCAGAGGAAACTGTAAAATAAAATTTTCTACTTCTGCAATGACAAGGTCACCAGTCCCAATTCAACATTGTTTAAAAAAATGGATGGCATTATAGCTTGAGAAAATTATTTAACATTCCCTAGCCTGCAGTCTAAGCCCCTTGTTACAGGCAAAAATGCCAGTGGTAACATACTCTAAAAGCTTCATCTTCTACAACTGAAAGGAATACAACATTTGTGTATCACTCACAGTATGAGGTATTTATTTATAATGCTGCAAACTGTCAGCTCCCATTTTATTTCCATTATATAGAGGATGTCAGGAACTGTCAAGAGGAAGAGTTTTACCAAGGGACCAGCCATGGAAAGGCAGTGGATTGATGGGGTGGATGCTGCAGTGAACTCACACTGCTGGCCATCAGGGAGATCTTGTGGGGCTGAGCACAAACTCCTCCACTCAGGGTGCACTGGGGGCTCCTTACACCAGAAAAAGGCAGAATTAAAACTTGCACATATAAAATGTATCAGGGAAGCTGTCATTTAAGGAAGGAAAAAAAGCATTTATACTAAAGAAAACCCCAAGCAAGAGTAAGAGAACAGCCATGATTAAATTTAGACTGAGATTTCGTCGACTATTTCTGACCATCTGAGAGGCAAAGTTGTAGAAACCTGTCTCACTAGGAGTGCTGGGTTAATAACCTAACCCATCCTGATCTGTGAGGCTCAGACTGAAGGAAACACGGTGTGCACAGCTCCAAGGAGAGTGGGATCCCCTCACAGAGATGCAAACCCACTGGGAACAGCCAAGGACACAAGAGCAGCTCAGGAGCATTAGCACAGCTCCCCACCCACTGTTCGCTTCCTCGCCTGAGCTGTGCTTCCCCTTCCCTCCACAGCACCACAGACAACTTTATATAAATGGCTTTTGGAATCTGTTCCCTCTCTCTTCACACTTATTTGATCTTTCTTCTCTCTCACTACGCATTCTAAGCTCTGCCCTTGGCTTTGTCCAGTCCTCCCCTTCTCCCACAAAGACTATTCTCTTTGAATGCTGCGTTCCCTTTCATAATTTAACAGTCCTTTCCTCTCCCACACATCCTGGCACCCACAATTTTTATTCCCATCTGCTGCTTTATGCCTAGGATTGAAATATTTACCAGAAACATAGTAACTAGTGAACTAAATGAAGAAATGGAGCCCATTTTCCAGAGACAATATGTAGAGAGCAAACCAGATCATCTTGTTCATCTTCACATAGATGCACTGATACCTCTAAATCCATACTGGGAAAACAAAGAAGCAGCTTTTGGCAGGGATGAACAAAAGTATAGAACAGTGAAGCCCAAGACACAGCAGCTTTAAGACGACTTTCTTTATGACCTAGACACACACATCTGTTGCACGAAAAAAAGTCCTGAACATTTTATCACTGCATATGGAAATTCCTTTCAGTGTGTCCTTCTCAAACTTAAACCCATGTTTTCTCACATTCAACCAACGTTGTATAAAAAACCTGGAGAGTTCTTACTCACCAGGCTTTGTGGGAAAGAGAGAACACTTCATCTTTCCTTCCTGCTTTATCACATCACTTTTGTGCTCCTGAGGTGGGATTAAAGGTGACAGCAGGACAGATCAGCAAAACAATAATAGGCTGTCTTCAGGTGGCTCTTCTGCACCAAATTCTTCCACCAATATCTCCTTCATCTCACTGCTTTCATAAGGGGCACCTGAGTTGAAGCAGACCTGGTCTTGGAAGTTCTGTTCATCCCATGTTTCTCCAAGGGCTCTCCTCCACATCACCGTACCCAGGTCTAAACACACAAATCTGCTGACTGTGGTAAGAGAAATATTAAAAACTCTGATACAGCTGTTACACATGCCCCAGCCTGCCTGCTGTGGTGGGGAAATTGTGCCTCACATAAGCAACAAGGGAGACCAAAATGGAAGTGGCAAAGCAAAAGAGTAGAGGAGGATTCCTTCCTCACTTGTGAGCACACCCGGGCTGCAGACACCAAACACTGCCAGGCTGAACCTGTGGGCTTGCACAGACATTTCCTGGACAGGTCAGTCTGTTTGGCTGAGAGCTGCAAGAAGTGTTAATTTTTTTTACTTTTTCTTAAGGAATATTTTCCCACTGCTTTTGTATTTCCCTTTTCCCTGGCAGGCAGACCTGCTTGTCCTGATGAGTGTCTGCCCATCAGGGAAAAAAACACCCACTGATAGAGCTGTATAAAAACTAGGAATAATTATAACCATTAAGTACCTTTCCCAAGAATAGAAACCTTGAAGTTTTAAATTTCAAGAGGTCTCTTGCATCCAGATTTGCATTTTTGGTCTATTCAATGGGGATAATAAACTTGTCATTAACTTAACACAGGAACTGCTGCAGATATCATCAATCATGCACTTGGTTTACTTTTACTTTTTACTTTCCACAAAATTGAGTAGAGAAGCCACTTTGCTTTTTAACATGCTAATCACTTTCAAAACACCTGTATCCCCTTTGTCAACTGTGCATCTTTTATTAGTATTGGTGAATTGATTTTAAACAGAATTCTCCAAAGTCCCAGATATGAAAGAACAATCAACATGTCAACTCACATATTAGTAAGAGACTATCACACATCAGATCTTTTCAATGTTTGTGATTCTATTGGGATAATATGGATTGAAATAGTATATCACAAACACAGAAAGGAAAGTCTCCAGTGACAACAGTACATCAATGATGTCAAAACACTGTCAAATAAAGCTATTATTCTTCCAGCTGATACTTTCACTTGCATAGTTTGCCTTTGTTATGGTGTAATTTCCCCTGTATTTTCATTGTTCAAGATTCAAGCAGTTATTAATTTTATACACGCGCGTCAGATCAGACATTAAACACAGGAATATTTTAAGCTTTTGGGAGTTATGCTGTTCACTACAGAATTGTCTTCCCTCTTAGGAAAGCTTTTCATGCCTTAAAGGGTACCCTTTGTCTTTAAACACCACTGAACATATAGATGAAAACTGAAAAAAACAACTAAGGAATGCACTCTGTAGTTGAAGACATTCAATTGGAACACATTTTATTTCATAGTTTACTATAGCAATGGGCAGAACTATTTTAATCATGAAAAAATTTTGTAACATTATGCCCTAAAGCCCTCTCTGAGCACAAAAAGACAAGACTTTCCTGGAAAGATTTATGAAAGCCACCCAAAAAAAGCAAGATATAAATGCTTTCTAAGAGCTCTCATCAGCTTGTGCAGGCTTTGAAATTATAGTATGCCTTAAAAGTACGTTATTGCCTGTTGCAGTACACAAAAATATTAAGAAAGTATCTCTGCTGTAAAAAAATAGATAAGCAGCACTCAAGTGAGACTCTTACTAATTTACTATCCATTATCAGTGCAACTTCGAGTGAACAAACCCCCCAGCTCTAAACACAACATCTGTGGAAAGAAAGTATACTTCCCAACTCTGTAAAGTACTATGAAATGCTGGGTGAAAAGCAATTTCTTAATACAAAACTCATCAGCCCTACAACAAAAAACATTATAATTGATATTAAAGCACTGAGCACATTCAGCAGGAACTAATGACAAATGCTGCTACCAAGCACCATGTTTAGTGCTGCATCTTTCCTCCTGCCTCTCTTCTGTGCTGTTCTGTGGAAATGTTTATCTTTTCTCTATTCTCGGGGAAAACCAAACCCAAAAATATCTAAGTGTCTTGTACTTCTTACCTATGGAAAGAAATAACTCAGTGTCCTGTCCCACAGTACTCATCTGTGCAAGTCTAGGAGTAGAGCAATTAAACACAGATAGATATCTCTCTAAGCTCCAGTCACAGCTGACATCCCTGAAGACCTAAATCCCTTCAAACACATGGATTTTTCAGGCTGAAAGACAGGATATTATAAATAGCTGCAAAGAGACAATTCAATAATTATACCACAGCTTCACCCAGTCTAAAAATATTCATAGAGTAGAGATTTTTAGTAAGTTTCAGGAGTTTAGAAATATGACTGTTAGCCCATGATTATATTCCTGCTTTGAGTATGAAAGAGCCACACAATTTTCCTCTAACACATAGACACCTGTAACAACACACAAAATATAATACCTGCTTCCTGACAAAACCATTTGTTGCATATATCTCTGTAATGGCAAAATGGAAACACTGATTCTTTCTCCTTTAATCTCTGTACTTCTTTTTGAAGATAGCATTGGGCTGGTTTTTTTGCCTTTTTCTTTTTCCTCTAAATGAAGAAAATAATACCTTTGGCACATTCTGTCAATGATTCTGTCATTCTGCAACCTGCCCACAGAAAACCTGTCTCCATAGTCCTTCTTTCATCTATTTAGCATCACTTCTTCACAAGAAGCAACTGCACTTGTAGCTGTACCAACGTCCCAATCTTGGGCTAAAGCCTGAGATTAGAGGTAAATATGATCTGTCTGGGGAGGTGATGTTGCCCTCAGGGCTGCCTCTGGCAACCAAAATATAATAAATCAGAGGGTTGGGACTCCCCTTTAAATACTGAGAGGGCAGCTCACTTCCCAGGATCTAGTAAGCACAACTGTCATGCCCAGATCTTATGACTGCAACTAAAGAAAGCCATTATTTATAGATATGATTGTTATTATAATAGAGTCCTAATAACAGCTGGCACTGGACATGCACGTGGTGCTTGTGCTGAGAATATTTTCAAATAAGTCTAAAAAGAGAATGTGGAGATTTGAGGTAATGCTGTAAAAACAGAAGTGATGCTGTTACATTGGAATAAGACCTGGCTGCTTCAGCCTTTGTCCTGGGACAGCAGTGGGGGAGTCAGGGCTTACCACAGGAATTCTGTACTTCACATGATTAAATTAACCCATTTAATGATTTGAAACAAATCTACGGTTCTAGCTAGGGGCAAGGCACAAAGAGCACATCCCTAGGGCTGCTCTGGTGGTGCTGTAAGAGAGATTCTGAAGAAAGAGTTGGCATCTCTTATTCAGCCAAGAGGGTACTTGCCTGGCAAGTTTTTGACCCCCAAAACACTTCCATGCTCAATATCTTGTTTGTTCCCTCCTACGCTCATTTTATCAGTACATCTGTTAAAAAGAAAAACCACAATAAACAACCAAAACTACTGCTCACAATCCATAACCGTCTTAGAAGATGGATTCTCCATGACAAATAAGACTTTAACAGGACCCTAACACAGCTCAGTAAGCGACATCTAAAATCCTTCCCTCAGTGCTTCCTCTGACTTTCATGCTCTGAAAACAAACTGATTGGTTTGGAGTGAAGTTATAAAAAATGGCCAAAAAATATTTTTCCTCCAGCAAGCAGCTTCAATAACCTTGAAATGTAAAAAATATTATCACATTTTGAAACCATATTTCCTAATTCCGTAACCTGGTCAGATAAAACTTTCAGACAGGAGATTTCTAAGCAGAATTCACTTTTATGGCTATTTAGTTTGCATTTAAATTAAATTAATCAGAAAAGCATAATAATATATATTTATTTGGTTCAATCATTGCAAGCTGACTTTATTTGGTAAGTCTTATATACATCTTGCTGTGTCTAACACATTTAAATTTAATTAAAATAATTTTCACCAAGTATCTTTCCTCATATGATCACTCTCAATAGTAATTTCCTGTTGTTATTCTCCTCTCCTTAATCTAAATTCTGTTCAACTTGCTTAAGTAGTAATTTTTCCTTCTGTGCATGATGGTTGTGGTCTCTCATCACACTTCCAGGACTTTTTCCACTCTAATGGCAATTTCCTTTGTGAGAAGAAGAGCTCCTCTTGATGATGATGACTAAATTATGTGTGTATCAGAAAACGTGGCTCAGATGAAAAATGGAACTGAGTGGACATGTTGTGTCTTTTGCCCATCAGAGCTTGGAGGGGAGACAAAAAATACAGAGAGTAGACCAAGGGAAAGTCTTCTGAAAGAGTCCTGTGAAGTACAGCCACTCCCCAAAGTGCCACTGTAAATCATTTGTGCTGCACTGGAATTGTGCAGTGGGGAGAAAAGGGCAAGGCAGAGCTAACACCAGGCTTGGTGCTTCTATTTCATCTGTTCAGGGAGAAACAGAATGTGGCCACAGCCCACAAAACCAGGCTAGAAAGGTTAAATTTGCTTTAGAGCTGCACCCAAAGTGTTTTGGCACCTTCCACACTCCTCTGCACAGTGCTGCAGTCCAGCAGTTCTGGTCAATCTGAAACTAATTATTTCTTGGTAGACAAGTGTATTTCTGTAGGATGAAGCTCCATTCAGCACTTGTCTGCAAAGCATTTAGAATCTTATTATAATCCATGTGACCTGTTTCTATTTTAAGTGGAGTAATTCACCAAACTGACACTGATAATTCCAACTAAAGTTTTACAGTCAGTCACAGGAAGTACTGTGTGGGGAGATTTCTTTCTCTTCGGTATTTTTTGTGTATCTCTGTATATTATGAAAGTGAGAATTAATCTTGAACCAATGCAGTTTTTGGAATACACTCTATACATCCTTAAGACCCAGGCAAGGCTGGCAGCAACTATTCAATTTTCAGAGTTGATTTCTTAGATATAGAATAAGGTGTTTTGAGAAGAATGATACTTGAATAGTATGATTTTAAAATATTTGGATTATAAGCACAAGAACAAGATAAAGTCAATCTGGTATGAGAGGAACTAATGTGTTAACCTGCAACAGAAACAAAAGGATCAACTTGAGATCTCAGGCTATTCTACCATGTGTATCTGACAAATAGTTTTAATTTTTTTAATAAATAATCAAAAGCCTGTTTGATTTTCCAAATGTTTGATTTAGCACCTTTTCTGTGTGACAGTAAAGGGAGAGCCAATATCTGCATGCTTCCCAGACCCAGTGTGTGAGATGACCTTTCGAAAGCCACTTTACCATGGAATGGCTCAGCTCCCCATCCGTAAGGTGGCAAAATATTTCTTATGACACAATAAGCACTTTCAAGATCTACTCACAAGAAGTGTGACAACAACAGTACAGAGCTTTAGGCAATAAACAAGACTCTTAAAAATGTGAAATTAAATGAGAAATAAACACCCCATTCTGCTCAGCACTTGCTCAGACACACCAGCAGTGAGATATCTAGGTTTGGTCCTCTCCAGGTCATGAGAGACACTGAAAACCTGCCAGTGATGCAGTAGGAGGCCACCACAATGATTAACATGTTTGAGAAGTTAAAATACAAAGAAATGTTGACAGTCTTGGATTTGCTCAGCTTAGAGGGCTGAGAGCAGTGAGTACAAACACTGGCAGTCAAAAACTGCAGCTAACCTTGGCAAGAGCCATGCCTTGACAGATCCCAATTCCGCTAAGAAGTATTCCCATAAAAGTCTACATAGTTTGTCTTGCTCTGGTGCATTAAAATGTAGGAAATGCAAGGAAGACCTTATGGCATTTGAATGGCCAATTCTATTGATCCAGTGCAGGCACAAAGATCAAACCCTTGCCTGTCCACTCCAGACTCTGTGAGAAATGTTTGCCAATAGGGCTTGTGAACGCATTTCTGCAGCAGAGGAGATGAATCACGGATATTGTGATTCTGTGGGATAACACACCAGCTCCCCAGACAAATCACCCCTTTGCATTAAGGGGCTGCTGTGACGCTTGCTTGCTTGCTCATGCAAAGCACTGCTCTGCTGGTGTCTGTCATTAAAGGGACGCTTTCGCCAGCAGTGGCCAGGAGCTCTCACCATTGCTCTGTCACACAGCAAAGACTGAACCTCTTCTCACAGGAACCCATCCAGGGAGCACCCCTTGGGTTGGTTTGTTGGGATGGATATTCTGCTACTGGCTAAGGGAATCTGGTCCAGTGGCAATATTAAAAAAAAAAAAAAAAAAAAAGGAAAAAAGGTAAAAAAACCGAGTGATCCTACTGGTAGACTAGTAGAATTCTGATATCTGTGCAACTCTTAACAAAATCAGCAAATTATTTGATCAATAAAAAAGGCAGAGGTAAACTGACCTAAGTACAGTCACATCCAAGCTGGAACAACATGACTTCTTCCATGAAGAATTTTTACCCACACACACAGAATGATAGACATCAGTATCCATGTTTGTTCTTCATATATTGGATGGGAATATCTGAAGACTATAACACAGCACATGAATTTTTTGTGCAAAATTTAAGGTGTTCTTGAACTTAAAGTATCCCCTATAAAAGAGATGAGGACTGAAGGAAAATGAGCACCAACAATTGCTTACCAGAGAAGCAACAATAATGCTCTCCACATATGGGTCACATGGAAATAACAATAACAAAATGATAGCTAAAAACTTACATAATGCACATCATTGGCAATGCTGTCAGAAAATCAATCCAGACAAATTTAAGCTTCATATTGAATTCATTACTTTTCAAAAATATTTCAGATAATCCAAAATGTTTCTCCATGCCAGGAATTTACTCACAGCTGCATAACATGTTGGTGGGGACAATTTTCTTGAGTGCAGGAAAGGATACAAAGGAACACAATTGTAAATGTAATGGGCACAGGAAAAGAAAACCTATATATGAGGAGTTGCATTAGATAGCCAAATAGATATATTTCTGCTCAATTATCCTGACTATGTGCACAATGCTACCAGCTTTAAAATTATTTGAAACTTTAATATGTGTTTCATTGTCATGTTCACTGCTGCATCCATGATGAAGTAAAAACATTAAACCTTTCAAGAGAGGATCCTGGAGGCCATCCAGTAATTAATTTTACTAGGAAAACTGAGAGAAGAAAGTGAATGTAGGTAACAAAGGTTGTGAAGCACATAACAAAACAGTGGCCACAAACGTTTTTGCTGTTGATTCAACAGAGGTTGGTGACCTTACTGGATAAACAAAGAGAAGCAATAATCACATTTAACTAGCATGAGGCACCTCCACATCCAGAAGATTGTAGAGGTCATTTACTCTTATATATCCTAATTTTGTGAGCAAAGAAAATCTGTACAGGTTTTAGAGATGATCAGTACATGCTGTACTGCCATTTGAGAAAAGGAAAGAAATAAAATAAAAGCAAGTTTGGCATGCATTAAAGAAGGAAGTTCAAGAGGAATTGCTGTGGTCGAGGCATCCTAGACAGCAAGCAAGCTTACATTCACAAATTCTATAAATATGACACAAAAGTGATTAAAAACAAAACAACTGATGGGAAAAAAACAGAATGAAATCAGTTGATATTGATATCATCTCCCATAAGTGAAACAAGATGATTGTAGCAGCAAGTGTTTAATATTCCTAAGCCTTGCTGTAAAAAGCAAAAACAATACTACAAAAAACTAATAAACATTAAAAATATAATTTAATCATCATTCCATTCCAGCAGCCTTAAATGAAGATTTCAGTTAAACAATAAAGTATAAACTACATGTACAGCAGATCTTTTCTCAAGGAAAGGTTCACAGTATTTGTCTATCATTTGTGTATGCCACCAGTGCACCTTTCCCTGCTTTTGCCATTTCATAGAGCAATTATTTTGATTGGTTTTTCTTATGTGCATCTTTTTCTGCCCAGTGCCAGGGGCAACGAGAAAAACACTCAGGTCTCATGCTTCAAACACATCTGAGATGCTTCCATTTTTAGTTTTTTAACTTTTAAGGCAAGGAGTTGAAGTCTACTAAATTTCAGCACTTCCTATAAATTGATTCCATTTATTTAGATAATATTTTTCTGAGCATTTACTCTAAAAAGAATCTGAAATTTGACTGTACACTTTGTGCTCTTTCCAGCTTACACAGCTATACAGCACTGCATAAATTATATTGGCTTTGAAGATGTATGGTTTCTCTATAAATTGTACATTATTGGAGAATGGATGCTGTGCAAGTAGGTGACAAAAGCCTGCTGTCACCAGACATCAATCAGCTCTGCATATCACCAGGCTCCAGCATTACTGCCAGAAGATGGGAAGTGTCCCACATGAGGAGCACCAAATGCTGCCCAAATGCAGAGAACGGGACAACAGCCTAATAAGAGCTCTGTGATTAGTAGGAATTAATAATTAATCCCACCTTTTTAATCTTTGCTTTTAAACAGTTAAGCTGCCACTTAGAAGAGGCATATTGTCAGCAAAACCTAATTCTTTTTAATCCATGTGCTGCCTGCATGACATTCCTGTGGTTTTTCCCACACACACTGAACTCGGAGGCAATGCCAAGGAGACAATATCTTGCTTAACACAAAATCTGTGTTAAGCCTTTCACAAAGTACAATAACTCCTTAAGTACCCATGAAAATCCATGGCAAGCACTTTCAGACATGGGATGATGTCTTTCATTTTGACTTTAAAGCTGAAAATTCAGTCAGCCTGAAATATTGTGCATCAAAAGTTGAGACAGAGCATCCATTAGCATTGCTCCACTGAACTTCATTGTTTGGCTATGAAACCTCTCACCAATGATGCTTAATTTATACTGCATTTGCAAAGGCAACAATTACCTCTAATGCCATTTTTCCTTTGTTCTGATGGCCTTTTTTGATCTCTCACCTCATTGAAAAATCCTGTGATTTTAATCAATATGTAGTTAACAGCAAAATGTTGTAAAATCATCTTCTCTGACTATGTCAAAACTCCCCTGTATACCATATCCAGCATCTAGAGACTGATAACAAAAAACATGTCAAGTGCAACATCACTAAGCAGTAGCCAGCTCTTATTTTAATAGTATTCATAAATGGTGGCTAATTTAAGTGCATTGTATTGGACTGATAATGGAGTCTCAGTTATTGCTCATCTCTAGAAGCATCTATTCATATGTAAAGCAAAGACATTAGCCATGTAATTAGCCTGCAGCATAACTATCATCCTTCACTCAATCATTTCAGTTCCAACTGCCCAAACAATAGTAACATTTCACAATGTTTTCACTTGAAATAGCTGGTGCCTTAATCATAGTGTGAATTTCTTATGAAAAGCTCCCACAGATAGTGTACATCATGCTGGGAAAATGAGTTTAAGTACAAGAAACCGATTAAAACTCTAACAATCTCCTAAGGATAATTTGTTAAAGGGGTTTTGTTACTTTGCGTTCTCTCTAAAAATAATCTAGTTCTTTATTAAAAGGTTCAGCACCTAAATAGCTACTTAAGATTGTATAAGAATAATCAATGTTTTTCCCTTTGTTGGCTACATAGATTTTTATTAAACAGAAATGCAATTTCACTGTTAGTTTTAATAATATTTTTGCATATTTCTATTTCGTTATTCATGATTCTGTTCTGAAAGAAAAGAGAATATAATCCCTCAAAGCAATTATTAGAAAGATCTAAGTTTATTTTAGGATGGAAGTTAAACTAAAAGGACCTTTCTGATGTTTTCTGCTGTAGTAGGGCCCTAGATTCTAAGACTTGTGCATCCCATCTTCCTTTTGTTCTTATGTTGCTGCATTTATGAATGTTGTTTTCAAGACATATTAAGTTATCTATAAAGAGCATCCTTAGAAGCAATCTGACACAGAAAGGCATCAGCAGGTGGGAAGGAAAAATAAAAAAGAGAGGGGAGGATTGGGATCCAGAAAAGCCAAAACAGCCACTTGGAGCCTGGAAATGCTCAGAAAAATTATTTTCTCCAGCCATATCACAGATATTCTCCACTCATTTACCTAAAGAACAGTAAAGTGAGCCTTTAAATTTATTCTCTTTGCGCATTAAATTCTTTTTTAGCATTTCATAAAAACATTTAAATCTTTTCCTCAAACATCTTCAGTTGGGGAGAAAATAATTGGAAAACTACTACAATTTGCAAGAAAAGTCTACATAAATTTACCTCAGTATATTATGTAAAATGACTGAACACCTCAAAGCTTCAGTGTGTGTTAGCTGGCACATTTCCAGTGCTGTTGCAATAATTTCTACTCCAATAACACAATGATAAATAATTTTACTGAGCTAAGATGGAACTGCAGTTGTGTGCACTTTCATGAAAATATGATTATCTTAAAATCAAATATGAGATTTCCAACTGAACATACGAATAAGAGCTGCAAATGTGAAGTCAGTGCCTAGCAGGGACCCTAAGAGTAATGGAAGTGAAATGACATGTATATTGTATTATCTTTACAGCAGTTTGGAGACCTGATTTTATGGACAGAATGGCAAAACAGCACAGGAAAATGCGAATTAATTGATCTAAATGATAGTGCAGAAGGCAGTCTCCAAACTAAGCTGCAGATAATGACAAAAAAACAGGGAATTGCACTTCTTAACTTGCCAGAGTCCCAAGGTGAAGCAGGAGAAGAGTTCTCAGTTGCTCTGGGAAACTTTGAGCAAGCCCAAAATGGAAAGGGCCACTGAAGAACTGCGTGCTGGACCAGCTCCATTTGTTTAATTTAAGGGAGACAGCTGCTGCAATTTACATAAATTGTGCTTTATTGATCCACAGAGATTCTTGTGGCAGCTTGCCTTCCCCCAGAAAAAAAAAAAAAAAGAATAAAAAAGATAAAAAAAAATGCCTTGTCATCCTCCCCATGTCTTAGAGGCACCAGAAGAAATACCGAGCAGGATTTTTGCATTAACTCAGAGTTTACGGTTGAAGTTTGAAGAGGTGCAACATCAATTGCAGTATCAGAGACTAGGTTTGGGTTTCACGTGGAAAGAAAACACATCAGAAATAGAGATGGGAGGAAAAGCACTTTGTAAAGCATGTAAAACAGAAGGATAAAGATGGGAAAATTAAAATATTTTTGCATGAACTTGGTTTTCTTCCTTGGCAATTTTTTTAAAGAGAGGAATTAATATATTTTTGGGAGATTGTGGTAAATATAGATCTCTGAGGGCAAGGGGCAAAGCATAAATGAAGGCCCAGAGGATCCAAGCTTTCATGTGAGCTGCCAGTTTAATATGTGCATTGCAGGAGACAGGTAGGATAAATCAAACAATGTTTGCATAGTGTTGTGGAAATTTCAAGTCATGTAAAAGTGCTAAGAATTATTATTAGGTATAAGACACATGCAAAGGAATCTGTAAAATTTAAAAAAAAAATCACACAATAAAAACTAACACTAGCTAACCAAGATATTCTAATTAAACACACATACTTTTATCAGGTACTCAAACTTGTCTCCATGCCAGTGTCAGCCTCTGGATTCGCCATGGGCAACTGCTGGGGAACAGCAAGAGGAGAAAAGGAAGAAAATAAAATGTCTGTTGAGCCACAGGGTGTTGGGAAAAGAAGAAGGAGGCACTGGAGAACTGCAGCATGATCCTCAGGCAGAACACTCTGAGTGTTCTGCCCACCCACAGCCCACACATTGCTCTGGGCTAAAACCCAGCTCAGTCCCAACGCAGCCAACAGAAAATGACATTTGCGACATCCTAAGGTTAGCCTAACATTAATTAAACCATCACAGCGCTGCACTATTATCCTCTTTACTTATTTCTTTTGTGGATTTTACTTTTCCTTGAGAAACAGTCATTTCCAATTAGAATTTCGTAATAAATCTGAATGTCAGAACTCCCCAAGTATGAATGTCATCTTTGTTTAGAGGCTGGAAGGAAGAACTGGAAGCAGAGATGTCCTTGAGCACTAAAATTAGCTGAAATTCTCATTTACCACAGGAACCTGAATGTGGCATTAGACCTCAAAGTGGCTAAACCAGATTTGTTGCAAAAGAACATTCCAGGACTTTGTTTCCCTGGAAGCCTGTGGGGATCCCTGGCAGTGCTGAGATTCCCAGGGGAAATCAGGACCTGGCAACTGCCAATCCAACACAGTCAAACCATCCAGTGCTGCATACAGCCTTCAGATTTTCCCTTCTCACCAATATTTTTCCAGTGAGGATTTCCTCCTCCAAAAATCCCTGCTCTGATGCTTCAGGCCCACAGGAATTTGGACCTGAGGGATTTCATGCAAGTGGCTAAGAGTGAGCCCCTGCTCTTCCCAAGGTTTTTGTGCAAATGCCACAAAACCTCCGTGCAGGGGATGTAAATCCACCCTCCCAATAAAGGACCAGCTGCCTGCATGGTCATTTCCCTACCATAATCTGCTGCACTGAAAGATATTTTGGGTAGGTCACCAGGTAACACCTTCATGCAAAACTTGCAGTAAGGAAACACGGATCCCATCATCCAGATTCCCTTTGAGGTATTATTATATCAGGTGTTTGATTATTCACCTCCATCTATTGTTAGACACTCTGCATTTTCCTAAGAAAATTATGGTGCTGTTTATTAAGCAACAGACTATTTTTTTTTTGCCAAAGGGTACACAACAATAAAATGCTTTTTTTTTTTTCAAATATAATTGTTTCTGTTCAGAACAAGTGTTTATAAACATGTTGCCATGTGAACTGAATCAAGAAAACTGCCCTTTCTTCTTTTATCTCAGCCTTCAGGAAAAGTGAGAACTGCATTAAAGATGGGGTTTAACCTTTCAGTAAAGTTGTTGCAGGCATTTTGAATATTTTCATATGGCTAAGTTTGTTCAATATTTCATAGGTAGTGCTTTGTACTGAATGCCAGAGCTGCACACTTAGAAAATGGCAGTAGAATTCAGCAATATTGCTGCATACCAGAGGTAAGCCTACATTCACTACTCCAACATTTCACTCCGCCATCCTTCGCTCAAAGCAATTTAACATGGAAAAAAATTTAAATCATTGAGATACAATAAGGCAAAATACATCAGTCATCCAACAAGAGAACCTGACACTGCTGCACAATGTACAGATCATTTGCCAAAGTCAAAGGTGACAGAAAATTAAGAAATATACAAACACAACTAAGAGCACCAAGTAAACCTGAAAAGGCAGAAAATAAATCACTTTGTCCTGCCAAGGTTAAGACTGAACCATGAACTTTCTTGCATTTGGAATTTCATATGAGGGAATAGATCTTGATCTCATGCACAGAAGCTGGGTTAACTCCACCTTAATATTTTTTTACTCCATGGCTCACCTAGAAGAGCCAATGTTTCAGCAGCATCAGTTTTAAGCAACTCCAAGGTTTGGAATGCACAAGAAAACATTGAATTATTTACTGCAATTTGGGCTCTGATAGTTACCAGGACAGGCAGAGGAAAAAAGTAAAGCTGCTCCAAACACAGAACTCTGGGTTAAGCAAAACTTGTCTTTTCCATTATAACAAGACATTATAATCTGCACAATAAAAGTCTTCTGGACTAAACAATCATTTTCTTGGTTAAATGCTTCTTACTGTCAGCATCGAGGCTTGTTGCTTTGGAGAAAATCCTCCTTTTTAAAATAAAAGAGGTTAGTTTTGACACGCAAAATTTGCTCTTCAACTGATAAGAAAAGTCATAGAAACACAATATTTGTAACCTGAGGATGTCTGCATTGAAAGTGAAAGCAAACTAAAATATGATGAACTGCACAAAACCAAGCAAAATTGTTTCTTTGCCTCATTAAAGTATTAGGTGGAGGAAATCTGTTCTGATTCGTTTTCTTGCAAATGAACATTTTTACTGAGATATTTATGTATGCAAATATAACAGAATAATTAACAGTACAGGAGTAATATGAGTGTGTACAAAACTGCCCATTAAGATTCCACACACAGTCCTGATTACTGACATGGGAGAGATTCTTATGACTTGGAAAGTTCAACAAGAGAGTCCTTTAGTAGTAGGAATTGTATAAAATAGACAGTATTAAAATATTTCTTAAACTATTGCCAGCATCTATAATGACAAGAGGCTTTGAAATTTTAACTTTTCCATTGTTTGATTTACAACCCCCCCCAAAATATGCTTATTTGTAAAGCTATTTGTCTTTCTGTCAACCAACCCACGTGGTTTATGGTGGTGGTTTCACATAGTTATTGTATTTCACAACTCAGGTATTTGGATACCCAATTGTATAAATGACTACTTTCAAACAGTTAAATCCCCAAAAGAAAACAGGATGTGAGCCAAAAAAATTTTAAGTGAGATGAACTGAAGCCTGGAATACATCTGTGTTTACACATGGTCTGTTAGTCTGCAAATATATGTGGGCAACTGTGCACACCTAATTCCACAAATCTGAGTTCGTAAATTCATTTCCTTCACTCCCAGTTGACACTGTCAGTGCATTCTTCAGTCATTTTGCTGAAAGAGGATCAAGTGTGCCAGCCATGAGAGTGACTTTCGAGGCTGCAAACACTTTCCAAGAGAAAGGGACTGATAAAACTGCCTTACTTTGCATATGGTAGGAAAACAGAAGATACCAAAGGTTATTTACTACTGATATGTTCCACATTTAAAAGAACAATCTTAAGCCCACTGCCTGTCCCTTGAGCCATCTGGTCCCTCCATTATTAATTGTTCTACCCGACCTTCACAAGAGAAGAAAAATATTGTTTTATCTTCTTTTATCTTGTCTTATAATAGGAATCATGTTTCATAGTGTTGAAATAAATTACTTGCACAGTGATCAAACATCTTAGCTTCGTTTCAGCATTTAATCACCCGTGAAAGCCTTTTATTGCTTTGTATACTCCAAAGTCATGAACATTATTTCCTATCTATTCTATGGAAAGTATCTTTCATTTTATTTTTAATTACATCTCAAATTCTATCGTTCTTCCAGCAAGCACTTTGGTGTAATCCAAATGCATTAAAGACCTTTGTTTTCCTGGTATTTAAAGCAAAATACTCTGGCTAAAGTAATACTGATTTCATTGACACTACTTTATTTCCACTCAATATATACATTAAAAAGCCTCAAAAAACAATAATAAATAAAATCAATACATCAGGCAATGGAACAGACTATGGTTTTTCTAAAATCCATTATGTTTTCTAGGCTGCTTGTCAAAGCATCATTGCAAATCAATAGTCCTGCACCAATTCTGCCCAAAACCCTCACCAAGTTTACGGATGTTTCAGACAATTATTTAGTGTCACAAACCTCAGTATAGGTTGGGCAACATACCTAGATTTTTGTTTGGTGAGCTAGCTCAAAGTCCAACTGCTCTTTCAGATGCATAAGGAACACTCACATGTTTACAAATTAGAGAAAAAAACCCCACCCTTCAAGATTTTTAATAGCAAAACACACACCAATTGCTACTCTAGAAAGCCAGATTAAGAGAGGTATAACAGAGGGAAAACATTTCTTGACACTGTTGACACAGTCAATCTGTGTCACAATCAGGGAGTTTTATATCACATCCTACAAGTATTCGTGCAGCTGAAATAAGTGCAACAACTTACAGTGACAGAGGAACTAAAGCCCCATCTAACATCTGTGACCAGGCCACGCACAATTTGAACCAAATTTAAGTGGGCCCTGTTTTGGGCAGGAAGCTGGTTCTCAAAGGAAACCCCACACCTTTTCTATTACTCTGCTCATTCATAAACCACAGGGGTTGTCATCAGGAATACTTAAGAATATATTAATTTAAACCATTCATCATAATAAACTTTTCAAAAGTTCTAATTTTCAAACAAGCTCTAGGACAGTGCTCCAGTAGAAGCATTGGTGGCAAAGCAAAATAAACAGTTTCCAGATGAAGTTTAAAAACTTTCTGCCCCATCAGCCACCAGCAGCAATGCAGGACTGGCACAGATGAAACAATTGTTCCCTCTTCAATATTCCTATGCTCCATTGAAAGCCTTTTCAGTAAACAACCATTACATATTTTTTTTAATAGAGAGTATAAAAAATTCTGGTATGAGAGGAAGAAATATTCACCCTTTTACAGCTTCATCCAGTTTAAATTAGAGTTATGGCTAATAGTTCACTAATTTCTGATTGCGAAAATATAAAATATTTCACATCTTATATAAATTCACTTTTATTGAAATATGATGGCAGTGAATTTGGATGCTGAATTCCAGAATGAGACAAATGTTATTTCTGTTACAGTAGCTTTTTCTACCCCTTGAGAATTTTTCCATTCTCATTGGTTTCATAGATTATGAGTTTTTAGATAGTAGTAAAGCTTCTTATACATAAATATGAGAAAACAGTAGAAAAAGAAAGAATAAATAAACAGCATTTGTTTGGAATGATTATTTAGCTGATAGATTTTGGTCTTAAGCAAACAAGGAAAAATGCATCCTCTAAAATGATAAATGTTTGAAAAACTTAGTTATTTACTTGTCCCACCTAAGGCGGGGGATATTTTACACTGAACATTACTGAGAGCACACAAACAGATTATATTGATTTCAATTAGAAAATCATGTGAATAGATCTGTCACCCTTGATAACCATTCACTGGAACTTTGATTGTTGCTTTATGAGCTGAAACTGCACATATTATTAGAGACAATACTTCAGCAAATAGCACATTTATTCTAAAGACAGATTAATTTATTTTAAATGGTCTTAAGTAGTAGCAGCACTACTACCAGTATCAGTTATGTTACCAGTATTATCATGAAATACTTCTCTCCAAGTGAAGGGGTTTAGGAATATATTTTAAAAGGAATATATTTAAAAAATAACTAACTATTTCTAGGAAGAAAATTAAGAACTCCTTCACAGAATTCTGTACAATTCCACACTAAATTTTCTAAAGCTTTAATTCCATGTCAGAACACAAAGTCCAGGCTAATCAGCTCTGGACAGCCTAGAAAGAGAAACATATAAACCACGTTCCTCAGACTCTCCACTGTGACCTTCAGCCAAATTCCCAGCACCACAAATCCCCCAGTCCAGTTTCAGCAGGAAATGAAGCCACACTGCAGTTAAAATATTGTTTTAAATATCTTTTTCAGGCTGTGTCTAAGCTTTAGGTCAAGGTGAAGCAGCAGCTCACAGGCAAAATATGTTGGCAAAGGAGTCAACACATGTTGGGGATTCCATCACTGTCCCACTAATACAGATATGCCAGAATTCCCCAGATACAGAAATCTTAATGACCTTCAGTGTGCAATTCACAATGAACAACAAACTTTAAAAATCCAAAAACAAGGTGACAGAGGTCTCACCCAGTAACTCCAAATAGAAACATTTTACTAGGATGTTAAACCAACCTTACAAAGTGTTTCAAGTCAATTCGTAGAGGGCTGAGTGACTAAAGAGTAAGATATTTCAAGCTAGCTTGTACCAGAGAAAAACTCGAGATACTCAACCTTTATTCTGAAATTGACTGGTTTTTGGTAGAAACTGTACACAGCTGCAATTTGAGGAAGCTACCTCAGAAAGGAGAGGTGCTTCTCCTTTTTTCTCACATATATATGCTCACCAACAGGCAGAGATCACAAGGAGAAGCAAAAGAGGCCTCCAACACCCATCTCTGGGAGCACAGGCACTGCCTCAATAAGCTGACCCTCTCTGTTTAATTCCCATCACTGGAGATCACCACTGGAGAAGATCAACATCATCTGCTGGAAGGTGTCCCTGCCCATGGCAGGGAGTTGGAATTAGATCATCTTTAAAGGTCCTTCCAACCTCAACCACTCAGTCACTCTGCAATCATGTTCAGCACCACAGCTGACCTCTTTATTTCCAGATTATTCTGATTTTAAAGACTTTCAGCATTTCCTTCCATAGTTTGCTGTGTGAATCTCCTGATCTGACAAACATTCTCCCTCTCCCCAGCCACCACAGATGCCCTCTGCACTTCAGTCCTTACTGAGGCAATAACCAGAAGAACCCATTTGCTCCTGTGATTTCTCCTGTGCTGTTCATGTCATTGCAGCACACACTCTCCTGTTTGCAGAATATCTAGATTTGCAAAGTGGGAAGGCTGCAAATGAGCATCTCACTTGAAAATTAACTAAATCACTGCTAATTTACTCTCTCTCTATGTTCTCTGCCAATCCTCACCAATTCTATAAGTGCACCTAACAAAGTCTCCTTTTGTCTCTCGCTTGACCACAGACCTTCCTCCCTGAGGCCTGCCCTCTGGTTTTATTCAGAATTCGTCAGTCCTGCCTGCACACAGCCCGTTCTGGCTGGGCCAGGCTCAGCACTAAGCTCCCTTTTGTCCAGCTGCCTCCAGAGCACAAAGGGAGCTCCACAGCCAGGTTTGATTGCACCAAACGCCCACTGGTGCAGGTCCCTCCACTAATCTCCAGCCAGACAAAAAGAAGGGCTTTAATCCTTGAAATCCTCTTAATGACCTTCCAAAGACATGGCCATCAGTCTTCCTGCAGTCCCTCAGGCAGAATGCTCTAGGTTTAAAAATCTTTCCAGATAACTCCCCAAAACGTTGACTGACACCAGGAAAACACATAAGGCACACATTGTAATAACTGTAATACAGTAACTGGCAGTACTAAGAGGAGAAATAATAGCTTTTCAGGCAAACATTAAAGTCAGGGCAAGTTAACTCAGTCTGAATAAACAAATTGTAAAAAAGTCCAATTTTTGTGAAATGAGTCCTACTGAGCACAATACTTCCCATTAGTCACACAATAATTATGCAACCACACAGCAAACAAACCACAGCCTTTCCCTTTCTTCTGTCTTGGTTGCTGAGGACTCATGAGGATACAGACATCATTGAGTAAAAGCATTAATCTCTGAAAAAGCATGTTTGCCATGCTCATTTTGTCCCATGAAAGAAATATGAAACCAGAAATTACCAATAATTTCACTGTGGAAGCACAGGAAAGTATTTATGAGGTACACCACTCACAGTGCTCTGAAGGATCAGAGCACAGAACTGACTGAAGATTTTAAATTAAGGGTATTTATCTTAACTAAACATGTGCAACAATTTTTAAAATACAATTAACTGGTCAAAACACCAGCAATATAGGATGCTGTGGAACATATACATGTGAGGTTTTCACTCCTGTCAGCAAACTACACAGTTCTTAAAGCTTCCACTCGTCAAAGTATGTTGGAGTTTGTATAAACTATTTCCACAGTTCTTCACACTCAATCTTAACAAAAACAAATTCAAATCTCAGTACAGTTTTAGTTACAGTCAATAATTACAATGGCTGTAACACAACCATCTTTCCAATGGTAGAGAAAAGAAATCTCTCTTCTCAGTTTGGTCAACAGCTTGTGATTGGATCCGATCACTATTTTCAAGTTAACCAATATTTTGTGTTGTATTAAAAAGACTTAATTTCACTCTCTTCAGTGGGATTGAATATTTAGCTACTTATTTGAAGCCATCATTTCAATGATTTCAAAGTTCAAATATCCCAAACTCATTAAAATGCATACTATAGTTAGAGTAAATCAAGGTTTTGAGGGTTTTGTTTTAGTTCTGAAAAAAAACCCAAATGAACACACCACTTCACATGTTAAATAATACAGGAAGGGATATTCGAAATGAAAATAATTACAGGGATTACATTTCAGTTCCTAGATAATCCTGTTACATAAGAAATTTGAGTTATACCAAGATTTGAGATGGACTAATTATTTCTTCAAATAATAATTCCCATTTCTTTAAGAGCTGAAATAAATTTATTCCAAATAATGGTTGTGGGGTGGTGGTGTTTCCCCCAAATAAAGTAAAATTGTTTAAGTTACTCTGTTCTACAGCATTGCAGGTTTCTGCACTGGGAATGCCTTATACTAGGTGGTTTCTTTGCCTTAAATCTAATTAATCTCACATCTATTTCCTCCAAGCAGAGTGACTGCAGAGAAAGTTCATGGTCAGGATGTTGCCACAAACTCAGATTTCAATCACATGAGGAAGAAACTGAGGCAGAGCTTTTAGGCTTTAATATAATGGAACATAAGAAATACCATTTGACCGAAAAATTGATTTCCAATTTGGAAATGGATTTTGAGCTTGCTTCTACTTTACTTTACCTGAGCATTTTTTTTTTCGGGGTTAGGGAAGAGGGGGGATTACTTGGTTTTGTTGATCTGGGGTTTTTTATCAGGCAGTAAAGAGTGTGAACTGTTTCTTTACAGTTTGAGATGGTGAAGAGTCACCTAACTTTTCTCTGCATGTTAAAATCAGCTGTTTAACTATAAAAGTCACAAAATTCTCTGCAGAAAATACTTCCAAATCTTTCATATTTAACTGTGGGCAATAATATAAACCAAAGAAAAAGCTTAAATAAATCTATAAAATATGGTAACCTGATCGAATTATAAACATTTTGAGATGCCTTTTTAAAAGTTCTCAGGCAAGTTTAAGCTATCCAACATAATCTGTGTTTTTGGGAACTTAAAAATTTTAAGCTTTCATTGATATTGACAACACACTTCCATTTGTGATCAGTTTCAATAGGTTTTGGGGATTTTTTCAATATGCCAAAAACTCATTATTTTTATTCTTTTCATTGCTCTCTGGAAGATACTCATAACAATGAAAACTTCCATTAAAAAACAATCTTAAAGGAAACTTTAAACATGAGTTCACATGTTACCAACCTCAAGAAGTTACGATAAAGGTCTGAGCCAGGAAAATCCCCCTGAAATTCTTCAAACAGCAAGACTTAGATGCAGAACACAAAGTTACCTCCAGTGTAATTACTGCCCATCTGAGGGATAACCCACATGCCAATGAAGAGGAAAAGGTAAAGGTTCAGTGGCAGATGACTGCACAGTCATGGACATTAAAGATCTGAACATTTCAGGGCGTCAGGGAAGCTCAGTGAGAATTGTCACTCAGCAGTGAACAGCTGCCTCTCTAAAATTCAGATTAGAGCAAATGGCCTCAAAACCACTCATAAAGCCAGGACACCAGAATGAACATTTTGTTTAAGCGATGCAAAGTTAAGGGAATGAAAAAAAGCTTCAAACTCCTGCCTGGCTGACATTTTTATTTGTAACCACTGAGTAAAAACCATTTTCTAGAGCAGCAATGATGAGATGTTTAGTATGAATTACATATCTAATGACACAACCTCACCTCAGGATCAGTTGCGTATCTTGCAGAAACAGCAGATTTCCAAGTTGTTGTGATTTCTGTTGGACATGCCACATGCCTGTGCCTCATGGCATAAAACAACTATTTTTAAAAGTGGCCTCCACCGTTCAGTACTGGCCTCGTGATCAGCAGAGCCACAGGTGTCAGAAACCAAACACAGGGCTGTTTCCCACCCCATAGGGATCCCAAGCAGCAAGGACAGCCTGGGTCACAAGATCCACAGAATCACTGGGATGGAAGAAACCTTAAAGATCATCGAGTCCAACCCATGCCCTAACAGCTCAACTAAACCCTGGCACCAGTGCCACATCCAGGCTTTGTTAAACACACCCAGGGATGGTGACTCCACCATCACCAGGCAGCCATTCCAGAACTTTATCACTCTTTCCATGATTTTTTTTTTTTTGTGTGTGTGGACAAGGCAGCCAGAAAAACAATTATTAGCACATCAAACCATTTTTTCATAGCAAATACCCCTATTACTTCAATATTATCTCTGCTGTGACCAGGAAGAGGGACCTGACCATGGGCACAGCGGGAAGCAGCAGCACAGACTGTGTTTGGTCAAACCTGAGGAAAGCCATGGAACAGCAGTGCAGGGAACACTGTCCTGGAGCTGTCCAGGCAAGTCACACCTCTGATGGACTGCAGCACAATTTGGTCTGCAAATGTCACAAGAGTTTTAGGGCAATGACCCTAATAACCATATCTTGGCAGAACGGCACCTTTTTTACACCTCAAATATGCATTTAAATCCATTTTCAATGAAATTTGGAGAAGAATTTGAAGGAAAATAATCAGATTAACTGAAATTAAAATCTGGCCATTTAATAGAGAAACATTTGACCTAACAAGAACTTATATTAATGCAAAACATTGAAAAGAGGCCCAGTTTGGACTCTTGTGCTCCTCCTCTCCAGCAGAGCCATTTGCTCTGGTTCATCACTGCAGCTTGGGAGAGACCCAGGCTGGAGACAAACCCAGCTCGTAAGCAGGCCTAAATGCTTTCTGCCTAAACAGACTGCAAGAAATGACTGAAAAACTGCAAAAACCACGAGCCTGAGGCAATACAACGTGTCAATAAAGCTGCCAAATATCATCAGCGCAGCTGCACTCCAAATCCTTGGTTTAATCATTCTGCAGTCTTATGTCAAACATGTCTTGCCACCTATTATTCAAAATACAAACACAAAACAAAGAAAACCCTCCAGTGTTTTTTAGAGCTTTTCTTAATCTTAGTAAGGCTCATTGTATCAGCCACATGGCAAGGAGCTGAAGCAATGTTGTGGGACTTAGAAATGCTATTTCTCAGAAGGAAAAGTTTGAAAAAAATTTAACTGTTTACTATTCCTGCCAATAAATGTGTTCCTGACAGTTGCAGTTCTATTACTAAGCTTTGTCTTCTAGCAATAAGAAAACACAATGTTGTAGAATTTAAAAAATTATGCAAAAGAGTGTGAAAACAGAAAATAGTGGAGAAAAAATTGTTTTTAAAAAGTCTTCCTTGGGTATTTCTGCGGATTGCAAACAGACTTTTTTACAACGTTTGACAGAATTACACTTATTCCACGGAAAAAAAGTCCGCTGTATTTCTAGGAAATCTCTTCACTTACAGGAACAAATTGATAACACCAAGTGCTGAAAGGCATAAAGGTCAAAAAATGGTCCTTGCCCTGTCCCTCTGTGCTGAAGGACAGTTACTATCTCATTGTTTGAATTTATTTTCTTTTATAAGGCATACTCCAAAGCACATTCTGTCGCACGATCATCATTATTAATTAAATTAAAACACCATTTTCAATTAAAGAGTAAAGTACACAACATAATGCAGTATGTCTGAGATATTTATTCCATATATTCATTTACTTCCTAATTTATAGTTTGATCTTCTCTAATACAAATAGAACTCATTAGTGCAAATTACTGATGTTCTTATTAAAAGTTTAATAAGAGAAGTGCTCTAAGAGTGTGACTCTTAGTCATTCATCTCTGTGCTCATCTTGCAATAGTTGGATGGTATTTTAGAACCAAAAACAGAATAGGACACTACAGTCTTTACCTCTTTTTACGTACCAATACCGTCATTAATTGATATGAATAAAGAACTCTTGGTCCTGCATGATGAAGAACCCGTCTAAAAATCATTTCTTTACTTAACCTTTAATTATTTATGGCTGTTGTATTTTAAAAGAAAATTAAAAGTACTTTTTTATTACTGCAGTGGTTATAAAACCCCATTACCAAAGGAAGCACTGTGCCTGCCCAGCTCCCAGGAACAAACACAGATTTCACCTGCAGGACTGTGTCATTCCTTGACCCAGAGCACCTGTCTGGAGGGAGTTAATGGAGGAGAGGAGGAGCATGAAACAAGCACAGGGAACAGCATGAGAGAAGGTGGGCAGCTGTGTGGAAACACATAAAGGAAGCTGTTAAAAAAAAAAAATTCTGCAGGAATTTATAGAGTGAGTAGGAATATGCAATAAGAAGCACCCTGGCCTCGTGATACAATGAAAGGTATACCTTGTTTTTCTCATTTACGTTGTACTTTGAACATTCTCAAACTATGACCCTTTTAGAATGCAGCCTTAGCAGCAATCTGTAAAAAGTGGGACTCTCAGAACTAAGATGCAGCCTACAAGAAGAAAAAAACAAAGCCTCAAACAGCAGCTTTTGCATAACAGTCCTTAAGAGTCAAGATTATAGATCCAAATCCTGTTATGTAATCCCATTTCCCTAGTAGAAAAGTCCCAATGGCAGACACTCAGGAGTCCATTATATGAAATTTCCAGGGACTCTTCCTCTGCAATATCTCCTTTGTATGACACAGCCTTGACACCCTCTCCCCTGCTTCTGGGACACCCAAATTTAGCCAGACCCCAGTGTTTCCCCCTCAGCCTGACCACCCTCCCTGGTGTGGCTCCCCAGAACCTGCAGCCAAATGAGGGGAACCAGGACCCCTCAAAAGGCACCAACAGCTTTCAGTTCTTTGCTGCCTATAGGAGGTCATTTTAGGAAAATCCCATCTGCTTTCTACAGCCAGGCAGGCAGAAACAACTGTGAATTGTGGCACTTGTGAACTTGTCCATTCTCCCCTTGCTCATTTGTAACTCCTAGTTCTGCATGTGCGTTCAGTCTGTTATTCAAAAAAGTTAAGTAGAATCTAACCATCTTCTTCAACCCTCACAAAACCTTTCTGGCTTTTAGTGCTTTCAGTATAAAATAGAAATTACTTCAGAACGGAAAACAAGCATTTTTGATTTCACCTTCCAGAAATTAGTGTAAAAAGCAAAAATTTAGAGTTGAGTCCTTCTCTACTGACTAAATATTCCTCCCTAGCTTATTACCCATGGCACATAACAAAGATCTCTTCTTTCTCCTAACGACTAAAGATACTCATAACAATGAAAACTTCCATTAAAAAAATCTTTAAGGAAACTTTAAACATAAAAAATCTTTAAGGAAACTTTAAACATGGGTTCACATCGTGAAGTCTGGATTAGAAATGTTTCTGAAAGATAGTTTGATACTAAAGGTAGAAATATGTTCCAACAGTCCTAAGACAGTGTCTAAGGAAATCCCTTTCTGTTTGCCTTCTCAACCTTGTTTTGTCACTATTAATTATGTGCATATTAATCTTATGTACAAGGTTAAAATCAGTATTGGACAGAAAGTGACAGGAATTCAGTCCCTGTTCTAAAAACTCCTGTCATGTCCTGGAGCTGTACTTACAAATATTGCACAAAGTAGCTGAAATATGTGCATGATAACACAAATTGTGAAACATTTATCTGACTTCAATAATGCCTTACTTGCAACGTAAATTGCTACTTCAAAACTGCCATGTTAGCCTACTTAACTTTAGGGTGTCAGCATTTATAAAATATGGATGCTGAGCCTGTACATTCAAATACAACAAGAAATTAATATGTATGCCGCAACCACTTGCACTTAGAGACATATCCTGGAGTAAGAGGTATATTATATTTCCAATTTAAAAGAAAAAAAAAATTGATCAGATTTCAAGTATCCTGAAGAAGCCCCTCATTGTTTCCTTTTTTTAGCATGAATCAATAAAGTAAGCATTAAAGTCTCTGACTGAGGAAAATAAAATGAACCCATAACATTTAGAGCCATGAAATTTAATATTGGAGAGAGTGACAGGAACAAATATGCAGCTGTATGAAGTGAATATCTTAAAAAATAAACCGCACCAAAATGGTTGTTCTTAATCTCAGACAGTCAATGTTGCATTATTAAATAAATTCTTTTTTAACAAAGCTCAAGGTTCCTTAAGTTCTGTAACTTGGGTATTTCTCTCCTAACAGTTGTCAATTCATATTCCAATTTCCATACCAGAGTGTGGCCTCCCAGGATATGAAAGCTCCCATTTTGAGTAAGTTCTTTGTATCACCTATCAAAAACTTTTTTCTCTACTCAGGCAAAAATGACCCCAGCACAGAGTAAAACACAGCTCTTAAATAGATGGATTATGGTGCATCAGTAACACAGGCACCTTTTCTTTTGTTCAGAGAGATTCAAATACACATTGAAGCCCATTATCATGCTGAAAGTACCCATAGGAATAAGTAATTTCCTTCTATCAGCAGAAGCAGTTTTTGTGCAGCACAGTTCTCACTCAGGCAAAGGTCTCATGAAGTCATACAATTAAATTAGAACAGTTTTACTTGATGATTTTCAGGTCAATTTTGAAGAATGGAAAAAATAATCTCTTTTTTATAGAACACCACCCAAAACTTAATCCAGTGAGAGCTCTGAAGAATTAAGAAATCTCAGGCAAATAGTTTTCACTCTACAGAGCACTTCATAAGTTTTCTGCTTCCATTCAATCAAGTTGTACTTGTGGTTTTTATACTTGAAACAATTTGCAGCCATATCCCTTTGCCCTACTGCATTACCACACTTATCAAACTTGCCAGAGTTATACACATATTGATTTCTTTTGCATTGCCTAACTACTAAGAATTTATCTTGCCAGCCAAATTTTGGCCTGCTGCCTTTCATCAAAATCATACACATATATGCAGAATTATCTGTATAATCTGCAATTCATAATTGTTATTGAATTGAATAATGGTTATTCAAGGACACATGAAGGAATCAAAGCTATTCCTAGAAGTTTGCTTATGAGTTTTGCTGTATGAGCAGCAGAATTTCTTTATTTACTGACTGCACGCCAAGTCCAAAACCCAGAGGAAAGTTTACTTTCTATGTTCTACCTGTGATTATTTTAGATTTTCTGGCAGATAATCAGGCACAGATCAGTGCTGGAACATGTCCCAATAATCCAAACACAGCAAAAATGGCCATGTAGAAATTTAAGCCTATGCTGCACAGAGTTTTCAGTCTAGAAGAGTTTCTGTATGAACCAGAGGGAATAATTAAAAATATTTTAAAAATCCTAAAGTCCATTTTATTTTACAAATTCAATGCCACAGAAGTGTGGATCAGTTGTTAGGAATTTTCTGCCCTTCCTTTGTGGCACCAACTGCACAAATCAGTTCATCTCCAAGCCATTTATTTGCTCAAATGATTAACCTAGATTTAAATAACCCCCATTTATAGTTTCTATCCTTCTGTCTTTTTTGATTGGAGAATATCTTCTATGCTGCTGCCTCAGAACAAAATAAGCTTGCTGGGGAAGGGAATTCTCAGCTTTAAATGACAGCTGTCACATTTTGTTATGGAAGCGCAATTCTATTTAACGGACGCGATTGCGCAATTTGCTGCACCTACCTCACATTGTGTGGGCTCCTGTGTCTGAGCAGAGCTGCAGGATCAGTGCCAAACTACAACAGAAACATGCAGTGGGGGAAAAGAAGTGCCAGGAAAAGCTCTTGTGTCATACAAACCAGGCTGGGCACATTGCAGTGGCAGCCCCAGCAGGTGACACCTCAGGTGGGCTCAAGGACAGCTCAGCATCTTTAACTGGGAGCAGGAGAAGAAACTCTGGGCATGGAACTCTGAGCATCCCCTTCCCAGAGCAGCTCTGACAACCAGAATTCTGCTGGGGCCCTTGTCAGGAATACACAAAGTGACTCAGAGATTTTGTGCAGCACTAAACTGCAGCGTTTGACTCATTCAGGAGCTCCAAACTGCTTTAAGAGAGGCACATTTAAAATAAAATTCTGTTCTATTATAAGTGTACTATATGTCCATAACTTAATATGGGATGCGTGTCTTTTTTTCCTTAAAAAACAAGATATGTTCAGAGAACGGTGATAAAGGACTAGTGCTTCAAGCCCTGAGAGTGTAATATGCCAGCTGTAATGAGAAATCAGTGATTACACCTGAGATAATTTAATAAATTCAACTTTTTTTCCAGTGAGAATATGAATTGCCACCTACTGATATTTAAATTTTCTATGGCAAAATCTAAGAATGCAACACTGCTGCTGTGATTTTTTTTCCCCACACATCCCTCCCTCTATCCTTCAATGAATTCCACATTTTACTGAGATGTGCCCCCTGCCCTGGGCTAACAGAGAGATCAATACTCTCCCAACACAGGTATAAACACAAAAGAAAGGAGGAGTCACGAGGGGGAAAAGTCAAGAGTTAGGGCTAAATTTCCTGTTCAGCTTCCTTGGCAGGCTGGCTCCCTAAACCAACCTTTGGGAAACAGAGTGCTGCTGCAGCAATCTTTTTCCCACTGTAATTGTGAATATTTCAGAAAAAACAAATACTTTCAAGAGTGGCCAGTGGCAATTACAATTTCCATCTGAACCAGAAAAAAAAAAAATAAAAAGCCAATTCAGTTTCATTAGGGAACAATCTTCTCCTCTTCCTTGAAAACTCAAGGGCCTGACAATGAATTAAGATTTATAGAAAAATCCTTTCACTACCTAAATGGAATTATGATTTTGCCATTAACGCAGAGTCAAGATGTTCACTCTGTGTATGAAGATAACTTTTTAGCAGGGATGGAATGGGTAAGTAATATCATAAACTGCAATTCTGTAGCAATTTCCTAATGGTCTGCAAGGAGCAAAAGACACAATGAATTTAATGTGTCCAAAAAGAAGACTGATCACTGCCAGGACAGGAATAAATGATGCTGAGGCCAGAGTACAGCAGTCCCAATGATAAAAGACTGGTGAAAACATACTTTCCTGCACTTTCTTTACTCTGCAACAAACACTGAATTTATTTCCTTTCTTGTCCATTTCTCTTCAGCAAGCTGGTTGCAGCAAACAAAATTAACCATTGCCTCTTATAAATCTTGTAAATGCAGATTTAGAGATAGCAGAACACATGACAGGCATTTGTTATCTTGGATGGAGTTTCTGGAAAGCACTCGATTTTCCAGCAGCAGAGAAAACCATAAGGAAATTCAGGGCTGGAATCAGCCCTGAATGTCACAGAGGACACTGCTGAAAAAACACAGTACAACCCACAATGGCCAGGCATTCTGGGACCAGTTTGGGGTTTTGTACAGTTTTTCTTAAATCTATCTGAATTACTCGGAACTTTTGTGCTTTAGTGTTCAACTATAGTAACTTTGGATAATTGCTTTTTTAAGCAGTTACTCTTAAAAAAACTTGTGGCCAGTAGGCTAAAGAGATGCTGGAGTGATCTGCCACTGGTTTCTGCTTTTAACAGAGTTCTGTGGGGGGAAAAAATATCATTTCTTACAGTCTTAGAAGGCAATGAAAATATTAATAAAGAGCCAGGCAGATTACCCCAGTTCACCCCATCAGGATGTTAGAAGAAAAAGCTGACAGGGGATTCAATTGATAAAGAATTAAAGGAGAAAACATTTTTAAAAAGTCAATCAAAACGATTTTATGGAAAATGAGACTCATAAAAAGTTGTTTTATTATTTTAAAGGGAGGCTGATGGTGTTAATCTCACATGTAATATAGGTTTTAAAGCTATTTCAATCCATACTGCATGCAAGTAATTTACACATCAGCTTTACAAAATATCAGCAAAGCACATATTAGATGTACCAGGAGCCAGCTAACTTGGATGTGATTCTCCATGGGAAATACTCTGTGAAACCCATCAGAAAAGCATTGGAGGGATTAATGTGCAACTGGACAGGGAACATGTTAATCTAAAGGGGAGAATCCAGGTTTCTAATAAAACAATACAGAGGATGAGTAGCTCAAGAAGTGAACTAAAAAAATCTATTTTGCCTCAAGTGCATATATCAAATTAGAATTTGGTTTTTTAATCTGGGACAAAAACTGATAAGGAACAAACTTTTTGCTAAGTATCAGAAAGAGGAGATGTAGGAAATGCCAAGTTCATACTGGATGAGTAATTAAACATCAGGACTCCCTAGAGTGCTGCAGAGGGGCAAATTTGACTCCTGAATGCCTAAAAAAGAAAAAGAATAAAATAAGAACTACAACATTAATTCTGCTTAAGACCCTGGAAAGTCTGACATTCAGGCTGTACATAGTTCCAGTGTTCCTGTTTTAAAAGTGGTTGTTGAAAAGTGAATTCCCAAAGTGATTTAAAAGTACCTTACAGCAAAACTGCTGGAGCTCAGTGCTTTTAATTAAAAAAAAAAAGGCTAAACACAAGCACAGTCCAAGAAGTTAGCACACTGTTAAAGTCATTTCACAGAGAATGAATTACAGTGCATTAGCTCTGTATACAAACAGTTTTAAATTATACTCTGGCCTTTATCCAAGGGAGCTTCTTCCACCACAGAACCAGCAAAAGGACAAGGACCTGTCTCACCCACAGCTCTCAAGGAGCTGCTGCTGCTTCTTGATGGAATTTCACACACAGCTTTGCCAGTGCAGGCAAGGGCAGAGGAGGGAATGAAATGCAGCGAGTTAAACCTTTCCAAAGGACAATAAATGCTTTGTTCTAAGTGCTTTTTAAACATGGAACCAGCCAGACAGCTCTTAAGAACCTGTACTGCTAATTTTTTACTTTAAAAACCAAAGGTTGGAAGATAGCACTGAGTTGATTGAGATCTTTGATGATCAGATACCTTTTCTGGAGATATATTTTGATTAAACACAGTTTATCATTAACAGATAGAATGCAAGACTGATAGCATGCAATAAAGCAGATGAATTATGTTTTTCTAAAAGGCTTTAATTGTAACTACACTGTACAGCCAAGTTACTGATTGCATTTCAAAAGTTTAGGAGACTAAAAGTACAAAGGATAGTCAGATCAGTACCACAGCCTCTGAAAGATACTGCAAAAGTGAATTTGGAGATATCAGGTCAGCTCACAGTCAAAAGCTGGTTCAAACTGAGCATTATGCTAATGTAATTTATTTATTTCATGATAAAACATTACAATTTATATTAGCATATTCTTCAAATACCTCAGAGAAGTATTACAGCAAATAGAAGTATTTAAGGGCAATGACAAGCACATGAAATGAGAAATAAAAAAAAGAAACTATATAAAGAGAATTAAAATCAAGCACATTTTTACATTATGCATCATACAAATTAGTCACTAATTATGAAAATGTTCTCCAGCTTCACAAGTGGTATTGCCTGTACTATTTTATCCTTTGCTAGGCATCTTTTTGAAGCACTTTTTTATATCTTCTTTCTATTAGACTGTCAGCAGTAATCAATGTTAATACACTCAATTACACACAGCAATTTAAGAAATAATCAGTTTTAAACACTACAGTGTTGCCATACTCCTGGTGGCCTGCATTATTAGGTCTTCACTCTGTAGTACATATTCAATGCAGAGTTTAAAATGGTGTAAAACATTCACTTTCAAGTCATAAACTTATTTTTCTCACTCAAGTGTTCTCCTCTCTGAGAAAAGCTGATTTGCTTGAATGTTCTAGGTGAGAACATAAGACTGAAGATTTCTGGTGCTGCTAGCAGCAATAAAGTTAATGATGTTTTCTCAAGAAACCTTCCTTTTCTCTAAAGATTCAGTTTAGTTACATAACAGATAAATTACCATCATACATTGCTCACAAGGCAGATATATTGCATTTATTTAATTCAGATATGCTTCTTTAACAGCTTTCAACTAAATTTTGGAGCATTGTTAAAAGTTACATGCAGAGCACTTTCAATTTAGACTTTTTGTCCTATAACAGTGATAAAGTTATTATTTCATCATCTTTATTACGGAATAAAAGAGAAAGCAATTTTCTGAAAGCACCTAATCTCATAAACAAGTTATGTGCTTTTGAAAATGGGAGTCTGCATTGTTGAGCAATTTTGAAAGTTTTTCTATCATTTTACTCACCTGTCCCAGCTTAGTGAAGATGATAAATTATTCCAAACATTGTAGCATTGTAAGCCACTGCATCTAAGTCTAAACCTGACAGCAGGACCACACAAGATGCCACTCACATAAAAGCACAGCTACACAGAATGCTTTCCTCTAGCAGGAACTCCAAGCACACTGAAAGCAGCTCAAAGGGGAGATTCCCACAGGTGCCCCCTGTTTATTTCAGCTTTTCCGTTGGAGAGTTGTGGAATGGTTGAATAGTCAGCTGCAACTGGAGCAAACAGGAGCTGTACACCAAATGAAGTATTGTGTGCTGGTGAGTAGGCACAAAAATCAAGCCTCAGATGTTTCAAACTGGGCACATACAATATGCCTGACATTTGTCTGTGCTTGAGAGCAGAAATAGTCTCTCCTCAACAAACATGCATTAAGGTGGCAATTTACTTCACATTGTAAGACACTCCAATCTCACCACAATGAGTGCTATAGAAAAGCCCATGAGGAAGTTAATTATTCTGCCTTCGGCACAGCATTTAAATAGTGTATAGTAAACAGCCTATGCTGCAGCCTGGGACCACACACTGAACACGGTAAAACAAAATACTGGATCACTGCTCATTAAATTCTTATCTCTTATGTGAAAGCAATGTGAGATTACATATTTAAAGATTGCAGAGCAGGGCATGCTCACAAGGCAGGCTGTTGGGGCAGCCCACAACCAATCCTCACACTTGTCAGAGGTGCAGTCTGCATCCAGTGCTTGTCCTACCTACACTTTGCATTTCTTTTCCTTTTATCAATTATGGGTTTTTATTCAGAATCCTCAAGTGAGTCACCAATAACAAGACAGAATATTGTCTTATCTCTGCAAGAGTTCCCACAATCCCCAAGGCCTCATAGTCTCAAAAAAGTCACTAAACCTTCAGTCTAAAAACTCTAAAAACAGAACACCCCACACTTCTAATCCTCTGCCTTCCCCACCCTTTATTTGTTATCATCATGGTTATAAATTCCTGCTCTCCCAGTCCTGTTATGAATTTCAAATAATCATCTCTCAAAACCAACTGTTTAACCTTTTCTTCCCTGGTGGGAAAAAGCAGATCCCATCATACAGTTAAATTAAAACTGCAGGCAGCCTAACTTATACATGTGAGATACTGAAACTTTTGCATTCTTTTTTTAGTAAGTATGGTGGGTTTAAAGTATAGAAAAGATGGTAGTGTTTGGAAATGTGATGCATTTCACAGCATCTCAGCACAACAGGAAGTTTCCTCCTTTGCACTCCCACTAGGTTTCAAAGAAATAACTTTGCTTTACATTTTTTCTCCAGTGTTTTACAATGTGAAGAGTAACCCTTGACTACCATCAGCCATCTTCTGCTGGATCTGAGGATATCTATCACACAGTGGAAAGGGGTGGCAAATATAATGTTATAGATTTCCATGTTTCTTTTCTTTCTGCAATGTCCTTATCTAGTTGTTTAAATTATTATTAAAGTGATAATTAGTCTTACTGCTGGCCAGGTAAACACGGCCTTGTGTTTGAATGGCAAGCTGGGCTCTTCCTGCCTGCATTTGGAACAGCAAAAAACAGTTTGTAGATAAAATTTCTAATACTTTTCTCTGAGATACACTGCCAGAAATACAGCCAGGCTCACTTCCACATATTTGTGGAGACTCCACTGCTTGGCCTAAGCCTGAGATTAAGCCAGGCTCAGATACTAACACGGTCACATGTACAGCCTCTGAAAAAGAGAGGAAAGCTTCTCCCTTGCCTCTATCTCTAGTGAATCACCCACCAGCTTCTGACAGAAAGGCAATCTTGTTCTCAGGGCCTAAACTAAGTACAGAGGGGAAATACTGCACTGTGGAACAGCCAGGAGTAATTGGTGACTGTTAGCAGCAAATACTGCAGGATTGCATGGCCCAGTGTTATGTACAGCAATACACAAACACATATGTGTGTGTATTAGCCCAATCCATGCTGTTTAACACTAAAACATTGGCCTATTACTGAATACAAGCTTTCAAGAGAGTAGAAGCATTAACTCATCAGGCCTCAAAAAAAAAAAAAAAAGAAAACGGCAAAAACTTTTTTGGCAATTCCACAGAGGCATCCATGGACTCAGCTGAGGCTCCCTTGTCCCCAGCCTCCAGACTGAGATGCCAAGATGCCAAGCAATTGATTTAATTAATCAAAGTACATCCATAATTTGGAGGAGGCAATATGACCAATGGTTCAAGCACAAGGCCTGGGGTTCAGTCAATTCTAATACAACTACACAGTGGAATTTTTCTGCAAGATTTTCATCAGCTCATATACTTTTTATGCCTTAAAATAATTAAAGGCTTGACCACTATCCAATTTCTTCAATTTTACTGTACAGGAGACAAATAAAAGCAGCATTTGGACCTGGCTGTTTTACTTTCTGTAGGTATTTTTTTTATCCTACCATACAATAATTGAGGATTTAAAGTTAGCTTTGCAAAGACTTGCTGACTTGCTCATTCCCACTTATTTCAATGAGTCAAGAAGCAAAATGTCCCTGAAATAGTGTGCCAAAAGATTTTTAATGTGTAAATACTTGTAAAAAATGTAAAAAAATATTTTAAAGTGAGGTGAATTGAAAACCATTAATGTCTTCTAGAATTCTATTATTCATGCACATATTTCTTCAACTTGATAAACAAGCAAGTTAGATGCCTGCAACCACTACAAGCAAAGCAAATATTCTGTCTTCAGTTTCTGTATGGTGAAATTGGCATCAGGACCAACATAGACACCCCAAGGAAAAAAAAAAAAAAAAAAAAAAAAAAAAACCATCAGAGATCCCTCCTCTCAGCAGAACTGTTCACATCCAATTTCTCAGATCCACAGTTACAGAAAGAAACTACCATATGCACCTCAGGAAAAAAGGAAGAGGAAATCAAACTCCCTCACCATCCACTGGCGTCCCTGTTTTACTCCCCGTCCTCAGCTTTTATTTAAGGAGATATGAAAACATTAGGATTTATTATAAACTTTGAAATTTATGCACAGTGGACAAAAGAGCTTATATTTTACTGCTATGCAAGGAGTATGAACATACAGCAAATTCACATTCAGGCTGAGTACATCTGAAGCTCTTTGAATCACAGAAAAGGCAATTAATCTTAGTAACCTCACAGAGAACTGACAGAGTGTTTTAACATAGTCAAAATGCTGAATGCTTTCTAATAAAAAAACGTTATGAATTTTTGAATTTTATGTTTACTGTCTCATCTCTGTGGGGAACCTAATGAAAAATGCTGTATGGGAACACAGTATGGCTATTTCATGTAAATAATTGCTGTAAATGTTTATTATTGGAAATGCAACCATACATGACTCTTAAATGTAGTCTATATTACAGACTAATCAAATAATTGATTGTGATTCCTGATCATATCAAATTTTTGTTCACATTAATAGTGTTTCTAGGAAAATATGACATGCTAGGTAGAGCATGTGCTTAAGGGAAGCCATGTTTTGAAGAGCAGGGGAAGAATATATTTAGTATTTACTGGTATTTATTTCATAACATTCATGCAAATTCAGTATGTGAGTGACTGAAACAAAATCTCCACTACTGCTTAAAGTACAAAATTATGCAAAGCATTTTCACAATGCACTGTCATTTTCAAGGCATTAACACCATCCCATATTATCACAAATTACAATAAAGAAAGAAGAGGTCATCAGTTAATGTTCTTAAGCACAGCCCTTTTTCTTATTCTGGGTGAGCATTTACAAAAGAATAATAGTCCATTTTCTTTGATTAAGGGATTTGTTCGTTGGGAAACGCTTAAATACTGCTCTTTCTGATGCATAAAAAGTACTTTCTTTTATATTCACAAAATCACAGAAAAGTCAAATTTGGAAGAGATCTCTGCAGGATGCCTTGTCCAATGCTCTTGCTTGAGCAGTGTGAACTAAAGCAGGCTGTCAAGGACCATGTTCTGACAAGTTTTTAATACCATCAGAGACAAACTCCATACCCTCTCAGAGCAAGTCATTTCAGTGTTCCATCAGACTTGCAATAAAAAAAATATGTTTAAAAAATTATGCCCTCATAGTCCCACACTCCTCCTGCGTCCCCTGCTCCTGCCATGCCTCTCAGGGTTCACTCCTCTGGGTATTGTCACCATCCATTTCAAGTTCATGGCCTCTTGTCTGGGGCTCCCACCCAGAGCTCAGTCTGGACCTCAATCTGCAAACTGAGCTGCTCCAGGTGTGCTCCTCAACACCAGCTCCCAAAAGATATTTATGCTCACTGATTACACCCACTTCCCTGCCAATCTACTTTAACTTTTCTCTCACCTCATCCTCCTCCATCAGGGGTAAGCCTTCCATGCTCCAGGCTTTACATTGGCCTCAGGGAACTGAGAGCCTTGAAAAGCAGCCTGACCAACAAACACTGAGAAATTGGTCAAAATTCCTACTCCTTCCCTGTGTCTTGTATCACCACACTGCCTCTCTCCCTTGGCAGCGAGCCCACAATTGCTCTTGTCTTTTACAGATAACTTCTTGTTTCCCTCCAAGTCCCTGGAAAATCCAAATCCAGCTGGGCTTTGGCTTTCTTAACCCTATCCCTGACGGTTCAAACAGTCTCTCTCTACTTTTTCCTGGTCACCTACTCTTCTTCCATCTCTTTTACATTTTCTTTTCACATTTGAGCTTTTCCAGGACCAACCTGTCCACCCATGCAGGACTCTTGCTTATCTGATTTCTCTCTCATCAGGATAGATGATTGCTTTAAAACCAACCATCTCTCCAGGACCCCTCTTTCCTCCAGGGCTGTAACCCACGGGATTCTTCTCTAAACAGATGAAGTTCTGCCCTTATGAAGTCTGAGAGGTCATTTTAGATTTCTGCTTCCTCTCAGGAGCACGCACCATATTGTCCTCGCTCTTCCAGACTTGACTTTGCCAATAATGAGTAAGGATGTGTTAATTGTACTCAGAAATAAGATATAGATTTTTATTTTTTTTCTCAGCCCTTGATGAGCTAGACTGCTCTGGAAATTTGAACCTAGCTTATTTCTAATAATAATGGATGTATCACTGGGAACACCTATGAAGGGACTATCAGTCTTTTCTGCAGCTCTGCCTTGAATTCACTTCTCTACACCCCTTAAAGTGTCTTCAAGGCACACAATACTATAGTAATTAGATATTTTAACTACATATTTTTATACCTAAACTTTTAAAATCTACTTATGACAGTTTCTATTCTTTTTCTGGGGTTCATGGAAACTTATTAGGGCAATAAACCCATTAATAAAACACTGTGGTTGAGAATTTTAATGCAGTCAAGTCAAGAAATGAGCTTGAAATTACAGTTCTGCATATGAACCAGTGCATATGAATAACCTATCTCATATGCATATTGACTAAAATATTCATCACTCTATCCAGCAAGACAAAATTCATCACACACACAGAGTAATCCCTAATAAATGCTGAAATACTGAGGTTCACTCTTGGATTCCAGAACTATGTCAAATGCCAGGAAAGAAATGTTGATATATTTGGATATAGGACAGGAACCAAGGTAACTGGCATAAAATAATTTACTATTCCAAAACTAAGAGGGGAAGAAATTAAATACAAGCTGAACTGTGACAAAACCATAGACTTATGCTTAAAACTTCTATTTAAGATAAGTATTTCTCTCACATTTTTCTTTCATCTTACTGATCCTGGCTGCAACTTAATTGGTAATTTTTCTGCATAAACACTAAATGAACATCTTACTGCAACATTGTTGTAGACCTGATGGTGTAATGAAGGTTAAGTTTATAGACTGCTCCTCACATACAAAAAAAGTCACTTTTCTTTACACATTTTATTATGGATGTGCATTAAATAATTGTCATTTGTATTGTAATAATAATAGTAATTATTTTTGCTGGTCTTTCCTTAGATATTCCTCACAATTTAAAAGCTCTTCTACAAGCATTCATGGTAACAAATATTATTTAATGGGAAGATGACATTCAAGAACAGAAACAGTCTATAAAGAAACACTCTGGCCATGAAGTGTAAATGCATCTGCAGTCTTTGAGATAAAAACAGTTCTATGCCCAAAAAAAAGTGTGACTGAATAGAAACTTCTCTATAAAGAATCATTAAATTATTTTCCTTAGGAATTGCTTTTAATAAAATAAATTGCTTTAAGACTTTTTTAAGAAAGTATTGATTAATCAGCTATAACAAAAATGGAAAGAGGCACATACTCTAGAGAAACTATAGGCAGAAGGTTATTTGGGTTTAAGAGGAACTGTAACCAGGCTTCATTTTATTTCTATTTCAAGAAGATGACCTACATGAATAAATTTTCATTCAATCACACCAAAAAACTGTTGATATGATGGATTGGTATATAAAGGGCCTTGGGAAACCAAGGAAGAGCAGAATTCAGAAGTGTCAAAGCATAAGGAAGTTGTTTTGGGCAGGAAAGAAAACTTACATGGCCTTCTATAACCATAATTCCCATTTTGACTGGGTCCACCAAGCCTGCTGATATGTACTGTGGGAGATGGCTACACAAGCACCCTTGAGTGGTAGGGAACTGAGGTACAGTCCAGGGAACACCTGGGTTTGGAACTAAATCTGTGCAGAACAGACCACTCTGTTTCCAAAAACAGCAATATAACCCCTGTGTTTGCAATACAAACATGCACACTGATATTATGTGCCACAAGTAAATCAAAATATAGTCAACAATTAAAATCTCCAGAAGCTGTATGGAAGTTAAACGTGATTTATGTAAGGGAACACTTCCTGCGTGGGCTGAAAAATAAATCAAAAGAAACTCAGGTGCAGAGCTCCAGTCCTCTCTCTTTGTCTTATCACGGACATCACTCCTGTGTTGTCCCTGTTGTTGCTGATTTCCCCATTTAGACACATCACATTTTATCAGTGCTTTTTAAAGGCCATAAATCTGGAATTCTCTCTCCTGAAGGCTTGCAAATCCTCACTCCAGATAGTTTCTAGAGACAAAGTGTCACTTTGGTTTTGTATTTCTCTGTTCAGTAGATTATAAACAATACATATCTCACATATGGCGTTATTCAGTATTAAATCCTGAAACTGCTTTAAAAAGGAAGTCACTAACATTTTTCCCATTATATAGATGTGGAAAATGAAGCAAGCTGATAGGCAAATTTAGCCTGGCCAGTGAATATGATCTCCTAAGTTTCAGTTCAGTGCTCTGTCAAATAGAATCACTGCTTTTAGCAATTAATACAAAGTAGTTGATCATTTTCTTATTATGCAGGGTTCATTTAGCTACTCTGATAAATGTGGTTTATATATTTACAGGATTATTTATGTAGGCTACATTTACGCAAGGGTTGCCTACTTCAGTGATGGATCAGCATACAGAGAACTTGCAAATGAACACCTAAAGAAACACATTTGTAGAAAAGATAGTGTAAGAATTACTCAGGAACTCCTATCTTAATTATGTGATGAAGTAAATGAATAACATGTAGTCATAGCACAGGCATATATTTATGCAGACAATGAGAAAACCAAGTTAGTAACCAAATTTTATACCAAAAAAAAAAAGCACGTGTTTGATCTGAGTGTGGAGTTAATACTGCCACACAATCAGAATACACCTCCCCATAATGTGTCATCCAGAAGTATCACTAACATTTAAAACAATTTGCAGTAGTTGTTACACAGATAAAGCCCTTCCAGAGCAAGAGCTGCAATTTAGAAAAGACTGCATAAAGCAAAGTCTGAACAGGGACAAGTGATCAAGCACATTTATATTTTTAGAAGGCCCAGATTAACAAGACCTGTGGTAAAGGGCAAGTGCCAATCTCAGTCACAGCTTGCCACTGCTGCAAGAGAGCTCTGCTTCCAACATCCAACTCTGGAACATGGCAACGAACTTAAACTGGGGTTAATTTTGTTCTCTGGTTAACAACCAGACCTGAATTGCTTTAGTATTACCCACCTACTCAAAAGGCAAAAAAAGCAATTTTTTCCTGTGAATACTGCCTCTCATGAGAAAGTTGTTAATACTAAAGCAGCACCAATTATTTTCCCGTGTTGTAAATCTAACAAAAAAAAAAAAAACAAGCTTCATGCTGGTTTCACTAGTGGCACAATTTTTTTCACATGGTGAGAACCTGCAGAGAAATGAGTCAGGTTCTAGATACCTCAACCATCTCTGAATCTAGTACAGTAGCAGCATAGAAAACCCATTTTAATATTTCAGTCAGCCAACCAGTTTATTAGGCCCTAAGCAGCCTTGAGCCAACAACAGGACCCGTAAGGATTGTTTACACATTAAGACATTATACTTCAAACCATTTTCAGACCATTTGTCAAGAAAAGTAAGAATTGGTAATGCTTACCACATCCAGCATCTGTTTGAAAAGAAATCCATGTCCCTTTCCACAAATCCATGATTTCTCATGGGCTTCTGCTCCCTAGTACAAACAAACTCCAACTCTCTCCTCACCCAGCTAACCCCCTCTTTTGTAGCACTCATCTCCTCATTGGAGACAGCTGTGGCCTGTTAAGTTCAGGGCTGTTCCTAATCTTTGGTGATCACAGCTGCAACTCCTCAGGTGTGAGACTACATTCTGCACTATTTTCTTGCATTCTATCCCTCCATAGCATTGGGAAAAAGAAGGAGATGGTGTCCCTCAAATAGCATTTCAGTCATAGATGTTTGTATTGTGCCATATAATCCAGTTAACAGCTCTCTGGAAGATCCAAGCGTGGATCTTTTATCCACTAAGTGTGGTGAGTAAGTAAAATATTTGATTCAAGAATCAAGCACATATTAAACTCAGTCTAAACAACATCCTTCACAAGTGCCTATGAGGCCATAACTTAGACAACCAACATAAAAATGAGGTGAAAAGGACTGTTTTAGCCACTTCCAAGGTCCTGCTAAGTCAGTGCTCACATGTAAACCAGAAGATGCATGAACACTCAAAGGAACCTTTTTTGGTTCAAGAGCTCTCATTGTTACACTCTTCAGATGCACCAAATTTAATTTCTGCACCTGCAAAGAAAGCAGCATCAAGAATCCAGTTCAGAGTTCTTAGCTCATTGCCTTCAGTAAAGGCACAAAGGTACAAACAAGGTGCTGTCACTGACTTTTTGTCAAATTCTTCCAATCTCTGTGTGTCCATTGTGCTTTAATGGAGGTGTCATTTATGCCACTCTACACTTAAATCCTGTGCTCAATAAATGCTTTGCCTCAGGTTGTGGCTTCCAGCCTGGATCAGGCCCAGCCCAGCAGAGCATGAGTTGGGTTTGTGCATCTCCAGCCTTGAATAACTTGTCAAAGAGTGTCCACCCTTCCTGTAGTGCAACACCATATAGGATCCTACAGTATTTCCTATTTCATTTAAATGATGTAATCTATTTTAGAACACTTTCTTTGGTTTGACAAAAACACACATGATAGGCACGAATCTCCTTTTAATTTGGTTATAGCCACTTTTTGTGTCATGAAAAATTTACAATATTATAGACTGCTGATAAATATATATTTGATAATAAATTAATGTGGATCATATAAATATTTCTTTATTACTGCTTTGCTCATTTTCTTTATCATTTTAATTAATTCTTTATTTATTATTCTTTATCAAGATATAAATTTCTTCCATTGCTGTCAGTTGGAGTTTTAATAGACATGAATAGATATTCAAAAGACATGAATAGACATTTTAATACTTTTCAATAGTATTCATTCAAATTATTATAATACCAGCAATTATTTTCTCTAATACTCTTGTATTCATGTCCTTCAAGTTTTGTGAACCACTGAACTGTCAGGAAAAAAAAAAACCTAAATGATTTTTCCTTTAGCAGTATTATTTCAATTAGATTAATATTTCCCAAGTTTATAATTAATTTGACAGAAATGTCATTATAGTAAAAAGTCAATACTCCTTCTGTTCCTTGCTGGCAAACTTTCCCTACAGTCTAGAATTTTATAACAGTGCCAAAAATCATCAATTTGCCTAAATATGGATATACACATGTCAAATATTTGTTTCTTTTTACTTATTTCTTTAGCACCTATTACTATACTAGATAGATGAATCTTCTGTTATTTATTATTTGAAACACAATAAAACAATGAAAATAGACATTTTATATAAATGTCCATTACTTTTGCAAATGTTGCCATGGTCCTTTGGGTTATAAATATTTCTTGTGCTAGAGCACCCCACCTTAGAGTAACAGGAAATATAATTTTATATATTGAAAATTAGAGACCATATTATGATAATTATTTTCAGCCCAGAAGAACTGAAAACATCAGACATTTATTGTATGAAGTGTTTACAAGTGCTGAGATAGCCAATAGCAAATTTCACACAAAGAATTTTATATTAATTCTTGCAAGTTTAAAGCTGTCTTCATCTTTCTAGACTGTGAATAAGAGAGAAATTTTGTAATTCTAATGCCTGAACTAACATATCTGTAAAACCCTCTTTAAATAAGGAGGGAATACTTTATGCTGGTAAGTTCTTAGCCACTCCAGATAATTTTGATAATTTCTCATCATGATGAAATCACATTTCCTAAGACAGATGTTTTGAAATTGGAGAAGGAAAAAAACAGCTCATGTTCCCTATTCCAATAATTAGTGCAGCATTGTTTTTACAATGGTACCTTCTACTAATGTTTGTTTCTGTTTTTTAAATGTTAATTAGTGTAGCTGCTGTTTAGTCACACCTACTTTTATTTTGTAATTTAAGCATCTGCTGGTGCCCACAAGAGATTGTAATAGACATTTTTTCTGACCTCATACTATGACCTTTATGTTTTTATGCACCACTAGTCTTGGAAAACTATTGCAAGGTGTATTCATCTCATTATCAAATCTTCATCCTCAAGTGCATTTGGATATTTTAACTTCCTGAAATTGGACCATGGCAGTATTTTATTTCCCTCCATTAAATTTTAATAGTTTCCCATACTGTCTCAAAATACTCTCCTTTACTTTTAAATATTTACAGGGCATCACCATGTACCTTTCCCAATCTTAGGTATTATTTAATCAATTCTTACCCTGAGGAGCATTTAACAAACAATTCACTAAATTTGATGTCAGCACACCTATTTATACCTTTCAGCAGGCATTTTCTCTTGCTGCACCACAGCCTTACATAATTTTTTCCAGCCTTCCATAATTTTTTGCAGTTTTTCTCTTGACTTCAACAAACAAGTGCTCTTCTGAATTGAATGTCAACTACAAAAAATTTTTCATACACACTTTAAGCTGCTCCAACATGAAATTCACACTTTATAACATTTTTACAAACTCTCAATGAAAACCTAATTTGCAGTACTTGAAAATTTCATATCTCATTTCAAGAATGGGTTTTGTCCCATATGAAACTTGCTTTTGCTGTTGTTGATCTACATTTTTACAGAAATTAAAGAATACTGAGGTAATTAGAGGAAGTCCACAAGACCAAACATCCAAGAACCATAGGAAAGAAGAGCTGAAAGGAACCATGAGGGGTAACTGCAGGACCAGAAGAGAAAGTTATTATAAACACTGACAAAGACCAAAACTACTCAGATATTTACCATTCACACCCTTGTGATTTCATCTTGATCATACATCCCTTTCTATGAGAATAGTTTTTATCTAAATCTCTAATGAAAGAGGCTTCACAAGCCAGACAGTCTGTTCCGTTCACTAACTCTGTAGTTAGAAAAGCTCTTTACAATCTAATTTAAATCTTTTGCTGTGGGTAAAATTCTATGACATGAAGATATGAAGAACCACTGTTTACTGTATATTTAGATTTCCCTCCTCTAAAATTTCAAGTTAACTATAACCTTCTTGAGAAAAATCCTAAAGCAAGAGATGTTATCCATTTCAACACCACCAGCCAGAGAAAAATTGTAATAATTATCTCATGAGATAATTATTACATATCATAGAAAAATATGTCCTGTTTTGCCATTCAATTGTAATAATTCAAATTCAGTTTTTACTTCACTATTGCCCTCCGACTGTCAGATAGTGCAATTCCCTAATAAGTGACTTTATATTTTGTACTCAAGGTTTATTTTTCCTTCCTAAAAATAACACTTTTGTCCCCTTGTTACTGGATCATTCCTGCAGGTCTGTCAAGATCACTCAGAATACTTAGAACTTCTTTCAATGGATTTGCAGACCCTCCCACTTTAACTGATTACAAAATATTAACTTATTACAATCTCATGAAAACCCAAACAAGAAAATCGCTAAATATTTCACTTGGGTTTTCACTTCTTTGGTGTTTTAATTCTTTTTTTTTTTTGAACCATTAATGTAATAATAATCAAAGTGACCTTTTGGACTGTAGCAGTAAAATATTAGACTTAAATTTGTTATGGAAATAAATTTATGGGTGTGTTAAGGGCCCGCAAAAATATTGTTCGCATAAATGCTTATGCAAATAAATTCTAATGAAGAATAATCCAACTGCAGACATTCCACTATTACCAGTATGTAAGTTCCAGAGGGTCAGAGAATGGACAGCACAAATCCTTTGTCTGGGCCCTTCCAAGGCCCCTCCACCTTCCCCCTCTCCGAGGATGAACCTTGGGCTGCCAGCTCAGAGGTTTTTCCATCGCATCCTTGACAACACAGGGATGGCTCCAGTGGGTTAATTGGAAACTGCCCCAGAGGCAGCTGAGTTGCTGGCAGCACAGCACTAGAAGTCACATATTTCTGAGCTACAATGTGCTAGCTTTTATTAATTATTACAAGTATTAAATGATAGTACCATTAAAGCATGGTAACCACTTCATTTCTTCCATAAAAATTACAGAGAGTGACCCTTGGCACAAAGAAGTTGCTTAATAAATCAGTTATACATTAACTGTGAAGCGAATTTATTTATTGGTACCTGCAATTTTTTAAGATTCAAAGCACAGATAAAAGATTCTTATATATATCTTTACAATAAAAAAAAAACTTAGATGCTATTCTCTCAAAGATGCAATGACAGTGGAAGGGCATCTTGCTGAAGTAAACTAATATATGAAGCAGTTAAACTATGACAAAAAGGTGAAATATTATTAAATATAATTCATTTATTCACTTATGAATACTGTATGTGCATCTACAAAGGTATGCTTCTTAATGTAATTTAATGGCTTTGAATGTAATTTTCACACTATTTACAGATCTGACCCTTCTCTGCAACATCAGTTTCTCAATAATCAGCACTTTTATGTTTGCTAACGCCCAATAATATCTGTAAAATAAAGGACATCACAGAGTGATCTCTGCATCTTTTAACTTCAGTCTAACCTTTGCCTTGCTCTGCATAGTGCCATCCTGAGAACCATCTCAGCTAAGCTTTCTAAACAAAGGAAGTCTCAGTTATCTCTCTTTCCTTCTATAAATATTGTCAACCTAGCAACAACGTGATTAACTATGATTGTTACTAATAAAAGTAGTAGGTAGTTCCCTGCATATTTCCATTTTAGTTTCTAGACAGAAGAAAAGCCTTTTTAATATTGGCAGAGAATGGATTTTCTTCCTACTATGAAGTATTACAGCACTGAACAAAGTCTTTCTGATCAAACCATACCATAATAGCTTTTGTCTCGTGTCACTATATGTTAGCCAGCATCAGAAGAGAAAATAAGCAGAGGCTTGCTATTGTGCCTCTATTTTAAAAGGGCCTTCCATCTGGTAGGAAGCAGAAGCCATCAGCACTGTAATTAAAATGCAATTACTGTCCCCCGCCGCAATCCCAGGACGACCATTCCATCTGTGTGATATACAGTGGAAAAACCACAATTTTTTGCACTTTTCTAGCCCCATTAAGTTTATTCTCTTTCTATTAATTAATCTAACAGCACTAAGGGATCGTTCCTGTTTTGCAAGCCATTGTGTCACAAACTGCGCGCTCACAAAGACTGAAACCACATGAATTTTTAAAACTCTCCGCTATCACTGTGACATAAAACCTTAATTACTTCTGACTAAATCTGTAATTAAAATATATCACCGCAGCAGATTTACCTGCGTGTGGGTGTTGGAGTGCATGCTTCTGTGACTGTCACAAATGAATCACTCGGAGACGGTGTCATAAAAAGGGGGATTAGCATGTATGACAGAAAGGATGGGGAAAAGGGACTTGAAAATGAAAAAAACTGGCAGTAGTCTAGGAAAAAGTTGTACACCGGTAAAATAAGAAAGTAATTCTCTTATTTTGTGGATTTTTTTTCAAATATAAATATTCATAATGTGCATGGACACATAGCAAATGCTCCAAGGTAAATTTATTCCTCTGTGGTCCTACATTTTAATGTGCTACCTTGACCTTACAACAATAAAATGACAATAAGTATAATCTCTGGTACTGCAAAACAAAATCCCATAATATTTTTCATAGCAATCCATCTTGTATTCATGAAGATAATCTCATAATCTACCCTTCCTTTCATTCACAACTGTGCAGTCCAAGGCCTTCCATCTGCAAAGCAAGAAAATCTTAAAATCTTTGTGAGAAGTACAAGCATTGTGCATATCAAGCAGAATTATTAGCTAAATATTAAGGTGAAATCTTAGCCCTGTCATAGCTTGTTGGAGTTTTGCCTTTGACTTCAGTGAAGTCAAGGAGTATTTTGTCTTTTCTTTTAAAGCATGTTGCTAGGGGAAAACAAAGAAACAAGGCTCTCTGCAAATGCCCAGCTGCAAGAAGTGAGCAGACTAGCAGTGAACCTCAGCACAAGAATCCTAGCTGTAAAATGTCATGTGAAAATTAGATTAAAAGGCCTGGAAAATAATAAATTCCCTAGTTCCTTTTTTTTTTGTTTTTGAGCATCTTGGAATCCATTAAGGTTCAGCATGTGCATAAGTGTTTTTTACAAACTCAGCATTTGGGCTCAATATGTCTCCAACAGAAGAGAATTTTGGCATTTCGTAATTTTAATAAAGGGGAAGGACAGAAGTATTTATGAAATGTTTAGGACAGCTTCCTGCAGCTCATAGGTCATTAAATGTGCCACTCACCCTCTTATTTAGTACAATGACATGGTTTTAGCCAGGGCATAGAGTCCCTTTTCAAAGGTACCACAGAACATGGAGTCTCAATTTCAGAGTTTACTCCAGCAGACAGTGATTCTGACCAGTAAGAATTTGCACCTCCCTCCAACTTGTTTTATCTGGTTTAAGATTCCAGCATTAGTTTCTACCAAGGTTCTGTGCATGAATAAAAAAAGCTTTTTAATACCCCATATTTTCTTCCTGTGAATTTACTTGCACACTGTAATCATGTTACCTATCAATCTTCTTTTGATAAGATAAACAGATTGAGCTATTTAAATCTCCCACTATAAAGCATTTTCTCCAGCTCTTAAAATGTGTCTTCTTCCTGCACCTCCTGCAATTTTAAAAATGTTGAGAACAGCGTGTAAAACACTCTCCATCCTCAAGGTAAGACAAAAATGACAACATTTGCTGCTTTATGTGGTTACTAAAATAAGCTGAACTAGGAACTGGCCCTCAGCAAGGAGAAAATCATCTCCCATGAGTGGCTCCAGCCAGACCCTGTGGAGGGAGGCTCCCCACAAACACTGTGGAGATCTTTAGCTTGCATGCAGTAGGCTACCAATGATACCCTAATTGGCAAAATCTTGTTTACTGCAAGGGAAGTCTCACAGGACAGGCAGCTACAGAGAACCTACAAGAATTTAGTGGGTTCACAAGTTACTGTCTCACTGGAACCAGATGGTTTGGCTATAGCTTGTCTCTGTGTAGGAAAGCAGTTCTCACACACTTCCTATAAATGTTGTCATTCAAACTGGTATTTTTTAAATGCACAAGAGTGATGATTTGGTGTTGCTTAAAAAAAAAAAAAAAAAGAAAGTGATATCACATGTTCCCCAGCCTCAAATGCTGAGTATTCCAGAAATGAAGGTATATTATTCTTATTGAGAAAACACAGAAATATTAACTACACGTAATTGAATGAATAAAGCTTAATATTAAACACTGGTCATGTATGAGATATATTGGCACTTAGATACATAAAAAGGAGCTAAATTTACATTAAAACCTATAACATTTTATAGCAATCTCTCAAATATAATTGCTTATAATTCAAGCTAAGATAAAGAGGTTAGATATGTTGGCTTTCTGACTACAATACAGTTTTATGATAAAGCTTAATAAAATAATTGTTTTTAAAATTATTCTGAACTTGCCTTTAAAAAAAAACATGAATATCCAAGCGGGATTTTTCATTCTGCTCCAGTGCTGCTCTTCTCATTACCTAGATCACTTCCTGTCCAGGGGAAGCATATTGCACACACAGTAAACATCCAGTTCTAGTGCATATGACGGCACTTAGTGGCCTACTTTGAGGTCCTTTTCACCTTTAGACCCCAGTGATACAATATATTTAGAAATAAACTGCACACAAAAATATCCAGCCTAAGAAAATATAAACATGACACTGTGGGCCTACATAATTCATCTGATGGGGGCGAGAGTTGAATAAGACCAGATACACTCTGCCAATTATTCTGTCAATACATTTATAGGTATTTGGAACATAATAATTGCATATCCCCAAATGCTGTCCAGTGCTATTAGTTTCACCTCCTAGGGACACCCTATAGAACACCAGCTACTGCTGTGCCACAGGAAAAAGAAGTCTGCATTTAGTAGGAAGACCTAGATGGAATTAAATTAACTAACAAGGAACTGGAGGATATACCAGGGACCTGTCTCTGCATGCCCTCTCCAAAGCAGCTCCCAAATAAATACATTCTAAATCGGAATAGCAACCCATACTGACAACAAATGCTAAGAATTTTAAAGGACAGAAGAAAATTGGAAGGTTTTTTTTACAGAAAACACACAAGAATATATGTTTAAAACATGGTATCTGCTTCAAGCCCTTCCCAGTGCACAGAAGCTGCCTGCAAAGGTAACAAAGACCTCCTGACTGCCACCGTGAGCAGCAGCCACACACTGGGATCTGTTTTGCTAACACAGTGCATAAAGCAATGCAAAATTAGCTTTCATATCATACAGTCTATCACTGTTTGACCCTCTGGGCTCTTTTTATTTATAGCATGTAGTTTCTTGTTTACTTTAGTGTTTTCGTATTAAATAAATATTCATGAAAGTGCACTCTTCCTGAAATTGGGTCATTTAGGGACTATCCCATTAAAAATAGATTTACTTTTTTTACAGGTGTCATCCATTAAGGTAGGGAATAGACAAACTCAGCCAATTGTATCTGTCAAGAAGATGTTAGTCCTTCCAGAAAGTCTGTCCTTTACATATATAGCACTTAATAGCAAAATGACTAACTTCATACTTTGGGGAATTTTTTATTGTTGCACGATTTGTATCTGAGGGTTTGAGGAGATATTTTAATCCTTCCAAGTTGTTCAGATGCTGGCACCAGGCTTATAAATAAAAGCTTTCTCTTATTGGCTAAGATGTGGGCAGCCAATTGCAAGAGTGGCTCAGGGAAGAGGAGTTTAACTCCTCGCTGGGATTAAACACAAACCAGTGGCAGAAGGAAAAGCAGAACAGTGGCATGGTCTGGCCTAGGGCAGAGAAAATTGGAATTTCCATGGAGCAGAGCATCCAGCAGGGCTTAGTTTAATGAGGCTCTTGGTCAAATGAACTCGTGTAGGGCTTGTGCAGAGAACAGTGTGGGCTCCTAAATTCAGCCTTCATCTCCCATATACCCAAATGTTGGAATGAGTGTGGAATGAGAGTTCTTGGTAACGTCTGTGACAGATGCCTGGGAAGAACCGGCAAGGCTTGGACATGAGCTGAACAAAAGCCCAGGACTGGAGGAATGGAAAGAGGCAGGCACTTCTACAGAGCCATCCATCACCCCACTCCCTCCCACAAACTGCTTTAAAATGGGATGAAAAGCCTTTCAGAGGGACTTGAGTGGGGTGAGAAGCACTCGGGGAGTTTAGACACCTAATCTAGACTGGAGATCTAAACTTTGGACTGTGACATTTAAGTGAAATGAATTTTAGGATTAACATGGACACTTCATCAAAAGATCCAAGCAAATTTGTCTGGTGCATTTCCCCAGTCAGAACTGGTATTTTTAGTCCAGACACCACCAACCACTACTATGGATATTTCACACTAGTTATGAAATAAAACTGTTTGAAAATTGAATCTTTGCAGAAAGAAGGCAGGAAAACATTTTGATCATTTTCATGCCAGTGAGCCTGTGATGAATCACAATTTCATCACATGGCAATAAACTCAGGTCCAAATTTTCAGAATGTAACTTTCTGCTAATACACTTCTAATACTTTGATATTGCAGCTATTACCAAGAGATGAGCTATATCAGCCAACAAGTTTTCTCTTCACCAGACCCTGTTGTATCAAATGACTAACAAAATGAAAATAGATGTTTTAAAAATTTTTATGCACAGGGGAGAGTTAAAAAGAAATTATTCATTTTCCATGGATATTTTCCTAGCAACTTGAATAGTCTTGGAAAATATTCTTAATATGTTCAATAGGACATTAATACAGAAGTCAATAGCTTCCATTCAAAAGATAAAAACATCTACAGAGAAAAGCAATTTTCAAATGCAGCAATTGTTGCAAACATTGGTTGTTTAAAAATAAGACAAAGATTATAACAGAACATTAAGAAGTGAAAGAAGTCACAATAACCAACCTCAAATCAGCCTTGCAAAGTCTTAATTGCCCACTGTCTGGAGTGAGAAATTCTTTTGACGGGCAAGTAAATTATCATTAGTCTTGTCTATTATGGTCAATCATTGTGATCAAATGCTGATGAGTGAATTTATGTCTGGGCTGGTGAATTCTCATGTCAACTTTCAAATTAAGTCACAAGTCAGGGCACAAAAGAATCTAAAATCAGCTGTTTAAATTTATTCATCTGCATAGTGATATCCATAACCTTTAACCTTTATTGTAACAGGAATTCCTCTAAGTGGTTTTAAAAACCATAAAAGTGTTTGTGTGTAAGAAGGTATATATGTGAACAGCCAGCTAAAAGATCCATGTAAGATCTTTCGTTTCCTTTCATGGAAAACTACTCTCCAACACTTCAGTCTCTGCTGAATAAAACTGCAAAGCAAAACTCAGGTAGAAGAGCTGAACAGGCTTCAGAAAGGAGAGCTCCAGTTCTGGGCAAATGAGGCAGATTTATTCCCTGGCTGGCTGGCAACAAATAGAGACTGAGGAATCCCCTACAGCAACACTGCTCTTGAAAGAGCTGAAAATCTGAGAGTATGATATGGCATTGCTGAATGCAAGTGGCAACAACAACAAACCACCATTATCAGATACCCAGCACCACACTGGAGCAGCCCTTAGCTAAAGAAATTATTAATAATAGTAATGAACTAATAACAGTAATGAATGCAAAGCAAATCTTTTTTTCTGAATAGTTTCAGCATTTTGTCTAGAATGAGAATGAAGTTTTTCTAATACATTGATACATGGGTGGGATCGGTAGTAATGCTGCTAATAACTGAGTTCTAATGCCCTTCAACCAGCTTTGGAGTTGTCTATAACAAAATTAACATGTCTGGAAAATTTTACATTAAACAAATACATTATACATTCCTGTGGTAGTAGCTAGAGAGGAATATTGAAGAGAAGGAACATAACACCTTCTTACCTCTAATTAAATATTACTAAATTCTCAAGTTTGAGAGCTTATAGTCCTGAAAGCTTCACTTCCATTCTATTCATACAACAGCACATTTTTATTTTTGGCATTAGTCTAGGACAGACTTTCTATTCATACAGGTACTTCATGTCAGGCAGGCACACAGGCTGGGTTGGGTGAATGACTTCTCAGAATCCCCAGGATGATCACTTCATCTTCAGTGTGTGAAATTATTTGTATTTGGGGGCAGAGGGGAGAGGGGAAGGTGTGATCCTGAAATAAGCATTTTTGTGTATTTTGCTGGAAGAAAAAACAATTAATCCCAGAGTTTATAATAGAGATAAGCTCTAGATATATGTTTCAATAGACTCACTTTTCTGTGGCCATACAGAAATACATTCAGATGCAGTGGCCATCAACAGGGACTCAGTGCAACAGAGCAACCAAAGCAGCTTGAGAATTTCACAAATTTATAGATGAAAGGCCTGAGGGGATCATGGTGATGATCTAATCTAACTTTTTTGTAACAAAGGCATGTACTAATTCTCTTTTGAATTAAAGTAGATATTTTAGGGTGAAAATATCCATCAGTTGCCATTGATGGAGAATGAACCAGCCTATGGTAAATCATTCCAACATTAATTAACCTAACAGTAATAAATAATCTCAGTTTCAAATTCCAGTCATTCTATTTATACTTTTATTTACTGAATTGAAAATCCCATTATCAAAGTTTTGTTTCCTAATATTTTTCTCAATCTTGTTGCTCTTCTCTAGAGCCAGACCTTATATTTTCTTTACCTTATACAGTCAATTCATAAAGAAACTTGAGTCAATCTCTGGTTTTTTCAAGGTCCTTTTTCCTACGCCAAAGTTCTTTCATCTAGATGGACATGAACACCTATCCCTTCCATTATTTGTTACTTGCTCAGCTCTTCATCACTGTCTTCATCTGTCCCTCTGTTTTCCAAGTGCATGAGGCAGAGCTGAAGTAAGTGCAGATGCTTTTGGGAATGTTCTTGTCTGTCAAGGATTGGACTGGGACTAAGGTTTCCTTTACATTAACAACAAAAGAAATTTTTAAATTAATTGCATAGAATTAGGAATGGTAGCAGTTACATCCTATATAAAAATATGCTGAAACTATCTAAATTATCATATCAAGGCCCAAGAGTTCAAATCAGAAGATCAATTGCAAATGGCTATGCCTAGAACTAGTGTAAAATAATTCTGAACTAAACCCAAGTTTCCTATGGTGCTTAAGCACCTACATAGTAATTAAAGTTTAGCCTTAAGCATAGGACTCCTTTGAAAACCATGAAATAAACTGGTAGCATCTAGTCATTTCATTTTAAATGCTTTAGTGATTTATTTAGAGAAAATAACATTGAAAAGCTTTGAAAAAAGTAGATGGTTGGCATTATGACCATGTGTCATTCTATGCTAAAAAATACTGTAAGAAATAAAGCCTGCTGTTACCTACAGTGAACAGCCATTTATCACTTTGAAGAATATATGATCTAATCTTTTCAGAAAAATGGGCAGAGCTTTAACTTGAGTACAGGGCAGACTTACACTCAGACAAAATCACTTTGATAGGTCACTTCCTGATCAGATTTCTAATGTTTATTCAGTTCTAATGGGACTAACCCATAATCACTGGTAAGGAGCTGATAGTTATTTTCCCTATAAAGGCACAGAGTACTCAATTTTGACTACTTTTAAAACCTACAGACAAAAACTACAATAACTACAAGCACTCCAGAAAAATATTATTGCGGATAGGTGTTAATTTTGAAAAGAACATTCTTTGCAAAAACGTGGCCATTATTTGATGCCTTTTGCAGGTACTGAAAGTAACTAGGTCATTTCCTTGCATTCCCCATAGATCCTTTCTGTCCTTAAAAGTCTTCATAAACACAAGCTATCATTTTTCCTGTGCATACTGAGAAATGTGCTCGTTACAGGAGTTCTATTTTGATCAGGCAGAAGGGAATGAAGCTCAGTTGTGATTCACCATCTACAGAAATCTTCTCCCGAGTGCAAAGTAATCTAAAGGCTACATATATATCTTCCTTAACTATATATATCAGCAATTAGCATATATATGGGCATATACACTATATATTAGTGTGTGTATGTTAGTGCACACACAGAAATTCAGAGTTGAAGGAATCTTTCTAATGTATAAATGTAACAGCATTATTGAAACATTTCTTAGACTCTATCACACTAGATACTGTGCTTATACCATGCCTATCTACTGTCTAATTAACTCTCTTGGGATTTCATCTTTTGTACACAATCCAACCACACAAACCCCACTAATAACAAGAATACATCATCTTCAAAATAACCTTACCTTGAACTTAGGGTTTAACCTTAAATTTTCTTTCCTTATCAAATTAACTTTAAAAAGAAAATTTATTTTGCATTCCATTAGAACTTGAAAAAATAATAGTCTTGGGGGAAAAAAAATCACAAAATTAAAAACTTAGATAATTCCACAAAAAATAAGAGAATATGATACTATATGTGCATATATATATATATATATAACATATCTGCTGCTCCCCGTGCTCTGAAATATTCTTATTGATGGAAAACATTATGTAATTACAGTTAGGAGCAATTGCAAGCTGCCATGAAATTTGGAGAGCTCAGTAAAAAACATACTAAATAGGACATTACACAGGTAACCAAAGAGTAAATATGCTTCAACTTTCACACTATTCAAAAATAGACTGCCAAAGGCTGCAGGGGGAAAAGGCATGTCAATTAGTTTGTTCAATGTACCCTCAGTTGCACTGATCTCAAACACCTGAGATCACAAAAATGACACCTCTAACACTTTCAGATCCCAAAGAAGAAATTGGTGTGTGAGTTAAGAACAAGTTGTTCCACTGGATTAATGTGAAATTATGTAGCTGTTCTGAAACACCAGAAATTCTATGGATTTTGCTACTTTTATTGATTTAGGCAGTCTATCAATAGTATTGAGGTAATCTTGTGGGTGCTCATTGTCCTGGGTATATATATGAAAAGAATTTGGGTCTAAATAAATAGACCTAAGCTTCAAAAATAAACTAGATACATGGTGTTGTATCTAGTTTTGAAAAGTTTTTGACCTTTTGTGGAATCACCAACACATTTCCATAAAAACAGCTGGTCATTTATGCTTGTTTATAAGAAAAGTGGTTCTTCATCCTACTCTTCTTATTTTTATGGGACTAATGTTTGAGATTTATTAATTGTCTAGTCTGGAAACAAAAGCTTTTATACTACATGCCTGTACTGCATCACAAGGATCACATTATATTATATTTTCTGAAGTTCTCAGGGACTGGGAGCAGAGAAAGCCAAACAGGTTTCATTTACTTCTCATAGGGATTTGTGGATTCTGTTTGCTTGTTTGGTTTGGGTTTATATATCATCCTTACAAGAAGTGAACAACACCCCAATTCTCAGAAGATCTGGGTACTGTTCTCACACATAACTCAGTGCTCTATAAACATATTTGGAGCTAGTATGACCACAGTTCTTCTACTAACCAAGCTAATTAAGTTAGAGTTAGATCACTGGCTTATGTAGACAAACCTCAGAAGGCAAAAGTTGTGCAGAATAGAATAATTAAGTGATGAGCTTGCAACTGAGTCTATTTTACTTTTAAGCTAAAGTGATTTAAAAAAAAAAAAATTCCTGCAGGCATATCAATAGCAGAATAGATTTTCTAAAATTATTTTTATCAATATTTTAGAGCAAGACTTCTTTTGGAGTGATACGGTCAAATTCAGGCAATAATGTATTGGGTGAAATTGTTATCCCTGGCTATATTTTGATAAATAAAGGGCTTTCTTATTTAAGATTCTGGATCAAACTGTTCTACTTGAAATCATAAATAGAGCAGGCCTAGTCATTAAATTTTACAGTGACATGAAATGAAAAACTCAACAATAACTAATTGTGCTAATATTTAAATACGTATTAGCTTTCAATCATTAATTAAGCTTGTTTTGTATCAGTTCTGCAATTAACAGAACTTCAGTTTGTTTTCACTTTCAACAAGTAACAGTTAAAATAAATTGTTAGAATTTAAAAATCAAATTCTATCATTCTCCTAATGAATCACACCTCATGTTTAGCACTCTTTATTCCAGAACTAATTACGTGGTGCACACAAGCATTCCTAAGATAAATGTTTATTACGGAAATGATAACATGACTGCAACATAATGGCAATATCATGATGCAATTACAATGAATCACTATAAAAAGTGGAGTGTTTTGAGATACTCAGATATGCAGTACACTTCAGATACACCATGTTGTGCTGTCTCATTCACCCAGGCATAGCAGAAATCTAAGTTCTTCTTCATTATTTCGCCACTGTTGTGTACTGCTGGTATTATCCTCATGTTTGGGAGTTTCAGGCCTTGTCCAATTTCAGACTTTTAATCTGGATTGTGCCCAAAATCAGAGGGAAGAAATGGCATTGGTTGAAGGAGTTTTAAACATAAAGATCAAGGCAGGCACGTGGGAAAGCACAAGGAAACAATAAAAGCGTTGGTCAGCCCCAGTCACTGTGGCCATACACAGAAGTCTGGTCACATTGCCTCACCATCTGTGCCAAGGGGGAAAAACCAGCTTTACAAGAGAGGAAAAGAGAATAATGGGTTATTTTCATAACTGTAACCACAAAGCAGTAAACTAAATAATGACCACAATTCGCACCCCTTCATGCATTGCAGTGTGAAGTTTGAGGCAGTTGTCAGTGGAATCAAAACTTTTCTTTCTTTTTAAACATATTTTCTATATGTGAACCTCTGAGATTTTCTAACAGAATTTAGATGTTCCCTGAAAGAATCTTCCTTTTTTTTTTTTTTTTTTTTTTTGTTCTTTTCTGGAGTTTTCCTTATTTCAAAATAGATATCTTCCCAACTGTAAACATGATTTTCCCCTTTGCATTTAAGTCAGTGCTATTTCTTTCCCATTCATGTCTCTATGTATAATGAATACTGAATTTACTATTTCTATTTTTGGCATTTACAAATGAAATGTAATTATAATAAGCCATTTGTGACTTTACCTGCAGGCTTTTGGTATTTAAATTGTCCCTTTGCTCTCTTCTGTGGCAGTTTTTCATTCCACCCTTTACATCTGGAAACCCTTCCTTGGCTACATCATCTTTTCTCACTAATTGGATACTTCCCAGAGACACACACAAAAAAAAAATTAAAATATATTCCCAAAATATCTCACCAAAGCTAAATAAAGATCAAAAACTTAACTAAAGTGTGGTTAAAAAAAAAAACAAAACCAGATTTTCCTGCATTTTATTACCATCCAGTACTGGATACCTTGAATTTATATTCTGTAAGAAAGGAACCTTCCTCTCCATGTTATCTGCAAAGCACTGAGCACACCTGTGGTGTTAAATAAAAAGTTATAATAGATACATGGGTGAATAGTATTAAATGGCAGTGGGCACAAAGATATTCACTGGATCACCTGTTCTGACCAGCCTAATTAATGTGGTAATTGTGCCATGCATTATTTAGTGCACAGACTTTCCTCAGTGACAAAAGCCACATTGTGAGTGGCCACCAGCCCCATCCTGGTAATTTCACTCACACGCAACAACTTCCAGAGTTAAAATCTGTGTCCCACGTTAAAAAGAGAAAAGAAACCATGCCATGTTGTGGCAAGTGACAAAGGAATTATTAAGCAAAAAGACAGAAAATAATTGCACTAATTTTTTATTCTATCTCCTATCATTTTTGAAGGGACACAAATTTAGTATCCTCGCTTTCCGAAACCTTCGGCCTCCTAACCAGCTTAATTGGTCTCTGTCCATTTCTTACTCAGATCATTTATAAGCTGCCTCCATGGTCCCTGCTGCCTTTTCAAAGCAGCATATGGTCCCTCCATTCATGATAGTCACAATTTCTATTAGTGAGTAAAGGAGAAAAAAAAAAGTTAATGTCATAATTAGACTGCAGCAGAAAAAGCCTGAAACAAAATTTGGGATTCAAGAATGAAGGTATCAATGGAGACAGTAAGTCTGAAACATCACCCACCCCGGAGGATTTTTAGTGCATTTTTAGTCCATTAATTTCTACAATACTCAGTGCAGATATTAGGCTATGTTTAAAAAAGAAATGCAGGTTTAAATACACTACAATAAGCATCTGTTGCATATGTTGTTCAAACATCAAGGATTGTCTTTCTCATTGTGCTTTTACATGTGATTAAAAAAATAATGCCAATAATGCCACATAGCCTCTTACATTTAAATCGAGCCAAGATGAATTAATTAAGAAGAATGTCTCAGTATTGAACTGATTAACTCACAAAATGCAGAAGAGAGTTTAAATACAGAGAGTTAGTGTCCCATCCCATATGATTAAATATTGCAATTAAAAGACAAAAATACAAGTGACCATTACCTTTAGGCCTCTCCTTTACAAACTATGCTATTTGAATTATCGTTTTTATAAACTTATCAAATAGTATTTGAATTTGAATTTTAACTGCACCAAGAAATGTTTCTACAGCTATAGGAATGAAGAGTGAGGTCACAGGTTCTAATTTCTTCCAGTGGTTAGCAACAGGTATGGCCCATTGTTATTATAAATATATTTTAAATTCTTCAAATATTCGTTATTAGTTTCAACCTTTAAAAAATAAATACATATTCTATCAAACTTAGGCATACTCACGGCTTAATGTCATTTTGTCCTTTCTACTGGCATTTTTTAAGTTACAATCAAAAATAAAAATATTTTTAACTTCTCTTTCAGTTCTTAGATTTTTATTTCCTTTTTTTGATAGTTAATCTATTTAGTTTCACTCTGCTAGCCAGCTTGGATGAAAGGTTAACACATTGCTAATTGAGATATACTGGGTATTACTTTGAACAGCAGAGGCAGCTTTTATGGATGGTGATATGAATTCAATAAAGCTGAATTAGCATGAAATAAGGCTAATTTAGTGCCTGCATACTTATCAATTGATTTCAAATTTTCTTCTTTAATGTTTTTTTTTTTCATTCAGGAAAATAACTATTTGTTATACAGGTCATTAACTTGTTTCAGCCCAATAAAAGCACCAGTTGTGTCAGCTCCAGAACTGTATATTAAAATGTCCTTCTGTTCTCACCACATCTCACCCTCATTCCCACCATCTCACCATTTCCACAGATTCCAAACTGAAATGACCCTACAGGTGTATTTTATCCTTAGATCCCTCTAATTAGTATGTTTTAGGGGTATTTTCTATCTATTGAAAATATTTAAGAAATATTATTATGTTTAAATATTATTATGTTTAAATATTCAGAATTTTATATGGTTAAATATAAGAAATATTACATAGTTAAAGTATAAAAAGGAGCCAGCTCTCTTATTACCTCTTTTAGATATATACAAAGACTACATCATTATTAAGTTACTTGACCTGTTTTAGGAATGACAAAATCCAGCTCTGTGTTCTTAAGCGGATACAGTAGAAATGTGTAGGGTAAGAATCTATTATTAAATAGTTCCCAAGAAAAGATAAGCCTTCCTATATAAGGATACAGTTCTTATTTCTCAGTAATTTTACACAGGACAAATTTTTTTCATACAATAAAAATTATAATAGAAACATAAATTTTAATATAATAGACCATATTTCAACAAATTCAATTTGCATTCCCTCAGTGCAGGTGGTTATTTATTACAGTGTATACACACATAATCTTGATGTTTTGAAGGTGACTCAGAGTGGCTGAGTGAGTAAGCCAGGGACAGTCAGGGAAAGCATTTACTCAGCATCTAGAGTACATATTACAAGCTCAGCTCTGCATGAAGGGCAATTTGGACTATGAAGAAGCAGCAAAAGGAATCAAGGACAACTGTAGTTTGATACTTCCAATCTCATCAACTGAGAGCAAAATCCCATTTTTAAAGGGGGAAAAAAAAGGCTAAAGATAAAAACCCCGTTCACAAAAATAGTTCAAGTACAGCCCTGAGAATTTACAATAATGAAAGTGTGTGTATTATTGTGTGGTTAAAAAAATAACAGCTGCATTTTTCTGAAAACTATTTCAAGGCTAGTAGATCTGTTTCAGAATTTTTCTCTTTTTTTCTTTTTTTTCCCTTTTCCCTTAAATAGAAAGCAATTTGATTTTATGCCACTGCTACTTAAAATATATAAATAAAACCTGGAGCGGTGGGGAAAAGAAAAGGAGAGAAATAATAAAAGTGATCTAAAGTAAAAGAGAAAGAGAGAAAGGAAAAGAGAGGTTTGAATCTAGAAGGACTGATGGAAGACAAGTCCTGAAAACCGTGAGAAAGGGAAATAGGCATAAGAAACTGCAGGTAAAGACACAGAAGTTACTCTGAGTTGGACAAACACATTTCTTATAGAATACTTCACATATGTATAAGTATTTTTGCAAAGAGACCCCCAGAAGACACTTTTTTAAAAAATCTATGTAATAGCAACATGTTTACCCAAGAAAAGTGTTCCCCAAATTTGAATCATTTTTAGTAATAGTTTAAAAGTAATGTATCATGTTTACTCACAATTATAGGAAAACATTTTCCTTATTTAACACTGAAATAAAACTGACATAAATTAGCTCTTTGAGATTTATCCATCAGTAATTTTGTCCCAGTCTCCTTGCTCTGCCTGATACTGCTGATTTACTCTGCTGCAACACTGACAATCTCATTTGTAATGCCTTGGCAGTAAGACCCATTTAAATCAATAGATACACATGTATGTTCTCAAACTTCATCTTTCTGCCAACAGCCTTAATTTAGATGCCCATAGTCATAAGGATTTTATAGGCTATTCTGTTTCTTTTATGTTATATGCAGCCAACTTCCATGAAGTTGTTAATTTTACTAAAAACCCTACCAGCATTTAGGCATTTTACATCATTGCAGTTATTATCTCAAAGCTAATCAGAGACAAGCAGCACTAACAGTTCCAAATTGGAGGTGCTTGTGCAAAATAAATAATAAGTAAGAAAAAGTAATTTAACAAATATTAATAGCAATATCTATGATGCAGGTAGTATTTTACATGTATGTCTACAGTACTTACAGAATACAATATGTACTACTGTCTTTTACCAATTAGTGAAACTGGAGTAAAGTTTTAGGTAGCCTTGGAAAGAGAGTAAAGAAGGAATCTGAGCACACAATTTCCTTATTCCCAACTTTTGGGCTCACATGGCTCGCACCATTTATTTCAAGACATAATTATGCTTTGATTGTCTCAAAGCTGATTATGCATCATAATTTTCAGACCTATAAAGTAACAAATGAAGCTTTTGACCAAATAGGATGGAGTCCAAGCTGGATGAAGCCTATCCTGGCCTCTATCCAGTAAAGCACACTCCTCCCTTCCAACAAGACTTACACTGGCAATGGGCACAGCTAGTTAAATATCAGTTGGTATTCATTGCAAAATACCATTTACAGAGTTTAGCAGAACTCCTTCCAAACTATCCTAATCCTGGAACTTATTACTTATCCCAAAAGCAAGTTGTTTAATTCAACTTCTTGGGTAAATCAGGTTTCCACCTGTGAATTAAGGTTTATAAACTAATCCCTATTATTGTCATTTATCAAAAGGAGCATGTGAAAAGATGCTAATTTGAATGCAAGTACGGTTGCACAATCCTGTTTGTACATATTTCATTGTCAATATTTTACATTGTTCTATATGCAAACCAATTCTAATGCAAACTATTTAATTTCCCCCAGGTAATGAGAAGGTAAAGGATGTAATCAAGATATAAATCTAGATTCTGCTCTTTTCCAGCTAGTACAAATGTAACACAAATTAAAGTTTGATTTACCAACAAAACAGGCAGAGTTCTAAGGCAAATGGCCTCAGATGTCGTTTCCCTCATCTCACTACTATACAAAATAATTTGGCACTCTGGGCAGCTTCCTGTCTAATCCATGTTGTAGATTTCTAATGACAGACACCACAACTTTTCTAGGAATATCATTTCAGGGATTCTCTGCCTCTACCTAATACCTACTCTGAATTCTCCTGCAGCACTTCCAATGTGCTACAACAGTTAAAGTTTGTTAGTTACTGCCCAAATCACAAGAGACCACACATACTCAAAATTGTCATGTTCCATCTCAATATTCCCTCTAATAAGCTGAAGTCCTTCAATTTTTCATTGCAGATCACCTACAACACTTCTGATCATCATTTCCACTCTTCTCTCAGTTGCCTCCATCCAGCCCACAGTTTCCTGGAAGTGAATATGCAAAACAGGATGCAGTTTGTCCTTGCTCATGCTGGGAAAAGCTAAAAAATTACTCCACACATGTTCTAGGCTAGGCTTCTGCTTCTATAGTCCAGAATGCTTTTTCCTCTCTCCAAGTGAAAGATCATTTTCAATTCTATTTTTTTTGTCTGAAAAATCTGTCCTAGAATGTTGTCAACACATAGAAATTTAATTCCATCATCTAAGTCTAATGAGGAACAGAATTCCACTGAGTCCCACCCAATAGGTTTTTTCACAGCTTTGACTGTGAGCCACTAAACCATTCTCTGGATAAGCTTTCAAAGAAATATTGCATCAGCTATAACATAATCTCATCTACACACACATTTTGCTAATGATATCATTTGTTGATGATACTATTATTAGCAACAAGGACAAAGCCCTTCTGCACCTGCCATTTCTTCTCTAACCACAAAACTTACAAAATCTTCCTGTTTTAAAATTGTACAGAATTTGTTGTTTAATTTATAGTTCAGTATCTATTTGATTCCACAGAACTGTTTTGCTTCAGAATTTCTGTCATAAAAATGGCAAAATTAACCCACCTATCTACCTCCTAACCATAAGCAGAACTTTAAAAGCATTCTAACACTTAACTCTCCTCTGTTAAACAAAAAGAATCACACTGCTTTTAGAGTTTACTGTGGGGAATCTTTCGTCTTCAGAGACAAGCAGAAGATGTCTGGTAAGAACAGAGATGGGGAAAAATATCCTCCCTATGCTTCAGCATTCACAAGATGTGTCAAGTTTAAATGAATCATGGAGGGGGAAAAAAAAGGCTTCTTCTCTTATAGGGGATCACTTTTGAAAAAGAACAGTCACATTTTGCAGAATGCGCAAGAGCATTTTGCATTTTGCAGAACATCACACGGTGCTTGGGTTGTATAAATAACAGAGTACTTTCCTTGAACATCAGTTGCACCAATGCACAGTTACTTTGCCCAGAAAAAAAAAATAAAATTTATTAGCCATGTCCTGTTGCCTCATACAGTATCTTAGCGACCTAATGGTATTACTTGAGCAACATTGCTGTCAGAGTAGAGATGGCCCCAAATTGAATTCAAATACCCTTGAGCCTCACTTAGCTGAGAAATAGGCTAGGACACAGTTGTTAGACCAGGTCAAAGAGGGAAAAGGTAGAAGAGAGCTCACAAATGCTTGAGGGAAGAAAAGTGAAAATGAAATGGATTACACTGCAAACAGAAAAGAGCAAACAAAAAGGATTATTTAAACAGGAAATGCTAAAGAAGAACAAAAGGTTTTTTAGAAAGGTAAAAGAAGTATGAGTAAGCAACTATGAACTATACAACTCTGCTATGTTCCAGCCCCCTCATTTCTTTTCTTACATTTATAAAGTTCTTAAATAAGAAGCAAATCAGAGGTTTAGATATTTAATTATCTCTACAGACTATGCAAACTCTTATTATCCTGTTGTGCTCTGGCACTGGCATACCTCTATATTGACTTCAGTGGGAATACTCAAAGTATGTGATGCTACATGCACAAATCTCTCCAGGAGCACAGCTTTCCAGAGTCTGACCTCCACAGAAACCCCACTGGCATGTTAGTTCTGCCTGGCAAGCAGACATCCTCCATGGACATCCTCCATATTCAAAGCTAATAGTTTGTCATTTCCAGGGAATCTTATAAATAGTTAATAGGGAGAAAAATCTTTTTCCCTTCTCTGTTCCTTTAGCAAAGTAACCATAGCAAGTATATAAAATCTTCATTCTTCTGATCATATTGTCAGCCAAATTCTACCTAAAGAAATTTAAGAAGTCTTTTTTGATATTTCAAGCAAAGTGAGAAAAGTATCTGTTAGGGTCACTTATTTTGAACTTGTGTTTTTCTGTCAGACTTGAGGGTGGGTCTGCTTGTCCTCAGTTCAGAATTTCTGCTCAGTAACTTCTGCATTATTCTGTCTGATGAAGTTAGAACAGCCACACTGGGGGAAAAAAGAAGTTATTCATGTTACAAGCATCCTAAGAAGTAACCCATTGTGTTGTCCAATTTTACTGAACGTACAATACACACTTCCCAATCACAACCCAAAGTTTAAAAAGCTTTTCTTGCAATGGTTATAAAAAATGTATTTAATGTTAGAACATTGATTGGACTCGATGATCTTAAAGGTCTCTTCTAAACTAGAAATTCTGTGATTTTGTGATTCTGTGTCATACAGAAGCAAATAAGGTGTAACCACTTCTGTTCTTCAGTTTCCTATGTCCGGTGTGGGAGGTACCTGCCCTGAGCTGTGACCCTCAGCCGTCCTTTGTCATGCTGGAATGGCCCCTTGGAGCCACCTCCTCAAAGAGGCAGCCAAATAAATTCTAATATTCAGCTAAAGGATCCATTTTCTTTCTGGACATGCTGAGGTTTTTAAATGTTTCTACCACTCTTTATTTTGATCTATGCAGAAGGATGGAAGTTACAACAATTTAAAGTTTTTAATCATCCAAGGCTGCATAAACCCAGTCACCTACACATTTGGAGAGGAGGTTAATCCATGTATCCCTAAGACTTCCTGCCCAGCACAGGAAAGACATAGATATGAAATACAAATATTGCTCACCTTCTTCTTCGGTGTTTGTTTAAAGTTATCTTTGGAACCAGATGACCGTGGAAATAGGATAAAATTAGGGTTGGGGTGCGGGTGAAACCCTCCTGAAGTCTTGAATTATGGAATTTCCTGTCCTGTGGATGCTAGATACCCTAGCACTAGCTTTGTGACCATGACAGCATTATTCGGCTTCTCCTAACAGATGCTGGCCTAAAAAGACCATGTGAGTTGCTATTTCTGCTGCATAAAGGGAAAGTTTTCAGCTTCAGTGTTGGACACACTTAGTGGAGTGATGAAGGACTTCCTCTGCCTCCCTGTGTGTGCCTGTTTGTACTGAAGGGACACCACACCAGCTGCTGAAACACATGAACTGCTCCCTTATCCCAAGCTACCTTTGTACACTTCATATTTCCGTGACTGGTATACAAATGGAAACACTCTTGTTCTGCCAGTAATTTTTATATTGAATATTTTTATTCACAATTTTTAATGTGCACTTCCTCACTAATTTAAGTATAGCAGCCTTGGAGACCAGTCTCTGGTGGTGGCAAAGACCTGGCATTTGGGTGGGCTTCTTTTCCATGGGAAATTTTCCACCAATTTTGCTACCACCTGAGAATATTCTGTGAAATCACCACAGCCTACCAGCATTTTAAAAGAAATTGTTGCTGAGAAAATTAAAGACATAAAACTTTTTTGTCAAGAGGAAATTTTCTGCACTTTCCATTTTTATTCCACACTCTAATTATAGGTAAAGATGTAGTTCTCTGCTCCTATATATTTACAGGCACATATATCCCTGGAGTTAATCTACTTAATACAAAAAGTAAATCCTGTTTTTCTGGAGATTTGAATTATTAGAACATATTTTCCTTTTTTCCTCATCTTTTTTAGAACCAAAGCTTCTTTAATTTTGCATTTCATATGTGTAAGCTTTTTATAACATGTTGGAGCAGAATCAGAGGGACTTTTAAATTGAAAGTCTTTTCCCTGTGAAATTAATGTGGATGGTAGTATTGTAGAAAAATACTCAGACAAGAAAGACAGGCAACTAGGGAAGTATTCCAAATATGGTTGGAAGGGGATTTCATCTTCCACTGCCCTGGATAAAATGCTGTAGGATATAACTCTGTAATGTGAAACACGGAAATCTAATTAAGCCTCATAAAATTAAGCTGTTTCATAAAAAAGCCTGTTTGACTGACATGTATTTTGAGCCTAACTTTCCAACTGTAGTAGTGCACCATTACTTATGCATGTGCTCAGCACATGAAACACAACCTACCTTATCTAACCGTAGGAAACCATGAGCTGAGAAACAAAAACCAAAACGAAATCTAGTCAATATATTTAGTCAATACTTTTATCTTTGAAAAGGGTCCCAGAAGCTTTAATGTTCACCAGAGATCAGGATCTAGAGTTTATCTGCACCTTCAGAGAATAACATCTCCATCAGCACTCCTTCTGGCATCACTAATTAAAGAACAATCTACTGATTTACTGACATGAGCTGGAATATAAGAGAATTCACACAAAAATGCTTTGGAATGAATAGTCCTGCAATTCTAAAATCCCAATACACTAAACCATGTTAACTTTAGTGCCATTTGGTGGGAAAAACAATATAGATATCTGTAAACATGCTTAATATGCAAATGAGAATATAATTATATTTTAACATCTTCTCTTAAAGTTTAGGTCATGTAATATAAATATGATCCAAAACTTTGAGACCATAATATTTTGTTAGAAAGTTATAAAGGCACTGTATGCTCTCTGCCCAGAATTTAAGGACTCAGTAAACATGCCCAAATGCACAAAAGCAAAACAATATGAGCAGCAAGTTATCCATCTTCCTTCACTAATCAAACAAGGAAAAATAATTAAAAAGAGACTTAAGCAATTTCATTTTTATTAAACCAAATGGATGATGAGGCTGAAGTTTAGTAGAAAATGCCAGACAGTTATAAACTAAGAGAAAAAGGTATAATGATACCCACTGGTTTGAAGCTGAAACTCAACAAATACACACAAGAAATAAAGAATATCTTGCTAATGAAGATAATTAGCAACTAAAACAACAATTGGGACAATTGGGACAATTTTTTTCACAATTTATGGATGTTAGGTAAAGAAGGCATCAGTCATTTTTTGTACAATAGGCTTTGCACTTATCAGTAATTGTAACAAGCTTTATCTGTACTGATTCCTTTCTAAATTCCTTTAAACACTCCATGAGCTGGAGACTGCAGGTCCTACTGATGCCTTTGGTGATACCAATGTAACATTCACTTAATGTCTATCCAAGATTATTTTCCTAAATACATTCTATTGATGTCTCACAGCCACAGCTGATCAGCACATACCCTCAACCATTTCTCACCCTTTGTGTTTTGCAATTAATGGATTCCTCTTTGTGACAGTTTCATGTGATTAACCACTAAATCTTACAGTTCACACTGTCCTACCTTACTTCAGTTGTGCTGCTGAAGTTCCCTATGGGATAAATATAATCTAGCCTGATCCTTGCCTTTAATAGCCACACTTCCCAGTGTCATGGGTGTGATCCAATTATGAGAAAACTCCTTCTGATGATACCAAGAAGCAGAGGAAAGCTGTGTTCCACAGAGGAAACTGCTGAATTGTTGGTCTGATGTTCTTTCTAATGCAAATAAAAGAAAACCTTAAATACCCCAGAATCAACAAGAGAAAACAGGACTGACATCATATTTATACCCACAGATAGGCAGACCTGGGACCTGAATGACACACCTTGCTCCAATGGTTGCTGTGATTGAAGGAGAACTGAAAAGGAGCCAGAGAGGGGCTCTTGGTCAGGGACTGCAGCGACAGAACAAGGAGTATTGAGTACAAATTAAAAGAGGGGGAATTTAGGTTAGATACTAGGAAGAAATTCTTCAAGGCCAGTGTTGGATGGAGCATCCTGCTCTAGTGGGAGGCGTCCCTGCCCATGGCTGGATGATCTTTAAGGTCTCTTGTAATCCTTAAAATTCTATATGATTCCATGATTCTGTGAAATGGTTTGCTGAATATAATATAATTATTGTAGACTGACAAGGCCCTTTTCCACTGTGTCCCTTCATAAAACAAGGGACTCACATCTGTGTTTACATGAGGCAGAGGGATGGACAGATGGAGAACAGACTGAAAAGTCTCCACGGGCATAAGGTGGGAAAATAAAGCAGGGAGTCTACCAGGATATAGCCTGTAAAGACTGGGAGTTAAAGTTGGTGTCTTTAGAGCTCGACTGAGGTTACCTAGTGCACCAATTATTACATTAACTAGGGATCTCTCATCCTGGAGCCAAACACATTCCTAATTTTTTGCAGGATCAAGCTCTCTAAGCAAAATTCGTGTGACTTCAGAACATCACTGCAATATGCGAGCTGGATTAAAATATGTAACACTGTTGGGAGGTGGCAAATAGGAACTCAGCAGCAGCAAAATATAACAAGAAAATGAGAAACAGATATAAGAGAATAAGTTTTAGTAAGATAATGTCTTTAGAGAAGTAAACCTTCAGAACAATAAAAGAAGTAAACCAATAATATATGTATTCCTTTAATAAAAGCAGAATGCGATATTCTATTTTAATTGAGTAAATTGAAATGTAGTATGCACTTTGGTTTATGCACATTATTTAATCCTTTAGCTAGTTTTCTTTAATTTTTTTTTAATTTATAATGATTTCTTAAATTATTACTTATGTAACACAGGACTGAAAGGCAAGCTTCATAAATAAGCTCATACCATAATAAAAGTTGCTTTATTTCTTATTATGAGGTTTTTATAGGATTCTACAATGTCATCCCACAGTCTGCCCACTCCTTTTTAACTTTCTAAAAGAAATATTGGAAAAGTCCATGCATGAAGGCATTAATACTTAAAATTCTGCATTAACATATTTGCAGACAAATTATCAGTCAATTTTTGCAGACAGCAGTTTGCAGACAATCCTACAAAGGCAGACATACTTCGTAACTTTGTATTATTTACCTGGAGTACACTTATTCATTGCAAAGTTAATCGAGGTACAAATCTCTGTAGAATGTAAGTCAGGATAGTATCTTGTCTGGGAATATATTTCTGCAGATATAAACAACCCCTCAAATTTGGAGAAAGAATCACTCTGTAATGTCACACACATATATATATATTTGTAATTTGCACCACGAAACATAGCGAGAGTTATCTAAGTCAGTATTTTTACATTGCAAGAAGACTCTCAAAAGGAATGCAGTTTTGAAAAGTAATAAATCCCTCTTTTTTAAATCACCGATAACTTTAGTTCAGCAAAAGCATCATCACTTGCTGTTTGTTTCTAAAGTCTCTATTTTTCAGTTTTTAAAAATATGGTCAACATTTTCTTTATGGTTTAATTTTCTTTTCAGGGCTTCTCCTTTTGATACTCTCATTTTCTACCTAAACTGAAATAATGTTATTACCTTATATTCACATTTCTAAAACCTTCCAGTACCTTTGAAGTATTATTGTCCTCATTAATATACAACACTTTCCAATTTAGTACAATCTAAGAATGTAATTCAAGGTCTATTCCTCCCCCACATCATTTACGAAATTGTCAAATAAAATTAAACTTATCACCAAACCTGGCAGTCCTTTAATGAGCAGTTTCATCTTGGTTGTAATTATTTTTTGTTTGTGTACATTCAGTGATTTTTCATTCTACTTCTCACAAATTATAGCAACTTTTACATTTTACCCAGTGGAAATCATAATTTTTTCCCCTTTTCACTTTGGAATTTCTATGTACCACATTATATAGATTGCTTTATGCCTATATAAAAATCTGAAGAAATTAATAATATTAGGAAGCCGCCTAGTAGAGTGTTTTATTGCATTTTCTTTCTCTTTAGTTATTGTTGGTGTTGCTGCTTTTGCTGCGAATTATTCTAACAGGAACTCTAAGGTAATTACACATGATCATGAGGAAGTGCATAAACCTACTGGTCCCTGTTTCCTCACTGTCTCCTTAGACTTTGTCCCACTATTCCATAAGGCTTTCCAAGATAATTCTCTTACCCTTATTTAATTCCTCTATTTATTCTTATTTTCTGCATTTTCTTTTCATATTTTCTGGTACTTTCCTGACAGTTCAGGAGGTTTTTAGAAAAAAAAAAAATCTAAAATTTTAAAAATATATTCAATAATTTCCATTAATAGTGTCGTATCCAACTAGCATAATTGTCTGCATTTTAGTAATGATCCTGAAAAATTTCTTTCTTCCACATGGAAAGTCTGTAAGCATTAAAGGATACCTGTCACACTTTTCATATGACAAAATAAAACCTGAATGATTTCTATGGTCTAAAATCCTGAAGATCCTGTGAATTTGAGGGAGTTCCCACCATTAATGTTGCAAAAGAAATTTATTTCAAATTTAAATCATTCAATAAGTATTACATCAAAGGACTTATTTTTAAAAAGCAAAAATATAGATTTCAAATAATCTCAATACAATTCATTATGGCAGAACACCTATTTTTCATCACTGAAGCTCTAGCTAAGATAATATATTTTCCTTTGCAGTGCAAATTGTGATATTTCCAACCTCTACCACTAAAAAAAACAAACCTGGCACAATATGGCAAAATAATTATCACTTTATCACTGAACACTATCATTAAACTGAATTTCAGTCTTGGAGGGAAAAGGATAAAGGATACCATAAATATGCAACATTTCAGTGCGGTGTAAGATACTACTCGTAATTATCAAGTTGTGATTAACATTATCAAATGCTATTATCAAGCTCTATTATTGTAGATCTGCTGCTGCACAAACTGGAGTTTTCTCTCCAATTTTAAATCTATTTTGTTATAGGTGTGTTTGGCTCTGACTTCTGCATCTTTGGTTATTGTATTTCTATAAAAGCCCTGAAGGTTATGTAAATAGCAGCTACATTTAAACAAAAATTTTAAATTTTCTTTATTACTAGAACATGGGTAAAATTTAGCTAACAATTTTGTGCAGTTAAGTTTTTTCCTTTAGCACATATTTGATTTCCCAAGCACAACATATATACAAATTGAATTTCAAATTGTATCCTTGGGCATATTCACAAGGTAACTATCTTTTAAAACTCTTTATCTTTTGAACTGATCTTGAGGTCATACAGCTTCAAGGTGGACAGAAATACAAGTTTTCAGGCTGTGGTATCTTACATTTTGTGATTTGTGTCTCATGTCATTAAAAAATAACTTTTCATTGTCTAACATGGCAGGTAAACGAGCACTGCACTATTTATATTTACTATTCATTCATCTTTCCTCATATGTACCTTCAACTATCAATATTCTACTTATTAATCCATGACAAGCCATTAACCAGTAAATGGAAAATTCTGGTAGTTGTTACAAAATTATCACACTCAACATTTTATGAGTTCCTGAGGTCACCTTTCTGCAGGAACAAAATGGTTCTATTTGCATTGCACTAGAGTGTAAAAGGGAGACTTTCAGGAATTTTAGCAGACAATCAAGAATAGTTATTAATGCTCAAAAGGCATCTGTGTTGTCAATTGAAACAGTATTATGAGAAAGAAAAACACTCCACTGATTTCCCATATTTGATAAAATTCCTGCTGAGGAATAACCTGAAACCTGAAAAAACACTTCTGTGGTAACCAGCCTCAAAGATATATTTCTTCCAGTGCTTTACTGCTCAGGGTCTTTCCAAGGAAAATAAGAGGTCACAGTTTATACTCATTACTTTCTTATTTATATCTTATGATTTTGAGATTACAGTTGATATTAATGGAAGAAGAGAATTAATGTATTGATCAAAGAGCACGTCTGGCACAGAGAATTCTTTGTGCAGTCCTGACACTGTTATTTCAACCTCGAGGTAGAATTCCATTGCTGTAAAAGAAACTGAAAATTTGCACCTGGTATTTTACATGAGCCAGTAAATGCAGGCACATGAACTTGACCTGGCAGACTCTGGTGACTATTTGGGTACTCTCACAAAAACATCCCTCACTTTCAGATGGAAATGGAAATACTGTTCTGCATAAGTTCTAACAGGAATGAACAGCTGGGAGGCAGAATTGATGGATAGCCTTAAGGATAATATTGTCAAAAGAACAAATGAGTCTTATGTGGTCATTAGTGCATTTAGTAAAGAAATTTGAGGGCCTCAAACTTTCAGAGGACTAACATCTCAAACAGGTTAGCTAAAGGAATACTTTGTTTTGAAGCATAGCTGGCCAAATTAAGGAATTTATAATAGCAGGGAATTCATCTGTCTGCAATAGAAACTCTCTTCCTGTCCAGTATTGTATTATTTCTGTATATTTCACACAGCAGACAGGATGGCAGAGGGATATTCAACCACTAACCACTAAGTTCTCATTATGTCCCACATTCCCTCCTTTCTCCAATTTTAACCTTTTAAAATTGAAATCTTCAGTTGAAGACTTTTTTGTTCATCATCCTATTTAATTTTTTTCAGTTTAGAAGGAACTGATATATCATCCTACTCCACACTTAGGACTTTTTTATTTGATGTATATCTAAAAACACACAATAATCACAGGGGTTTTTTGATTCAGTAGCAAGACAATATTCTTGTATAGAAATGCCAAATTATTCTCCTATCTGACTGTGCTGTTGGGTCACGGAATCCTTCATGGAGACAAAGCAACTGCTTACTGTTAAATAAGCCTATCCAAATCATGAATATAATGCTAGGTTTCTCTAGGGACAAGAAAAACAATCCCACAAAAAGCAAAATTATAACAAGCAATGTGCTGGTTGAACTGCATTTCATTTTCCATTCAGTAAGCAGTCAAAATAGAAAAAGACTATTGTGTTTGGTATGTAAATTTAAGGGGAAAAGCCATGCTGTTTTGACTCTATAATATGGATTATTTTGAACAAAATGGCAGCCATCACCAGTGTCTGCAGTGTATTTCAAGCAGTATATTGTACAATTCAGATAGAGTATATATCATGTTGCTTACACCATACCATAAATGGGTGTAGGAATAACACTCTGGCACCTGGAGCCAAAATGATCTCTCATGTTCTGTGGTGAGAATTTCTTTCTAAATAATATACACTTAGCAAAATACCATCAGAGAAGTATTTTCTACCCTGATGTTCTGCAAATTGAGGATTAGAAGTGATGCTCAGCCTTTCAGAAAGAAATCATTATCTAGTCATTAACTTTTCTTTTACCCTCCCTCTCTTCTTAAAAAACCAAAGTGTAAATGAAACTGTTTAAAAAATAACATTGCAAACAACTGAATGCTTATGCCCACACAAATGACTAAATAGGAAGGTGAAACATAATTATGTTCATTTACAGTCTGATTTCTGACATCAAGCACTGAGTGTGTTCATTCACTCTTTTATGGGCAAACACCAGTTTTTAATTAATTCACTCAATTTGAAGAAACCAAGTCAAACTGTTGAACACATTCATAGCAATTATATTTTAAAACAACAGAAAGATAGTGACTATGCATCTTGTTTAAGTAAAATAGGAATATCATTAACTTGAAAAAGATATTGCTCATCTTCAGAGAGAGGCAGATACAACAGTTACTTAAAATAGGAAAAACTGAAGATAGAAAATAGTACAGTACACATAATATAAATAGAGATAGTGTCAATTAGGTGGGATTATTAATACACTGGCAACTGAGTCTGTGGAGAAAGACATTATTGAACAATCGTGTTTGTTTGTTTCAGTATAAAAGTCAGATGCAATTACTTTTCAAATGCATTCATTTGACACTCCACTATTTCTGTAAGTACATTTGTGTATGCATGCCCCTCAATATTATGATATTTTGAAGAATTTTGTCTTCTCTCCTGTTAAGTACCACCCATCCAGAATGTCAAGCATTATTCTTCAGAAGGGAAGTTGAGCATGCAAAAATGGGCAAACACACTGCTCAAACTGCAGGACTCGGTATGTTTACAAAAGAAAGCTTTTATACACACTCAGCTAAATCTGAGTGGGCAGCCTTGGGAACCTGACCAACATGTTTCTAGGCTTTTAAATGCATTTCTAGCATGGGCAATGATGATACATTCATTTAATAGGTTAATGTATTTAAATAATTGGCAAGTTCAATGATAAACATTTTTTTTCATTCGCTCTAAGCACTACAAATATATCTAAAATAACTTTCTATGGATTTTGCCGTGGGGCCAAATGTGTGCAACCACTGCCTCATGAGCTAATTTACTTCTTACCCAAAACTTAATCATAAACACTTAGTATTGTTTAATCTCAGTGAAAATTTGCACACAGTAGAGCTTCAAATACAGTTGCAGACTCTTCATCATCCGTGATGCCTTTAATCAGAATAATGTACTTGTAAAATGTGGACAACACATACACCAATAAGTCTTCAGCATGTATAAAGCAAATTTTAGGGTAAGGGGTATAAATTATTTGACAATAGCTTTTTAATTAAAAATACAAATTTGTCAAGGCTGAAGCTTTCCATTGTTTCTGTATTTTCCCTATGACTACACATTTTTTTCCTACAGTAAATGATAACCTCATGTGAATCTCCTTCTGTTTGGTTCACCTGTTGAAAACATTCATAAAAATGCAATAAAAAGAGGCAATAAATTCATTTACAGCTCAGCACTGAGGGACCTGTGATCCATACTGCTCAAGCTGCGAGTAATAACAATTTCTAAGTGAGGCCAGTAGTGTATATGGTGCGCACCATTTTCTCTTCTTTCTAACATCACAAGGTACAGTGGCATCATAGCTGAGAGAATTGTGGAAAACACACTGGCTTTGACTGGATGTCCCAGTTGGAAGCCCAGAGGAGGGTGGTGAATAGGGTTACATCCAGTTCACAAGGGGTTTTCCCCAAGGGTCAGGACTGGGGTCAGTTCTGGTTCATCTCCTCATTGATGATCTGGACAAGGGGATTGGGTGCACATTCAGTTCACAGGTGACAGCAAGTCAGGCAGGTGTGTGGATCTGCTGGAGGACAGGAAGGCTCTGCAGAGGGATCTGGACAGGCTGGGTCACTGGGATGAGGGAACTGTATGAGGTTCAATGAGACAAAGTGCCAGATCCTGCACTTGGATCACAACAATACCTGTCAGTGCTACTGATCACTTTTCTCTGTCCACATCTCCATGGACAGAGGCTGTAGCCAGGTGGGGGTCGGTCTCTTCTCCCCACAACCAGTGACAGGACACCAATTGCACCAGGGGAGGTTCAGATTGGATATTAGAAAGAAAATTCTTTGCTGAAAGGGCTGTCAAGCTCTAGACCTGGCTGCCAAGGCAAGTGGTAGAGTTGCCATCCCTGGAGATATTTAAAAGAGGTGTAGCTGTGGTGCTCAGGGACATGGGTGAGTGGTGGGCTTGGCAGTGCTGGGTTAATGGCTGGAATTGATGATCTTAAAAGTCTTTTCCAACCCAAACAATTCCACAGTTCTATGGTTTCTGTCTTGATCACCAGGATCCCTATTCTAATCATATTAACTTTCACTTTTAAAAGGCAAAATGTTGTATGATCTGTGAGGCCTAACCAAAAGGGCACTCAGAAGAGAATGTCAGATATCCTTTCATGTTTGAACTAACATTATCAACTGCTGCACGTTTACATACAAATAAAATGTTAAATTAATGTAGTTTATTTACACAGGTTGATGCAAGTATGTATGCAAACCAATGGGCACACTGTAGCTTTGCATAAACAAAACACTCCTCTAAAGGGAACTATGAATAAAAGCTTTATTTAGCACAGCAGTAATTTATCCTCTAAACAACTTCACACAGTTAGAGGGAATAAAGTGAAAAACAAAGGAATATGAATGATTAAAAGCTATTTGCTGTGATACTTCACTAGAAATGAAGATTATAGAGGGCAAGAAATTTCCAGTCAGGACAAAAGGCTTTTTAAATCTTTTAAATCTTTTGTTGTGCCTGTGACTACAGGTTGAAATGATTGATTTTCCTCTATGACAGTGTCTTAAATTGTGTGTCACACAGTCAAAATTTAAAGCTTGATAGGTCCACAGAACAGTTTTAAAATCATTCAAAGAAGCTCAAAATTTAATTAGGAAAAACATTAGACCAATTAAGACAAAATGGTAGCATAAAATATTAAGGTAAAACATGTATTAGTGTGACATTTGCATTTTTATGAAGTATGAATCACAAAGAAATAAAAACTGCTGCTAAATTTCAGTTAAGTCCCTTTTAAAAATCTTGTTTCCATGGCAATGCTGAGGATGTAAGATATGGATTTTTTATTTAAAAAAAAAAAAAGAAACTCACAACAGTTTAAATGAGAAATAGCAACATCATGGCCTCCTTTCAATTTCCTAATATGCCCAAGAGGCACAGAAAATAAGTCACCAAGACATCAATGCCAGGAATAATGCAGGAGGACAGACCCCTACTTATTCCACTGGCTTGCAGTATGCTGCTAAATAAACACATTCACCAGGGTAATTCTGCTGCAAACACACTAATTGTTAGCAGGCAACAGTATTTTTTGCAATCTGAAGGCCTGGTAGAGCCCATTCAATCAGGAAAGCTTAATAACAGCACTCATTACCAAAATGAGCTGAAATTCCACTACAAAGGCTACCTATGACAAAAGTAACCAAGTGATTATTCTTTTACATTCCAGATCTAAGAAAAGTTGTTCAAGTCTCTAATGAGTAATCAGGGATTGAGGTTTCTAGGCTACAAAAATCCTGTTATGGCAAAAAAGGCAGAAACCTAACACCCAAATCAATACTGTATTACTCTCTCCACAGGCAAGAGCTGCTGGGTCAGGAAAATCATGAAAAATTCATAGTGAAGGTGGTCAAGTCATCCATAAGATAGAGAAAATAATGCTATATCTAAAGATCCCTTGAGCAATCGAAGACATTTTATAGATTTCACCATGGATAAGTGCTGGTTTGTCTCATCTATGTACCTTAATACTGTTCCTCTCTTGTTTCTAACAGTAAATGAGGATGGTCTGGTCTATATTTACTGCCTTTCCTATTTACTTTATTAATTTCTCTCTCTTTGTGCTCCACTGTTGTTGCAACAGCTGCCCTCAAGAGAATTCTGAGTCACTCCTGCTAGAAGAATAAGCAGGTAACATCTTGAAGGAGTCCTCTATCTAAATTCCTCAGCAGGGATGAGCTTAATTCAGACTAAGAGAAAAAGTTAGGAATATCTTGCTCCTTTTTTGTGACATCAATTCTGCCAAAGGCGAGCAAGCAACAGCCTTCATTTTTATCAAGTCAAAACTCTCAAGCATAAAAAAGAAAAATACAATTTTATTTCATATAAGGGTAATAGAAGGAAAAGAATTGTTTCAAGACACACATATGGAAAAGATTTGAGCATGATTAATAACTGGGTTTGCACATCTTCATTCCTCCTGCAGCATCAAATTTGTGCCTAAGAAAACAACAGTAAAAAAAGTACAATGGCAAAGCAGGTCCCCCTGTACAATATATAATAAAGTAATAAAAAGGAACCCTAACAATAGCAAGAAGTGATAGAAATCTGACTGCCAGATAGAAGACATAGCACTTTCTAAAGGTTCATAAACATTTCTGAAAACTGGGGAAAGGCACATTCTTCCACAATGCACAGAAATCCAAAGCTTTCCAGTAGGATGAGCTGCACAGCTATCCCACACCTGTAAAAGATTTAAACATTCTATGATTCAAGACACAAGACACTTTGTGGAAAATGGATACAGTCATGATTAAATCTTTTATGCCAAAATAAGATAAACAATGTAAGAAAGACTGTGCATCTCTCTGCCACTGAGGAAAAAGAATTAAATTAAGGATGAAAACTGCTAGTCCATTTTGTCAATTGTCTGCAGGATGCAGGACTGTCTCCTGTTCTGTAACAGCAATCCCTATCTAGTGAGCCATTTAAGAAACTGTTAAAGTTTTTTATTGTGTTTAAAAAATATTATTCACCTGGGAATGTAATTGTCCAAGTATATTGCCTCTCCAGATACACATTAGACTCAATCATGTGCAAATTCTTGGAATAATCTAGAATATAATGAATAGAGGGGCAAGACATGTTCTCTCTTAAACTTGAATGTGCTGGACATTCACCTAGAACATTAATAAACATCTCTGGCCTTGTTATATAATGCCAGTCAAAGACCCAGAGAACAATTTCATACATCAAATGTATTTCATGTTTTTAGTTTGGATTCCTTTTCTTTAGGAAAATTAGGAAAGAATATAGGAAGCAAAAGCAGGGGAAAATTAATTGGACAGTAGTGGGAGACTTAGCTCTGAAGGCTTATGCAATTTTACTTGAAAGCACATGAGAGAATTTATAGAGATTGGTGCCAAGGAATATAAAGGCCAATTTTCCAAGGTGCTAATAGTACTGAAATGTCACTAAAGCCAGTGGAAACTCTGGTTATATTGCACTTCTTAGAAAATGTTTGAAAATAGCGAGTCCATAACAGGGACCTTGTGAAATCACTTGTGGCACCTGTATTCCCCTAGCAAAGCAAATATCAGCACAGAAAGCAGAGGTTATTTTGAATTAGAGGGGTGTAATCAGCTGCCAGGTAAAAAAGGACTCATTATTGGAACCATGTAGCATGATCAGGCAGGATGTATTCACACCATGGGCCAGTACCACAGAAGATGACAGACGATAATATGTGCCACCAACACACTGCTGTGTGAAAAAGAGTGTTCAAACAAATTCACCAATGATTGTTCTTGAATGGTAGATCAGAATATTTAAGGTTGGGGTTTTTTTAAAACTACATTGGCCAATGTCCAAATCTATTAAAGTTTAAAAAAAACTGTTTCCCAAAGAAAACAGGTTTTCTAGAGAGTGACACAAAGAGTCATGAACGTCAACACTTCTGGGGCTGCCAGTACTTCACTATAAATGGATTAATATTTTCACCTAGGTGAACATAGCAACATGTTACCTTGGTGAGATGAGAGTAATGGAAATCCGGTGCTTCAGTGAGAGCCACATGTAAGGGCTAAACACTGATTTTTGTCAGAGCTCTCCATTGCCACCAGCTGAAATCTGCTGATTCCAGAGTAACCCAGCCTGTGGCCAGGCTGTGCCTCAAGTGCCTTGTCCAGGAGTTTCCATTTACATGGCTTAGGTTTCAAGTTCTCTGGGTTAAAACACTTGCAAGAATAGCACAAAAGATGCCAGTTGTCTTCTTTTAGCTTATGGGTATTTATTATGTATTAGCACTAACGTGGTTATTTGCATGGCAGACAGAATTTTTCTTTTTTTCATTTCTCCCCACAGAAGTTCTATAAAATATTCTGTTCTAAGACATTCTTATAATAGCATGTAGATACAAAAAATATAAGTTTCATTAGAAAAGAATGAATGATTGGGAAAAGGAATACACTATTTAAATAAACAAAATCAGTGTTTCTTGCATAAAGATAAGGATACTCCCTAGGAGAATGTTGAAAACTTTGCATTTGTTCTTGTTAATTATGCACTTTATCTTCAAAACCAGGAAAAAATTCAAAATATTTTTCATTAATTTTTCACATATATATAGCACATCTATTAATAAAATAATCTTTGGGTGTAGCAGAATACATTTTACAGCCTGATAAGCATTGCATTACACACAAAGTAAAATGGCTGTATCATTTACTGTGCTCCTCTCGGTTAATATCTGTAACAGCCTGCATCTTTTCACAATATTCTAACTTTACATTACTACAAAACACAATTTCATAAACTGTAAAGGTCTGTACAAACAAGGAATGTATTTTAATAGAGAAAACTTGACACTATCACTGCACTTTTCTTCATAAATACTCTTTTCTTTCTTTGACATTTTTTTGGCTTACACAACAGGGTGCCAAACATTTGTGACAGCTTACAATAGAAAAACAATATTGCTTTTAGTTAACAATGTTAGCTATGAATATATATTGACAGCATTTTCACTGCAGATTTGCTGCCAACATAATACAAAGCAAATAGCATTCAATATGTTGGAACACTCGGGGGAATTAAAGAGTTTCAAAAACAAATTTATGGCATTAGGTGCTGAATGCTAAATCTAATGAAAATGCAAATTCAGAAGTATCTCCTGCACATACTTCATGCAAAGGAACACAGTTTGGCAAAGTGATAAAATTAAGATTGTTTAAGTCAGGAGAAAATTATGTTAAAATGCCTCTGCTTGTTTGGCTTTTTATAAAGCCAGTTTTACCACAAAGATTAATTTTTTTCCAAAATTTTTTCTGCTTTTCGTCCTTGAAGTACATCAGAGAGCGATCATAAAAAAACCTCTGAATTCAAAATACTCCCAAATGTTTTGAGAGAATACAACTACATCATTTTATAATTTTAAAATTTGTAGGTTCACTACTAATCACATACAAACCCAAGCATCACTGTTCCCTTGAAACAACAGAAGCCGAGTTTTCCATCCAACTCTGTATATTTATTATCTCCAAAACAAGCAAAGGAGTGCATAGAAATTATGATTTAAATGTAAATAATAAAATACAGTAATTTACTGCAACATTGTAGTCTCATCTCCTATATATTAACATGTATTTTTAAAATCAAACATTTCTTGATTGTACTTTATGCCTGACATGACACTAATAGTTTTTAAACCATTTACAAAGAAAATTAATGGAGGTTAACAATACCACAATGCCAAGAAACAAAAAATTGATCGGATTTTGTAGCTGATGAAATAATAATATTTTATTAATTTTTAGGTGAACTTGATGTTTATCATGACTGAAACATAACAAGCTATTCAACACTTATATCTAACAGTCTCCTTGTGAGACATAAAAATATTATCTAAGTTTTAAAATAACTTGTTTAGATAGACAAAAAATTATATTGTTATAAAAACAAATTCTTCATAGGTTGCACTCTGGTATTCGTGAAGGCATTTTGTACTCTAAATAACAAAGAAAAAACAAAAGAAAAAGGGAAAAGTATTTGTAGAACAATATTTAGGTATAAGCGCTGAAGTGTGAAATTATTATAATCCATAATTATCAAAGTCACTATAAGACACAGAAATTTATGAATTTCAGGTTTATTAGAAAGCTGAATGGAGCACATTTTAGGATTAAGCTTGGCCATCACACACAGTTTTCCATGAGGCTCATACTACTTGCATTATAGAATAGCCTAAACTGCAAAATTATGCAGTGCTTCCCACTCTGGCGAGAGAGCCACAACTCCACATTTAGATCTGCAAAGGAAAATGAGGAAATGCAAAGCTTCCCTTTGGCTAAGCTATGAATTTCAAAACGTGCTTCAGAGCTCACCCAGTGCAATATGGAGCCGTGTTCTCCCAGCACCAAACGAGCTGATTTTATAGAAGCTGAAAGACTGAAACTGGTGAGGATGGAATAAACACAGTTAATTTGTTAACGTCTACTCTGTCTCTTTTCACTAACTGTCAAGGAAATCATATTTTACATTTTTTTCAGTATGTGCTTGGAAAGGATTTCCCAGTAACCTACACGCAGTCTCACTGAAGGGTGACAACAGAAATCAATATGTGTCTCTGAAGAATAATCTAGCCAAACATTTACATTTAGAAAATTCATTTGTATCTATGCATGAGAAATTCCTGGCAAAAAAAAAAAAAAAAAAAAAAAAATTATCTCCCTGCATACATGCCATCTCTTTTTATAGGCTGATTTTTATAATGAACATGCTTTAAATCAATAAAATTAATATATATAACTCCATGTAAAATAACACTAGGTTATTTTGACCTAGGTAGGTAGCTTTATTAACCTCTGGTTCAAATAAATCCTTCTGCAGCCATAGTGAAGAGACAACCCACAAGGAACAGCTATTGTAGTTTCATCCTGGATATTCCAAAGCCATGGAATTGCCATTCCACATGCCTGCTAGGAAGGATATTCAGTTTAATCTGGCTATTGAGGTGACTCTAAACCTAACACTGGAGGTACTCAGCATCACTGTCAAATTTGCAGGGCCAGGGAATGCCCTGCCATGGACCCCACAAGACTCTGTAGGGCTCTGATTTTGGGATTAGTTTTGCCCACAGAGTTGACAGAAGATCAGAACATGAACAGACAACAAGCTGGAAAGCTGCAATTCTGCTTCCCTGCATCACTCCTGAGTACAGCATGGTCCTGCATGAAACCATGCAAAGGGAAAGGAAAACCTGCTGGGAGAATCTGCACATTGGTGTAATATTCCTTTTATAAAGGTTTTAATAAACATCTTCTGCAAAGCTTCATGAGAATTTTCAGAGGGACAATGAACACAGCACCATCCAAAAATTATGCTGCAAAATTAGAAAATTAAATAAGTGTTCTGTAGAGCACCATCAGTTCAAGACAGGTAAAATTGCCATTCCAATAAAAGCTTGTTACAATGTTCAAGGTTAAGGCTCAGAATTCATGCATTTTGGTGTTTAGTAGGACAATACATTTATTCAGTGGGCAAAAATTTTGGTAGCACTGCTCTTCTCACAGTTGAAAATTATAATTAGGAAGTGGTTGTCCAATTTGTTGTCTCTGATCTTGGAAAATTATTAGGGAAAAAAGAGAGTGGTAAACAGGAGCCACAACCCTGTTCAGTGACTGGCTTAGAGAAAACAAATATTTTGGGCAGATTATTTGTATTCCTTATGCCAAGGCACTAAAAGCTTCAGAAAGATTATCCTTTCTATTACAATGTAAACGCCATTCAACAACATGCACTAGATTTAGCAGAAAATACATGCAGTTGTTTTAAATCTATGCTGAATGTGTTCCACTGTATATACATCCTCTAGTAAAAGGAGTAATAAAAAACTCATTTCTACTTGAAAAAACCTGCCGAGGTTTAGTTCCTACATAACATAATGCATATTTAGACTATCATGTTATTCTGTAAAAGATGTCCAAACAAGATGATTTGATGTTGGAATAGTCATCTCAGAACAACCAGAGCAATGTAAGGTAAAATAATTGTCAAGTCAATCTCTAGCTTACACTTTATTGCAGAAATAAATTGAACTCTGCTCTAGCTTTTTGACACGTAATTCTGATACTAATGGGTTCAAATCCATTTCTCTTTGCTCTCCTTCCTAACAGGAAGCCTTATGTAATACTGTGTCAGAAATCTACCAGTTACTGGCTAATGTTTCCCTTAAATAAAAAGTCTCTGCCTGTAATAGTATTAACAGCTGCCATCAGTTTACAGTAATGAGCCTCAGTTCATCATGGTAGTGCTGCTATGAAAATTAGAAGCTTCCATGGAGCTTCTCAAACCACAAAAAAAAATTACCAGAGCCATCCTGAGCTGTGGTGTAACAGCAGATGTTGCCTATCCAGGGTGCACAGGTCAGATCCTAAACTGGGGGAACTGTACTCAATCATCAGAACCACTCAGCTGATTATTCTGCATTCTGTATATAAAACACAACAGCTCTATGTTGAGTCACTTTATAAATCCAGTGTTAATTTTCCTTAATTTCTCAAAGCAAAACAAAATGCACAGTAGTTTTACAGAGTATTTCACAGCTTCTTCAACAGATAAATTAAAATATATTTTGCTAGAAGAAACTTAATAATTTTACTACACATAATGTAATATCTCAGGTAACCTATACAGTTTTCCAGTTTCAATTAACAGTGAAAACAAACAAAGAAACAAATGAAAAGAAACGTAGCTACAAATCATGGCATTTTAATTTTAAATTGAAAGTGGATATCTTAATGTGTGATAGCTCCAGAGTTTTATAAACTAAGCATATACTTGTAAGCAGTATTGCAAAGGAACAAAATATTAAACTGAGATCAGGATGGAATTCTTCTGTGGCATTTAACACTGTAGGAACTTCCCTCCCTCCAAAATCAATGGGAGACATAGATTATTCTGAATTATTAAAAAATCAAAAATTATTCTGAATTTAAAATATAAAAAAATCTAAAAGCAGGAAAGTTCAAAACATTTCATCTTCACTTCTTCAATGCATGTTTCTACATTCTGATAGAAAGACTTTTCAGTAATAAAAGGAAAATTAAACCAAATTTGCATGGAAGACAATTCACTCTGGAACTAAAAAAGGGAGTATTTAATCAGAAATCAAAAAGGTTTTAAATTGAAAGAAAAGTAAGCATGTCACATCACTGACATCAAGATCATCACAGCGCTGATTTTGTTGATGACATCTATAATGTGTTTTTGACATTTTGAGTGACAGATGCCACCAATACGAAATTAAACACACCTGGCCATTAGTTTCCTGGAGGCAAAAGGCAGTGTTAAATCTGAAGAGTACAGTATGTGTGCAGTAATTACTGAACACTGGAATCTGAAATGTTCTTACAGACACCTGGAACGGAGAATGTTTGTGAATTTAACACTGCCTTGCCAAGAGTGAATATTTCACCAGGACAGAGGCTGTTCTGGTCATGCTGACTGTTTCCCCTGTTTACCAACCTACCTGCATTCATTACTTTGAAATTATGATACCTGTCATGACAGCTTTGGATAATTTCATGGACATGCACACTGTATTGCACTTACCAAAGTTTCACATGCACCCTCAATCTATTCCAAGCACGACTGAATTATTGATCCAAAATAAAATTATATGTACATGAAACGATTCCAACTTGGAAGAATCATCATTTATAAATCTACTTTTATACATGACCAATATAGGCACAAGTTTCCAAAATGGTAACATTATTTTTCTCCAAAACTGCAGTATGTTCAATAGATTTTTCTTTTTTAAAATGTTGAGACACACATGCAATCTATTTTAAATGTCATCACTTTGTTTCTTATTTCACTATAATTTCATATGGCTTCCTCAGTAAGTAAATGATTACCTCAATTGCTATAGGTATCATCTAACCCTGTGCACTTTTGACTTATGATAAAATTGTACCACTTTCCAACACAGGGATCAGTTAAACTACTTTTAAAAATACAAAGGCTCCTTTGAAATAATCCATTTTAATTTTTAATACAAATTTCAGATAATTCAAGCCCTTGCCTAACAAAAAGTAACAGACTCATATTATCAGGTGCTATGGTACCACAAGGTCTTATTTGCATCATGATTCTGCCTCCATCCTTCTTTATCCTTTTATTTTTTCAAGTTGAAGGGCATGTGCTACTCAAATAAATAATCTGCTTACCCTGTAGTAAATCTGTTACTAAAAAGTTATTATCTCAATGCACTTACCTCAGCCTCTCGTGTTTTCTAGGGAGATAGGTGTGGATTTATGCATGATTTTATTATAAATAAAATATACATATGCACACAAACACAGCTTTAAGGAACTTGGCCAGTGCAAGATGTGCAGTGCAACATTGTCATACACAGAGATGCCATAGGATTAAACAAAAACCAACTTAAAGTCCAGACTTTTGCTGCTTCTAAACTATAAAAGGAATCCCAAAGGATACAAACACAGAACTGATTTTGCTCAACTGTTGTCATATTTGCTAGTGAACACCAAAGAATTTTCACTGAAATCATTCTCTAATTGAGATTAATTTTTTTACTTGATTTTTCCTGATGCAAATGTTTCAAGACATCTTTGGCTCCTTTTTAATCTTACAAAACTGATTATAACTTCAACCTTTATGCAGTATTTGCTTTTCTCCAAGGGAAAATAAATCATGATATGATATGACATGATAATGATGAATGATAATGACTGGCAAACCCAGCAGCCTTAGATGCACGCCAAAGTTTAAATTTTAACCAAGTTCAGCCACAAGAACTGAAATCCACTGTTTGATAGCTGAGAGAAAAGGAAAAACTTCACTCACATATGAAACAAATAAAAATTTGATACTGCTCTAACTAAATCAATACTAACACTACAGTAAGCAGGAAATGAAAAGTTATAGCAGTGGTGCTACTCACAGTTACACCTTGAAGGCAAAATGGGAATGTGAGCTGGTAGTGTCAGCTGGGTTACTGATATCCATTTAACCTCTTAAATATAGATGGCTTTCAAGAAAAGTATCAGAACTAAGGAAACAAAATAAATTCATATGACAAAAAACAAAACTGGGGTGTGAAAAACATCAGGTTTTGCCTACCTGTGTAAACAGTGACTGAAATAGCAAAATACAGGAAGAGTTGGACATCACTTTCCAGAGTGCTAAAAATTCACATAAGAGTACATAAAGATGGGGAACAGCTGAAGGCTTCCTAAACAGGGAAAATTCAAATAATCCAGTGATTTTCCTTGCAAATTATTATAAACAACTATTTGGAGAGATTACAGGAGCTGACCAGAAGAGGATTAATAAATTATAATGCAAATTATTAATAATGAGTGATGTATACCTAATTTATTAATAAGGCATAAGCAATGAAACACACTAAAGAAATTATGCATTTAAGGTTGGTTAGGAATTGTTGCAAAAAAATGCTTTTTTCATTCACTTCATATGTATTCACTTGAAAATTCCAAATCTGCACTCTTTCATAAAAGCCTGCCCTTTTACATATGCATTTTCCAAAGCTAGGTAAATGCAATATAGCCTTTAATACACAGTAAAGAAAATATCTGTCTTCTCAAATGAGAAGCTGGAAAGAGTATAAGATGTTATAAAGCATCTTGATACCAGTAACTTAAATCCCCAAATGACAGTAGAGCAAAGCAAGTCTGCTTAAGAAGAAGAAAGTAAAAAGGTAGCCTCTTTCCAACTTTAGCCTGCTTTTGATGTCATATTCACTCCATCTTACTTTGGATGCAGCTTCTGCAGGAATTAACTGCACAGAATGAGTTCTTAGGTCAGAAAAAAAGGTTGAGTACCTCAAATTATGCCTGCTTTTCTTTTTTTCCTCCCTGCTCCTCCAAAATGTGTCAGTTGGTATAAAGAGAGACGTTGTCTCTCCCTATACACGTACCACTCATATCTTTAAACAATCACAGCTGTGGCATCATAAAGAAGCAGTTGTCTGCTAAGGATCATTGAGTTGTTTTAGGACAGTAAAAAAAGGCCTGAACATATTAAAAAATCCACTGTCAATAACAAGTATTTCCTGAATATCTAATCAATTAAAGACAGCAGAGATCTTACAGCCTTTTATATTTTACAAAACAGTGTAGGACAAAAAGAACATAAAATTCTACAATGACAGTTCCATGCATTTGTAATAATGTCCAGCTATGATAATCTCTGTCTTACCTCAGCATCCTGTTTAAAATTCTGAAGAGCAGGCTATCCTTTTTCCTGGTCCATACTCACACATAAAAAACTCCAAAAAATTCATGAGTCAAAATTCTAGTTTCAGTCCAACAGCAACTGAAGTAACAGAGAAAATGCCTTTGAAGTAAATAACATTTGGTTCTTTGATTTTAACCTCAATCTGGATTGATTTATTAACTGTAAGTACTGATTAAGTCCTAGCTGCCAAATATCCATTCTTCTCCTCTATCCTTCTTGGTATATTTTGTCAGTACCTTTGTGATGAAGAACTCCAAATGTGTTTATCAACACTTACAGAACAAAATTTGGCACTATTAGGAAACCCCTTCTGTTGGAAATTCTTTTTTTAATCTCAGTGAAAATACCATTTCTCAACATGATTCATCCAACAGCAGAGCTCCTCAGGGTACACACACACACAGAATTCGTCATGAGGCCTAGATGTACATTAGTTAGTGGTATAATATGGCTGCTATGTGTTAAATCACAAATCCTCAAATATTTTTAATCCTTTCATTGATTTCTTGTATTTAACTCTCATCTCTTCTCAAATTGCTCAAAAGAAAATTTTCTAGGACAAAGATCATCTTTTTCCAGTGTGGTTATAGTATCTGGAACAGTGAGTGTTGAGAAGAATTCTGGCTACGGCCCTCAAAAACAATAATCATTCTTTTCACCTGTAAAATCCTCCAATATCAGTATACCAGAATATTTTTTTATAATTTATCACACGTACACACATCTCTTTTTTTTCTCAAAAAGCTCAAATGAATCACTGTTGCTAGTAATAGCATTAAAGCCATTCTAGCTCAGAGGTAATCTTGCACCTGAAGCACTGTGTATTTAAAATACTTGAAAGGCAATTGGGAGATGAAATTTGTTCATCCAATTTCCGACTGCACAGAGAAGAAATTTAGCAAAATTTGATGGTGTTTGAAGGGCCATGGCTGAAATGAATAGGAAGCAACCCCTGCCCAGTAAAGAGCATTATCAGGAATAGAGAGCAGCCTGTGACATGTATATAATTAGAGAAATTGGAGGTTTTGCCCATGAGACCATGTGTTCCACAGCAAATCCTATTTCCTTCACTCTCCCTTTCATGTATATGTGTAAATCATAAAAGTCTATGTATTTTCTTTACATATAACATATCAGTTTCTTTACTTCTTTTCCAATATTGGTGTTGATTGAATTCACCAAACAAGTAACAAAAAAAGAACCATAGCTCACATCTTTTCAGACCAACTGAGTACCAAGTCATAAACCATGTAAGGAGACCAAAATACCAAATTTGACATCTTGCAGATGTCTCACATGATGGCTCATTTCCTCCCATTAATATAAGGTATTAGCTTTTTTTAAAATCATTTTTCCTTGTTAAAAAAAGTACAAATAAAACTGACAACAAAAAATGTCTGATGTGAAAGCCCAAATCATAAGGACGAAGAAATTAATTTACCAACTTCCAAATTAAAAAAAAAGTCTGTTGGTTCTACTTCAACGTCAGGAAGTGAACATCAAATAAACCAAGTTTATAATAAAATTCTAAAAATAATTCTGGAAATATTAGGGCTGTCACTGGCATGGCACAGAGCTTAGCTCTATTACCTATGAAGCACAACAGTAACCTCAGACATACGTAACAGGAGCAAGGAAGCAATCACTCTAAAAAAGACTTCTGTATGATAGGGAAAAACAAATTAGGCCTGAGTTTCCATAGTGATACAGCAACAAAAGGCTGCTGCAATTTCCAGCTGTCTACAGTGAGGCAGTAACAGAGCAAAGGGACTCGAGCCCCTTCTCTGTAAATTGGGATTAGCATACTCAGAATTATCCATTAAATTTTAGTTCTGCACTATAAAGAAAATATTGAAGGAACTGGAAGAGGAAGAATAATAATAAAAACAAGAAGTTCTGCAAGAAGCAAAATTACTAAATGCTATGGATTTGGATTTCATGGTTGGATTCTCTGGTATCTTAAAATGCAAATTCCAATGAGTACTTTCTCCTATTCATCTCCTCTGTGGATTCTCTGATGTTTAATAAGAAATGATCTCATACTATAGCCTGTCTGCCAGTGGGAACACTAATGGGTCTCTTGCCCATCTGGCAGCCTGTTTTCCCAAAACTTACAGGAATTCCTGTCCAGTGATGCTGAAACTGGCCAAGAGTTAAGAAGCTATTGAAGGAGAAAAGAGAGGAGAGGGGATCAGCAGCCATACAAACACCTAGGCTAGCAAGTAGACAGTGTGATCATACAAGCTTTACTTCCTTGGGAAACTGGGCTAATTATCAAAGGACTGAAAGATTCACTTATGATGAAAGTCCAAAGGCCCCAGAGCAGAAAAATATTTAAAAGGTAAAGTGGTCTATTGGATATAGGGCTGAAAGAACCAAACATGATAGCTAGGTTGACACGCAAATGATGAGGAATGTTATAATTCACAGAAATATAAATGTTAGTCAGGGATGATGAGGATTTATTTGTACCAAGAGGAGTTATTACTAAGCAGAATTGCAACTGGGAATTGTGGGATTAAATAAAGGAAAGCTTTAGGCTAAAAATCAAGGAACACTGTAAGTGAGAGGAGTCTATAAAACAGTTTTGAGACATAGGAAATGGAAGCTCCATGATTTAAGAAAATTAAAACAAGAAGAAAGCAAAGAACCTGTTTCTTATAGAATAATGCATGGATGGTAAGATTAGCTGGAATGTCTAACTGGTCCTTCTTTTCATTTATTAGTAGATTAATAACACAAAATTCTGCACTAATAGATAATATAAAAAACAAAAATAGCTACTTTTTGTGAGTCCTTATCCAAAAGGCTGAAACCAGACCTAATATATATAAATGTATTGATGTGCCTTCTTCACACATTACTTATATGATATATCAAAAATAAATACAATATTATCTAGGTAACGATTTATAGAGAGCTATTAAAATATCTACTTTTATACATAATGTCATCAAAGGTCCTCTGTATTTGTATTAGTGAAATGTTTTGAAACAATACTGAATAGTTTGGGCTTCCTTGTTACTGTTTTCTAGTAAAACATAAAATAATCAAAATGCAGAAAACAAATTACATTACACAGTATGTTTGATGTAGCAACTTCTAACTTTCATTTAATATAGCTGAGCTGCAATGACTAATGCTGCCCATGGCCTGTAGTACAAAGACCTAAAAAAGGTTCCAGACTAGATTACGTCCAGGCAGGTCCCATTTTAACGGAAATTGGAGAGATGAGAAAAAGATTATAGGAGCACACATTATAAAAACAGACCTCACAAGTCAAACTTAATAGTGGAACCATTCTCTTTCATGTAGACAGCCATGAAAACAAATATCCTGTAAGCACGAGATATATATTGTATCTTTCTACCCGATCTCTTTGCCTCCTTGAGACAGATTCCCATTCATCTCATGACTATATAATTTGATCACAGTTGAGTAAGGCACAGCAGGGGAAAGGGTCTGTCTGATAAAGTATCAGGCTCCAGGACGATAGATAAACAATTTCATGATTTCCAGTTGTAACAGGAATGATACAGTGCTGGATATTAATACAGGAATACAACTATCAAGCCTCTGCATTTTCTCTTACTAAATATGCTTTATTTCCATTAAGTAAAAATGACAGACTAATTCTGATAAACTAAGGCAGGCCACCAGAGCAAAATTCAAGGCGCATGTGAAAAGTGAAATGAAATTTTTGTATTATTATTTTTCAATGTGAAAGTTAGTATATAACTTTTATTAGTGATAAAATAGAGCAAGGATGTTTCTTTCTCAAGGGGCATCTTTACTGCAAAAAACATTCTTTAAAAGTAAGTGAAACAGTTGCCTATCAATTTGCTTCACATTTAAACCTCCTCTTTCACAAGGGACACGTTGGCAAGCAACTCTCCTCTGCTTCAAGTCACTGGGGAAATGCCTGTTTGCACAGCTACCCAGTTGTTCTACAGGTATTAAATGAAGGCTTGAGTGATAATATTTGAACAGCTATGATGGACTTCTTTTTCGTATATTAACACACATATTTGGTTAGAATGCAAAAGCACAAATATTGGCAGCCACTATTAATACCAGTTTTGTTAGTTGGCAAAAATTATACTGCCTTTGCAATTACCTCCTGTCTTGGATAGCCGAAAAGCATGGTCATACCCACTCCTGCTGATACCTGCTTTTATTTATAAAAAAATCAAAGAACAAAGATACATTTTAAAGAAATTTTTAGTTGCAAACCCGGGGTGCCATCTTCTTTATTAAAGTAAACATGTTCTGGAGTAAGCAATTTTTGAATTTCTAATTTATTATCACTTACCTGTGATTCCTTCACGTTTTCCACGGTGAAGTTGAACCAGACTCGGAAGCGAGGGTTGCAGGTGTCTGGCCTGATGAAGAGGTCATACTCAAACTCTGAGACATGGTCCACCCTGCCAAGGTTCCCTAACAAGAACAGATGAAACAGGATGAGTTTTAATGAATGCCTGATCAACTCTCCAGGAACAACACTGAGAAAAGTTTTTAAAACTTCTGCCTCCATTTGTTGCAATATACAAGTAAAATAGGCCTTACAAGAGTTCACAATTATTTTTTAAAGGTAGCTCAGAATTATTTTTAAAGGCTTCATTGTAGTCAAGATAAAATATATAGCAGTAAGCTGCATGCACATGAATACATTAAAAATAAGACAACAGAGATTTTTATTATTCAATCAAATTGACCTTTTGTCTCCTCTTATCTGAATACTCCAATTATGTGTTCTAACATCCTTTTAATTGTTTCCTTTATTCTTTTTTCACTTTTCTAATGATGTCTCAGCACATCTCTTAGTCCCCACCTGATAGGATTTCTTTCTTTCCAACTGTTGCTCATGCTCATGTAACATTAAAGAGTCCCCAGATTTCTGCCTGGCCCCTCTGGCTGTTGCTCTAAGCATCCCTCTCTCCCCACAGATGGTCCAGCCTTCATCTCTTCACTGATTCAAAAAAAAAATCTCAATCCGATTCCTTCACCACTTACAGCCACTATCACCTCCTTCCAAAGACACAAATGAGATTTTGCTTCAGCTTGTTCCCAGTGAATTTCATGGAATAGTATTTTTAACTATAGTCAAAGCTACATTGTCCCCTATGGCATTATTCAGCAGGCAACCACACAGGCTATAGAAATGAAGTTCAGCACTGAAAAAACCCACTAAGTGCTTTTAAATTGCTAAAATGGCATTTTTCCTTTGAAGTGTGCCAAGATTTTTAGAGACAGGGTTTAGACTGTCCATTTCATTTATACACTACAAAAATAAGACTTTACTTTTCCTGATCCAATCCAAAACCCATCTCATCTTGTAAGACAGGGCCATGTTTTAGCTCACAGGCTAAATTATATTTCTTTTTTAAAAGTAGCACTGAAAACCTGGGTTTATGGTTTCAGATCTATTTCTGGGGTTAGATATATCTCCTTGGGTTGGAAATATACT